>NC_081312.1:149118182-149421128 GCF_026419965.1 Kogia breviceps
ACCCAGGAGGGCATTTGCTCCTTTCAGTTTGGGCTCAGCCATGAGGATTGAAGAGAGAACTCCCAGCACTGGACACTTTACAACCATCATCTTATTTGCTCCTCACAAAACCGCATGAGGAAAGCATTAGTGTCCCCGTTTCAGAAATGAAGAAACAGGACAGAGGAGGTAAGTCACTTGCTCCGGTCATAATAGAGTCAGGTTCTGAATTCAGGTCTGTCTGTAGTCAATGCTTTGACCACTGTACGGCCTTGAAGTAGTGAATATGAAGCATCTAACACGTGCAGAACATTCAGCAAGTGTTTGGAGGCTCAGTTTTGTTTCGGTTGTTGACTTTCCCTTTCTCTCAGGCGCGAGTTAGAGAATCAAGCTGAGTGTACATTCTGTGTGCACCTCCCGAGCTGATTCCTGACTGACTCATAGGGCACAAAGAGGCACCTTTGAATCATCACTGGTTCTTCAGAATCGGTTCTGGGTCAATATCTTTAGTGGGACAAAAGGCAGACTCCCCAAAACAGCTGTGAAGTGGTCCAGGTGATTTGAATGGACAAACAGGAAAATATTTTGCTTTCTTTTGAAATGGAAAAATGGTCTCTTGGTGACATGGCTGTCACTGTGTGCCATGGGAAAACTGGCATGGTGCAGAGGAAAGGTCACTGGAGTCCATCCCAGCTCTGCCCTAGCTGGCGGTTAGAGTACACTAGGAGCAGCTAACTTGCTACTTAAAAGAGGTTTGAAGGCTGTAAGGCTCAAAAGAGATAAGGGCTGTAATTCACTTTATTAAAAGTACAAACTTCCTTTTTTTTTTTTTTTTTTTTTTTGCGGTACGCGGGCCTCTCACTGTTGTGGCCCCTCCCGTTGCAGAGCACAGGCTCCGGACGCGCAGGCTCAGCGGCCATGGCTCACGGGCCCAGCCGCTCCGCGGCGTGTGGGATCCTCCCGGACCGGGACACGAACCCGTGCTCCCTGCATCGGCAGGCGGACTCTCAACCACTGCGCCACCAGGGAAGCCCACAAACTTTCTTTTTAAGGCTCCATAAGATTTCATCGTCTTCCTCACTATCACATCACATGGACTTCCCTTCTCTGGATTTGGGAAGGAGATTCAGGTCACCCAGGCCCCTGTCAAGCAAAGGGCATCTGCAGAGGTTAAGGAAGGTCAGAACTAATAGTAAGACTTCCTGCTCCCACAGCTGCAGAAGCTGTATGGCTCTAGGACTGGGTCCCCACAGGCTTTGAGAGATGGCCCAAGTCAGGCAGAGCACATATGAAGGCAGTAGAAGAGCTCTCTGTTTCTGCCTTCAGAAGGGTGAACAGCATGTCACCCTCACCTCCTGGAGGCAGAAGGGAACCTCATACCCACCACTGTCATTTGGAAGCTTGCTCACAGAGCCTTCAATATGCACGCACTAGAGTTCCATGATTTACTAGGTTGGTCTTTTCTGGAACTGGAAGACTGAATTGCAGGATGTTGCTGATTATGACCAGGAGTCAGATTCATGTGTTAGTCAGTGAAAGAAATAACATAAATATTCTAAATGGTTGGTCCCTACAATTTACATTGGTTTCAGAATGCATTTTGGTACATACTGTTATTACACTGATTCTAAGATAAACTTTAAAAAATATTTAAAGTCTTTGCCATAATTGATGGCATGTTCTAATTTTTCTTCTGTAGTGGTACATGAAACAATGGTGCATTTTTCAATCAATGACAGATTTGATGAAATATGGTTCATGTGAATTTTAATGGAACTGATAGCCCAGAAATTCATATCATTTTGAACCAAATAAAGTATGTGTGAAGACCTGATAATTGTTTCCATCTCACTCAACTTGTATGATCACAGGCTAAAGGGGTGCTGAAAATACATACTTCTTGCACCCACTGTGTTCTATCTCATTGGTTTTCAAACTTGGTTGCACAATGGAATCATGAAAGTTTAAAAAATACTGATGCCTGGGTCCTGCCCCTCAAGTTTGATTTAGTGGTCCTGTGGGCATTAGGATATTTGGAAGCTCCACAGGTGATTTGAATGCATTTTCAAGTTTGAAAAGCACTGCTAATCTCATTTTAAAAGCATCACTTTGCAACTGCTCTGGCCAGACACCTGGGAATCATACTGGAATCCTCTCTCCGCATAGCTCTTGAGCCTCTCCCTTCTTCTTTAGTTCCTCTGCTTTGCCTTGGTTTAAGCCATAATATATCTGCTCCAGATCCTTACTTCCTATCTCTTACCTGGCTTCTGGGGTTTTATTTATCCAATCTGTAACCATACTGCTGCCAGAGAGATTTCTCAGTCCTTAACCTAATTAAGCCCTAATTTTAAGCCCTTGGGCTAAAATTAACCTCCTCTGCAGGGTGCACAAGCCTCCTGCTGACTTGGCCGCAGCCCACCTCCCCAGCTCTGTGTGCAGACCTCAGTGCTCCTGGAAAACTGGCTCCAGTTCCCGTAATGCGTCACTCTCTTTTGTCCTTTCACGTCTTTGCACCAGTGTTCCCTCTGCTTCTATCTCTCCTCACTCGAAAATTCTTCCTTGCCTTTCCAGCAAAGGCTTTCCTGCAGCTCTTTCTCCCGATGTACAGAGATGTGCCCCTCTTCTCACCTCCTCTGTACCACCATGTTATCTGTGTTAGCCCTGAGCAGGGCCCACCGGAGGTGTATTGATGGCGTGAGCAACCTGGCAGGGGGTGAGGGGCTGCATCTTATGGTCCTTCACATCTCTG
The DNA here is from genome assembly GCF_026419965.1 of Kogia breviceps. Lineage (NCBI taxonomy): Eukaryota > Metazoa > Chordata > Mammalia > Artiodactyla > Physeteridae > Kogia > Kogia breviceps. The sequence goes on from NC_081312.1 coordinate 149,120,911, forward strand.
GCACTCAGAACGGAGTCCGGTTCTGTGTTTTGTTTTGACTAAGTGAGCAACTACCTTCCTGACTGCAGGGTGCACCTAATACGTGCTCAGGAAACGTCTTTAAGATACTCCAAGAGAAGGGAGGCGGGTGGGTACACAAAACAAGATTGGCAAAATGTTGATAATTATTGAAGGTGGGTGATGGAAGCATGGTAATTCATTATACTGTTCTCTCTGCTCCTGTTGGACATTTTTTATAATAAAATGGAAAAGAAAAGAAAATGCCTTTGCTTGAAAGGCTGATTTGAAAAATAAGAGAAATGGAGGTCTATTCCCTTGCGCATCTGAGAAGCACCTAGAGTCTTTTGGGCTCTGAGAGGGGACTTTAGACTACTTTGATTGTGGGAATCAAAGAGCTCCTGGGAATTCCCTGGTGGTCTAGTAGTTAGGACTCCACCCTTTCACTGCCGTGGGCCGGGGTTCAATCCTTGGTCGGGGAACTAAGATCCCACAAGCTGCTTGGCCAAAATAAAATAAAATAAAATAAAATAAAATAAAATAAGAGCTCCCGACAAATTGGTGAACTTTGCAGTTTATAACAACACTAATTCCTTACCTTCTTTATTTTCTTTCTTGTTGTGTTTCTTCAACCACTCAATATTTTTTCTGATGGCTTCCAAATAGGCTTCTGTCTTCCCTGGAAAAGGCAAGAGAACCCATATTAAACACTCATAAAAATATCACTGCATCCCTTTCTAAAGACCACACTTATGTTTGAGATCATGAACAAATATTGGACTTATCAAGCACTTGGTGGGGACCGTCCCTAAGTAGGTGGTGTGCATATTTCTGTGTGTGGGCGGGATAAGAGTCCAGGAGGCAGGTCCAGGTTGGCAATGTCAAGAGGCCATTATCCCCCAACACAAATAAATACACTTTTTTTTTTTTTTTTTTTTTTTTTTTTTGCGGTACGTGGGCCTCTCACTGCCGTGGCCTCTCCTGCCGCGGAGCACAGGCTCCGGACGCGCAGGCCCAGCGGCCACGGCCCACGGGCCCAGCCGCTCCGCGGCACGAACCCATGTCCCCCGCATCGGCAGGCGGACTCTCAACCACTGCGCCACCAGGGAAGCCCATAAATACACTTTGATGTCCTGGCAGAGAGAGTTTTGATTCAGTTCACTGGATGGTTGGGTCCCTACCAGTCTCAGATTGGGTCATTTCCAGTTAGGGATGGTTCTTTCAAACTGAAGAGTATTATCAGGTCAAGAACTGAATCAGAGAGGCAGATACTTAAGACTCCATCACCAAATAAATGATAAGTAAGTCCAAGTTTGTGGCTTTGTGTAAGCTGCTATACAGATCTTCTGCCCAATCTGTTAGGGAGTATGTAAAAACTCAGATGAAGAAGAGACCTGGACCTCATTTCAAGGCTGGATAGTGAAACTTAAAACTCGTTCTAGTAAAATTCCCCTGGATGTAAACATTCTCTGATGGGCTTTAAGTGTGGCAGGAGAATACCAGGCATCACTGAAGCACCCGCCCTGTGACACCCTTTAGGTGCCTTGTTGTCTGCAAGTGGGTATGATCATTAACTTAGAGATGAGGAAACTAAGGCTCAGAGAAGCTAAGTGATTTGGCTGAGGCCATACAGGAAATAGTAACAGAGGTGAAATTTGGACTCTAGTCTGGCCAAGTTTCTGTTACCTGCACTATCTTAAAGATAAGACTTGTATTCAGACATGAGCACTGATGTAGCTTTGTTCTGTCTCAAAGAAATCAACCATCCCCTTAATCAGGTGGGTCCCTAATGCTCAGAGTGTCTGTACCAAGAGATCAGTTGATCTGGAGAGTACTGGATGGCCTAAGAAAAGAGGCTTTTAAAGTCCAGGGCCTTTGCAGAAGCAATGGCTGTCAGAGCTCAGTGTGGTGACCACCTGTTCTGAACCCCCTTTGAACCCTGTTACCCCTAGTCTACTGCCCAGACCTCTTGGTTGAGCTACCTGTACTGTGTGCTTACTATGTGCCAGAGGCTGTGTTTTGTGCTCCAAAATACATTCTCTCTTTTATCCTTCACAACAACCTTTTGACGCAGTCCTATTTAATCCCCATTTTAGAGGTGAAGAAACTGAGGCTTAGAGAGAGGAAGTAACTACTTACTAGCCTTGTGAAGTAAGATTACAAGGCTAGTAAGTAGTAGAGCCAGGCTTGAATCTGGGTACATCTGACTACAATCCATGAACAGTAACATTGCCTTAAGATTTGCTGATGTTCCAATTTCCACCACAACATTTACTTAAATGACTTCCTGAGCATCTTTCTTCCTGATCTTGTGAGCTCACTCTTACGTCACCACTAGGGTTCCATGTTACCTGGTCCCCAATGAAGCACAAAGAAACTCCTTTGCAAAAAGGGGTAAGTGGACAAAAGAAGAGAGCCACAATTTTCAGCCTCTATTCAGTTCAGTTGCCTGTGTAAATGATTTTAATTCTTTGCTTTTAAGAATGTTAGAGCACATGAAAGACCAATGTCGTCCTGACTGATGTTACAACATTGCAGCACAATGAATGTAAAGATTTTCATTGTCTGTTGCCCATTTGCTAAGAAGGTCATCAGATTTGGTAACAAAAACAAACAAACAAAAAGCAAAACCAAAAAACACAGCATTATTTCAAATCAATTCGGATAGAAAAAGCATTTTGAAGAAGGAAAGAAATCTTAGACTGTTTCTAAAGAATGCAACCTCGTTATTTTTAAAGAATTTAAATCAAAGTAGTGGTTCTCATAGGGCTTGCTTTAATGAATAGATAATAATGATTTGTCATTAGCACACCAGGTAATTAGAGCTTCTGAAACTTTTGAGGATGTGTGAAAATAGTCTTGCTCTAAAGATGCACGCAGACGTAGAGAATGGACTTGAGGACACGGGGATGGGGAAGGGTAAGCTGGGACAAAGTGAGAGAGTGGCATGGACATATATACACTACCAAATGTAAAATAGATAGCAAGTGGAAAGCAGCCACATAGCACAGGGAGATCAGCTCGGCACTTTGTGACCATCTAGAAAGGTGGGATAGGGAGGGTGGGAGGGAGACACAAGAGGGAGGAGATATGGGGATATAGTGTATATGTACAGCTGATTCACTTTGTTATAAAGCAGAAACTAACACACCATTGTAAAGCAATTATACTCCAATAAAGATGTTTAAAAAAAAGTCTTGCTCTTTGAATACCTTTAAACATTCTTCCCACAGTCTCACCTAGGATATTATATCCTAATATGGAGAGCTTATTTTTAAAATAAATTTATTTATTTATTTTTATTTTTGGCTGCATTGGGTCTTCCGCTGCTGCGCATGGGCTTTCTCTAGTTGCTGCGAGCAGGGGCTACACTTCATTTTGGTGCGTGGGCTTCTCATTGCTGTGGCTTCTCTTGTTGCGGAGCATGGGCTATAGGTGCACGGACTTCAGTAGTTGTGGCACGTGATCTCAGTAGTTGTGGCTCACGGGCTGTAGAGTGCAGGCTCAGTAGCTGTGGAGCACAGGCTTAGCTGTTCCACAGCATGTGGGATCTTCCTGGACCAGGGCTCGAACCCCTGTCCCCTGCATTGGCAGGTGGATTCTTAACCCCTGTGCCCCCAGGGAAGTCCCCCTTTTTTTTTTAAGTTTTAACATTTATTTTATTGAAGTATAGTTGATTTACAATGTTGTGTTAATTTGTGTTGTACAGCAAAGTGATTCAGTTATATATATATACACACATATATATACATTCTTTTTCATATTCTTTTCCATTATTGTTTATCACAGGATATTGAATATAGTTCCCTGATCTGTACAGTAGAACCTTGTTGTTTATCCATCCTATATATAATAGTTCGCATCTGCTAATCCCAAACTCCCAATCCATCTCCTCCCCTGCCACTGGCAACCACAAGTCTGTTTTCTATGTCTATAAGTCTGTTTCTGTTTCATAGATAAGTTCATTTGTGTCATATTTTAGATTTCACATATAAGTGATATATGATATTTGTCTTTCTCTTTCTGACTTTCTTAGTATGATAATCTCTAGGTCCATCCATGTTGCTGCAAATGGCATTATTTCATTTTTTTAATGGCTGAGTAGTATTCCATTTACATACCATATCTTTTTTTTAAACATCTTTATTGGAGTATAATTGCTTTACAATGGTGTGTTAGTTTCTGCTGTACAACAGAGTGAATCAGCTATATGTATACATATGTCCCCAAACCCTCTCGCTCTTGAGCCTGCCTCCCACCCTCCCTATCCCACCCCTCTAGGTAGTCACAAAGCACTGAGCTGATCTCCCTGTGCTATACGGCTGCTTCCCACTAGCTATCTATTTTACACTTGGTAGTATATATATGTCAATGCTACTCTATCACTTTGTCCTAGCTTACCCTTCCCCCACTGTGTCCTCAAGTCCATTCTCTACGTCTGCACCTTTATTCCTGCCCTGCCACTAGGTTCATCAATACCGTTTTATAGATTCCATATTATATGCATTAGCATACGGTATTTGTTTTTCTTTTTCTGACTTACTTCACCCTGTATGACAGACTCTAGTTCCATCCACCTCATTACAAATAACTCAGTTTCATTCCTTTTTATGGCTGAGCGATATACCACATCTTCTTTATCCATTTATCTGTCTATGGACATTTAGGTTGTTTCCATGTCTTGGCTATTGAAAATAGTGCTGCAATGAACATTGGGGTACATGTATCTTTTCGAATTACAGTTTTTTCCAGATATATACCAGGAGTGGGATTGCTGGATCATATGGTAGTTCTATTTTTAGTTTTTTAAGGAATCTCCACAGTGGCTGCACCAATTTACACTCCCACCAACAACGTAGGAGGGTTCTCTTTTCTCTACACCCTGTGGAGAGCTTATTTGGGAAAAGGAATATCCCAGCTTAGACTCTGTTTAGACACTATATTAAAAATTCTGAATTAGGAGAGTAAAATATAAATATGAGGTTTTGGCCATAGTGTAGCAGACACTATGCTTCCCGTATTCTAGATATGCTAATAGAGGAGTCCTCAGCCAGTGATGGACAGGATTGGCAGATATACACCCCAGCTTCCTCACTCCTCGGCTCAGTCCACATGGTCCCCAGAGGTCCTCACGGGACTGAGCCCCATACCCACAGCTGAAGTCTGCTCATTAACACACCACAGTGGCTTCTACCCCTTCCCTGTCTCATGGACCTATCCCCCAGTAGAGCTTCCGGGGGTCACCTGTCAATTAAAAACTCCACCTCAAATCCTCCTCTCGGTCTGCTTTGGAGGGAACCCAACCTAAGACAATTGGAAGTAGGGGACTGAGCGTCATCTTGTCAGGTTGCTTTTTGCTCAGTGACCAATTACCTATAAAAATGGTGTTGCATTTTTAAAAGTATGAAATGCATGAAAAATAATTTTATTCACCATATTAACATTATCATCCCACAATAAAGACTGAGTTTACTGCAGCTTAAAGAAAGCTAGACTGTAATCCATTAAAAGACTACTATCTTGTAGATCATAACATACATGATTAGGGCTGTTTCTCTAACTTAAAATAGAATTATCCCGCCCCCATCACCCTCATTCCCATTTTCTGCTTTATTTTTATCCATAGTATGTATCACTTTCTACCGTATGACATAATTTATTTAGTAAGCTTATTATTTGTCTTCCTCCCTTAGAAATATTTCTTGTTTACTGATGTACTCCCATGCCTAGAATAAAGCCTAATACAAAATAGGCACTCAGTCAATATTTGTTGAGTGAGTAAATGGATGAAGGCTTCTTATATAGAAGCTAATCATAATCAGAAGATTGTTTGGTGAGCATGGAATCCAAACTAGGGAAACTACAATTTTTAAAAAGAATAAATGGTATAAGTTTACCTACCTTCCTTCCTTCCTTCCTTCCTTCCTTCCTTCCTTCCTTCCTTCCTTCCTCCCTCCCTCCCTCCCTCCCTCCCTTCCCTCCTTCCTCAAAAAATGAATTGTTTATTTACAAGACTTGAAATTCAATGGATTCTGAATTTAAATGATAATTACATCAGAAACAATTTGAAACACCTACGAGGGCTTCCCTGGTGGCGCATTGGCAGGTGGATTCTGCATTGGCACAATCCGCCTGCCAATGCAGGGGACACAGGTTCGAGCCCAGGTCCAGGAAGATCCCACATGCCGCAGAGCAACTAAGCCTGTGCGCCACAACTACTGAGCCTGCGCTCTACAGCCTGCGAGCCACAGTTACTGAGCCCACGTGCCACAGCTACTGAAGCCCAAGCACCCAGAACCCATGCTCCACAGAAAGTAGCCACCACAATGAGAAGCCTGTGCACCGCAACGAAGAGTAGCCGCTGCTTGCCGCTACTAGAGAAAGCCCGCGTGCAGCAACGAAGACCCAACGCAGGCAAAACCAACTAACTAGGGCTTCCCTGGTGGCGCAGTGGTTGAGAATCCGCCTGCCGATGCAGGGGACACGGGTTCGTGCCCCGGTCCGGGAAGATCCCACATGCCGCAGAGCTGCTGGGCCCGTGAGCCATGGCCGCTGAGCCTGCGCGTCCGGAGCCTGTGCTCCGCAACAGGAGAGTCCACAACAGTGAGAGGCCCGCGTACCGCAAAAAAACAAACTAACTAAATAAAAACACCTACCAATGTGCTAAACATACTATATCCATGTGTCACTTAATCTTCACAGAGCTCTATGAAATAAGCATTATTATTCCCATTTTACTCATGAGGAAACTCAGGCTCAGGGAGGCTAAGTGATGTGCCCAAGCAGACAGCTGAGTAAGGGTCAGAGCCTGATCTTTTTTTTTTTTTTTTTTTTTTGTGGTACACGGGCCTCTCACTGTTGTGGCCTCTCCCATTGCGGAGCACAGGCTCCGGATGCGCAGGCTCAGAGGCCATGGCTCACGGGCCCAGCCGCTCCGCGGCATGTGGGATCTTCCCGGACCCGGGCACGAACCCGTGTCTCCTGCATCGGCAGGCGGATTCTCAACCACTGTGCCACCAGGGAAGCCCCAGAGCCTGATCTTGAACCAGAATGAATCTGGAACCTCTAATGAGTGGAACTGGGTAAAATTCACCTTTTCTACTAGAGATTTAGTGACTGTTGTTGTCATTACCAAACTGGCCAACAGGCAGTGGTTCTCAAACTTGGCTGCACATTGGAATCATTTGGGGGAGCTTTTAAAAATCCTGATGCCCGGGTAACTCCTCATGCCAAATAGATCAGAATATCTGGAGGAGGGACTAAGTATCAGGATTTTCTTAAAGCAATACTGAGATGATTCGAATGTGGGGCAAAATTTGGGAACCACTGCCACCAGTAGTGAGACCTCCACCCATTTGCTGGGGCACTGGAAACAATGGGAATAAAAGCAGGTGTTCCTCTGCTCTTAGAGACAAGCAGCTGGTTCCTGTTTACATTTTCTCTTCTCGGGAGCTATAAAGCAAATCTTTTATTTACACAGTGTGCATTAAAAGCCCATGAGAGTCCACTTTGCAAAACTGGCTTATTTTTTTCAAATTAATTTCAGCTTCCTTTGGAAAAAAATAGCTCATGGCTGAGGTAATATGGCACAAGCCTTAAAACGTATGCTGAAGCAGATGGGAAGAGAGCCAGAGAACAAGATGCAGCCCTGTTTTTCTGGCTGTTCTGGTTCTCAGCCCTGCAAGAGAAATATCCTTTATTATACATGACTTTGTCCTGATCCTGATATGCTCCCCTGATCTGCAAAATCCTCCTCAAAAAAACCAAACCAAACCAAACCAAGGCAAAACAAACAACTCTGTAGAAATCAATAGCTTTAACCTACTGAATGTTGGATATACTAAAGATATTAGATGTTTGAAAAGAGTGCTTATGAAAATTGTTTGATATAATGCTTAAAATTCCATATAGTAAAGATTATATGATTATAGGTTTGAACAAAGCAACTGATACTGGTATCATGGATGTCAAGGTGGGCCCCAGAGCCATTCAATTAAAGAATTTTTGTGGAAATTCCCTGGTGGTCCAGTGGTTAGGACTTGGCGCTTTCATTGCCGAGGGCCTGTGTTCAATCCCTGGTCAGGGAAATAAGATCTCACAAGCTGGGCTTCCCTGGTGGCACAGTGGTTAAGAATATGCCTGCTAATGCAGGGGACACGGGTTCGAGCCCTGGTCCAGGAAGATCCCACATGCCTCGGAACAACTAAGCCCGTGCACCACAACTACTGAGCCCGCGTGCCACAACTGCTGAAGCCCACGAGCCTAGAGCCCATGTTCTGCAACAAGAGAAGCCACAGCAATGAGAAGCTCGTGCACTGCAAGGATGAGTAGCCCCCGCTCGCACAACTAGAGAAAGCCCACGCGCAGCAGCAAAAACCCAACGCACCCCCCCCGCCAAAATAATAATAATGATCCCACAAGCCGAATGGCGTTGCCAAAAAAAAAAAAACTTGTGCAAATTGATGCCATTTGACATGCCTGCAAGATGCAGCACGGGATGCTGGGATGAGCACTGGTGAGAGTCAAGGGACAGAAGTTCAAGGCCCAGCTCTGCCACTCTTTGCCTATGAGCTCTTGGGTGAGACTGTTCATCTTCTAAGGCTTGGTTTACTTATTTGTAAATTAAGGAGTGAATTCTGAAAAGAAGATCCGTGCTTCCTGTATATGGGGAGAAATTCTCCTTTGCTGTCCTGGAAAATCCTGTGTTGGTGGTAGGTCTCTGGCCTGCCTTAGCTCCTGGCACACCTGCTGACTCATAGGGAAGAAGACAGCCTCACTATTTGTGGACATTTCCAACAGAATGCCTTGGGGCTTGAATAAAGACATGAATTTTCCCCTCCTGTGTTGCTTTAAAAATAAAAGCATCCCCATGAGTTAGTCAACTTATTATCAATTTATTAATTAAATAAGCTGCTTTCTCTTTTCTGGCTTCTGTAAAGAAGATACGGGGGGGCTTCCCTGGCGGCGCAGGGGACACGGGTTCAAGCCCTGGTCTGGGAAGATCCCACATGCCGAAGAGCAACTAAGTCTGTGCGCCACAACTACTGAGCCTGTGCTCTAGAGTCCGTGAGCCACAACTAGTGAGTCTGTGTGCCTGGAGCCCGTGCTCCACGAGAGAAGCCACACACTGCAATGAAGAGTAGCCCCTGCTCACTGCAACTAGAGAAAGCCTGCATGCAGCAACGAAGACCCAACACAGCCAAAAATAAATAAATAAATAAATATTTTTAAAGATTAAAAAAAAAAAGGGGGACGATAGGACATTTAGGTGAAAGTTATCTTAGAGATGACCTTTTCATCTTAATTCCATTATCTAGCCATAAACTTGACAAATGATAGCATTGGAATGAGTTTATGGGTATTGTAATGCTTATTTCACCCCTTGGATGATTTTTTAAAAAGATTTTCAGTGACTCATAGAGCAGAAGTGAATGAGTAAACATCAAACTGGCAAAAAGAGCCCCACTTAGATCATGGAATAAAACTTTAAAGTTCTTCGGTCTCCAGAGAGCAATTTATTTGAAAAATTAAGCATCATTATAGATATGGTTGAAATTGGAGTAAATCTGACTTCATTGGCATATCCCTATATTTAGGAATAATTATCAAATCATTCAAATAACTGCACCAACTAGAAACTGATATCTTAAAATATTATTCTTAGTGTGAGTCCCTGTAGAAAGCAAGGGTTTAAATAGTCTAAAATATTTTCAAAGGTGAACGTGTCATTTTTCATCACTGGTAATTAAATTGGATTTTTTATATTTAGCCTGAAGTGAGATGCATGTAAACTTGCTTTGTAAGTTGAAGAGTGACATAAATGTAGTCTGTTGTTGTTATTCCTCTTCCTCACAGGCCTCAGCATATGCTTGGCATGGTTAATCAATATTTGCCTTTGTTGGATGGGGCCATCACTTCACATTGCAAGACCAAAACAGACTCTCTACAGATATTCCTGCCAATGTGTCCTGCTTATAATTATTTCCTCAAGTGGTTTTAGCTATTACCTCATCTCTTGCTCTGCTCTGTAATGTCCTCCAGCTTTCTCTCTGAAGGGAGCCTGTTCTATATGCTGCTGACTCATCAGTAAGGGAGAGACATATGTGGCTTGTGTTGTATTTGCCTACATATGATTTAAGGCCTATTCTTAGGTCATTTCAGAGCTTGCCTGAGTCCTCAAAGGCAGGCATTGGTCCTTAAATTTTTTCTGTAGCTTTCTGTGCACAGTGCCAGACACGCCATTGGAATAAATGAATGTTTATTGCTGAATAAATGTCTCAAGAAACCCAGCCAACCCTGCATTCACCCACGTAGATTCTTTTATTTTTCTGCCTAGAGACAACAGGTGTTTTCTCCCTGGGTTTTATAACAGAGAAGCAAAATAGCCTTTGAGAAAAGCGCAAATAAAGCAACTGTGAATACAAAGATATATGTCATAATATGTCCTTTTGGGCATTAACTACATCTTTTCCAAGAAATGTTGGCCCTTGGCTTAAGCTCAGTTTGGTGTTTTCTAAACCATATTAGAATCAGTTTTTCTTATCCCAGAGTAAATAGGATCAGGGGTAGCATGAGTAAATTAAGTCTCTAAATAATGGGGGGAGACTAATTTTAGCCCCAAATCCCTACCCTTTTCCTAATGTTTCAGGAGAGCCATTACAAAGATTAACACTAACAGGATGGAGTTTTACTCTTCTCTCTCCCCGTTATTACCTGATGGAAATCCTAATGAGAAATCTAACCTCATCATTAGTCTCCACACACTCACACCCTAAATAGGAAGTAGTGAGCTACCAAGAATCAACTCCTTCATATTCTGTTTTTACATAATGCTTTCCTAAAACAAGTAAGAGACCTGGTAGCACCCATTCCTAGGGATATTTGCACAGCGATATAAGGTGGTGTCCGAAGCAATGAGCATACTGCCTCAGAGAGTAAGTTGACCTAGATAGCTATGGCTTGCTCTGTTCTAGGGAAGGATGGTCGTCATCACACGTCAGTTGCTCCCAGAGGAGATGATCCAGGCACACTGAGCTGTAGTCCTTTGTGCTGCCCAATTCCTACCTCTCTATCTCAGGCCACAGGACCACTATTTTCCTGCTTAGCTGTCTTTCAAAAGTTTACCACTCATCCTCCACCTCACATCCATTAGGATGGCCACCATAAAAACAAAACAAAACAAAAAACCACCAGAAAATAAAAGTGTTGGTGAGGATATGTAGAAACTGGAACTTTTGCACACTGTTGGTGGGAATGTAAAAGGGTGAAACCACTATGGAAAACAGTGGTTTCTCAAAAAATTAAAAATAGAATTATCATATGATCTAGAAATTCCACTTCTAGGACTATTTCCCCTGCCCAAATTGGATATTTTTTAGTCTTGAGATGTTTGTTCAGAGCAGCATTATTTACAGTAGCCAAAATGTGGAAGCAACACAAGTGTCCATAGGCAAATAGGTGGATAAACAAAATGTGGTATATACATTCAATGGGCTATTACTCAGCCTGAAAAAGGAAGGAAATTCTGATGCTCGTTACAGCGTACATGAAGCTTGAGGACATTATGTTAAGTGAAATAAGCTGGTAGCAAAAGAACAAATGCTGCATGATTCCACTTATCTGAAGTACCTAGAGTAGTCAAACTCATAGAGACAGAAAGTAGAATGGTGGTTGCCAGGGGCTGAAGAGGGAGGGGGAATGGTGAGTTACTATTTAATGAGTTTAGAGTTTCAATTTTGCAAGATGAAAAAGAGTTCTGGAAATGGATGGTGGTGATGGTAGCACAACGATATGATTGTACTTAATGCCACTGAACTGTACACTTAAAAATGCTACAATGGGGCTTCCCTGGTGGCACAGTGGCTGAGAGTCCGCCTGCCGATGCAGGGGACGCTGGTTCGTGCCCCGGTCCGGGAAGATCCCACATGCCGCGGAGCGGCTGGGCCCGTGAGCCATGACCCCTGCGCCTGCGCGTCCGGAGCCTGTGCCCCGCGACGGGAGAGGCCACGGCAGTGAGAGGCCCGCGTGCCGCAAAAAAAAAAAAAAAAAAAAAAAAAAAAAAAAATTTTTTTTAAAAAGCTACAATGGTAAATTTGATGTTATGTATATTTTACTATAATTTTAAAAAGATATTTTAAAAAGTTTACCACTCATCCAAAGTGGGCCTAGGGTTGATTGGAAGTATCAAGGCAGCATGACTGGTCAGCAAAGTCGACACATATATCACCAATTCCCCTTTTCCATGCCCATGACAAACATTATTAATTAATCATCGCAACATTCTTTCTTTCCTCCTGAGTCCAGATGCAACCTCATAACCTTTCCCAACATAGGCTACCACCAAACAATTAGAGTTCATATGTCAGTAATGTCAATATAGGAGAAAATTGTGGTGGTCTATGAAATCCATCCTAGAGAGAAGAGGGGTGTAATAATCTAAAACTTCATGAGATAGAAAAAATCGACATGAACTTGATATATTAAGAAAAAATGTCTTTTTCAGCCCTGTGTCAAAAAGTCCCAATAACTGGAATACAAGCAGTACCTTTGGCCAACATCACCACTCATTTGAACTCATGTAACGCAGGTTGGATTTTCTATATTTTCTACATAAAGGAACCAGCACTCTTTGAAGGAGAATTGATTTCAAGTTTTTTTGGGGGGAGGGGACAGGAAAATTCAGAGTAGGTCTACAATAGCCTGTTTAGGAGTTTGGGATTAACAGATACACACTGCTATATATAAATAAACAACATGGACCTCCTGTATAGCACAGGGAACTATATTCAATATCTTGTAATAATCTATAATGGAAAAGAATCTGAAAAAATATATATATATATTTTGCTGTAAACCTAAAACTAATACAACATTTTTCTATAGTTCAATTAAAAAAAATAGCCTGTTGTTGCCAGAGAGCATAGATGCTTTAAAAACCACTGGGTACAGGGCAAAAAGGATAAAGGAGAAACTTGGAGGCAGGGTTACTGCCCAATCTACACCAATTTAAACAAAAATCATCATCGTCGTCATTATCATCATTAACTGGAACAACTTACATAAATGGAGAAATTTAATATAAAGGGTTAACAAAGAGAGTAGTAATATAAGAGAGAAATAGTTTGTACTTTTATTGCTGTTATTAAGTTACAAGGTATTAAATACATAGCTAGCTTCTTTCTTTTCTCCTTAATACATAGACACTGTTAAGCATGGGTCTATTATCAAGTATGAATGTGAACCTGTTTCTATCTGTATGAGCAAGAGAGACTGGGAACTTGTATGAGGGCCAAGCAGTCTCTTCAAAATTAAGAGCTATACCATGAACATGATCAGCTTTTGTGGTCTCCTATCAGATTACAGCAAGGAATAAGGGAAGTCCCTCAGTTCATTGCCACTAATGATTATATGTAATAAACAATGAAAGGGGAGCCCAATGGTGTATTTCCAGATGATAAATTAGCTGAATGTCACACTTGCTACCCCCTCTCCCAAGAGAGCAGTGACCCATTCCCTCAGCTTCCAGGGAAGGAAACCTCTAGATGAGATGACCCTACTAATGAGATACAGAAAAGATAATAAATAGGGTTCCAGTTATAACAAAGAGTTCAATATATCATGACAAAAAAAAAAAAAGTAGGTTTAAGCCATCTGTTCACAGCTTCCGGTAAAGACACTGAGTTTCAGAAAAAGAATATCTATCTGAGATACAGACATTTTCTACGATGTAACCAGCACACTTTGTAATTAAAGGGGCTTGAAACACTGGACTGTGCAACCAGATCCCGCATCCTGACCTGAAGTCAGAGGGTTAATGACTTTGAACTTGCAACTTCATAAGGTCTTTTTCTTTGGGTATAGTAAAGTTTCTCAAACCTTGGAAGATGTGAATTTATATCATATCGACTTACTAGAGCTGAGTAAAAATTTGACCCCAGGAATGTGTAAGAATAAGGATAAAAACAAGTTTTATAATTACTGGGCTAGTTTAGTGTGTGCTTTTTTGCTTTTTAAGGTATTTAGGTTATTTAAGGAAATGTGATATATTTGATTTATGATTTTTAATCAAGTCTTTGAAAGTGTCAGATTATAATCAGTATAAATGATTAAGAAAATTTGCTTTGTTAAATCTATAAATTTTGATGACTTTGTTAAATAAGTAGTATGTGACTATTAAGAGGAGTGTCAGTTATGTTTAAATGAATATTGCTTAATAAATTCATAAGATCATAAATTGGACATTGAACAATGCACAAATGGTCATGAGTGTTCCTCCCAAAGTGCAAAAGCCCACTGGACGTTAAAGTCCATCAAAAGATGAAACCAGTTTGCCATTCCAGGAGACTCAAGACCATTAAAAAAACTGCTATTCAAATAAAGGTACCACGTGCTGAATCTTCTGTATACAGATGATGTTAATTTCTCCAATTTGGTGGGGCTTGACTTTTTTTGTTTGTTTGTTTTCTTTTGTGGTATGCGGGCCTTTCACTGTTGTGGCCTCTCCCATTGCGGAGCACAGGCTCCGGACGCACAGGCTCAGCGGCCATGGCTCACGGGCCCAGCCGCTCCGCGGCATGTGGGATCTTCCCAGACCAGGGCACGAACCCGCGTACCCTGCATCGGCAGGCGGACTCTCAACCACTGCGCCACCAGGGAAGCCCGGGGCTTGACTTTTGGATGACCCTTCAAGTGAAAGTTTTGCTTCCCCAATTTCATTGTCAACGTAGAGCTGTCAATTCCATACCTTTTGGCTCATCTGTCTTTCCTCTTGGGTTGGAGTCATCATCTTTTGTGGAATCCTTCAAGGTTCCATATTCCTTTTCCATCTTAGCAGCTTCTTCCTTGGTACTGTCTGTTTCTTCATGACTCTTCTCTGATGGCACTGTAATCAGATTGTGCACTATTATAACCCTATTTCCTATCTATTAATTAATTCCTAGTGTAGAAATAAATTTTATTAAAAAGGTGTAGTTTGAGGTCAGATCATTTTTTGAGCTGAAAGAGATCTTAGTGATTATCAAGTGTGACTCCTCCCTCCCCACCATTTCACAGAAGAGGAAACTGAGGCCCAAAGCGGGGAGAGATGTGCCGAAGGCCACCCGTAGAGTTAGAAGAAGAGCTGGGCCAACATCCCCCACCTCCAGCTTTCTGGATTCTGGTTGCATTTTTTTCTGTTCTGCCACACTGTGTTATTAGAGTGTAGATTATTCTCCTTATTTTAATCAATGTTGGCATTCAAGTGGGATAGGTCAGTTTCCAAAGGAAATTTGAGTCTTGATTCCAAATGAAAATAACTCTGTAGTTGCCCCATCTCTCCTCGATGTTTTCGAAGAACAGTCTGTTGCTCAGAGTAGCACCTAAGGGTTTGGGGCTATGGCTGGACTTCTCTCCTGCCTCTTTCTTCATACTCCCTTATCCCTGGTCACCCTAATGCAAAGAAGAGTATTGGACCCTTGCTGTCAATAATAACGCTTGCTCACTTCTCACTTAAAAATAACTATACTTCCTTCTAGAAATCCTATATTGAATTAAAGAATCATAAAACTTGAAGTAGGTAACCCCTTGAAACCAATGGTAATGCATCCCGGTAGTCAGTAAAATAGGGAATGTCAAGCAGTCTAATAAGCTTTTTTCTTTTTTCAGTAAAAGGTTTATTACTACAGAAAAATAGGAAAAAAGAAAAATCAGTTATTGTCTCATTAAACATCCACTACTAGTGTTGTAGTATATTGTAGTATATATATATATATATATATATATATATATATATATATATATATATATATATATATATACTTTTTTTTTTTTTTTTTTTTTTTTTTGCGGTATGCGGGCCTCTCACTGTTGTGGCCTCTCCCGTTGCGGAGCACAGGCTCCGGACGCACAGGCTCAGCGGCCATGGCTCACGGGCTTAGTTGCTCCGCGGCATGTGGGATCTTCCCGGACCAGGGCATGAACCCGTGTCTCCTGCATCGGCAGGCGGATTCTCAACCACTGCGCCACCAGGGAAGCCCTATATATATACTTTTTTGATGCATTTTTTTTCATACTTGTGGCACAGTTTTGTTCCTTGCTTTTGTCATTAGCATCATTATGGCAGAATGTTTCCAGGTTATTAAAAACTGCTTGAAAACATCATTTTAAAGGGCTGTATATTCTATCAAATATAGGTACATAATTTCTGTGATAGGGACACAAAATTAAAGTATAAGAGTTTGTGATCTTTTCTCTTTTTGTGCCTTCCTCGTCCCTGAAATTCTCCTTTGCACAGCTCTGCTCCGTGGTATTCGCCATGCTAAGCAGGGTGATGGGTAGAGATGCAGAAGTGACAAAACCAAGAGAAGGCCATAAATCATACCACACGGGGGCGCAGACTGTCCCAGAGGAGAAAGAAGAGCTAGGAGGGGAGAGTATGGGACGAAGCAGCAGGAGGGGACAGAGGGTCAGGGACAGTGGTGATCTGGGGAGAGAAAAAGATACCTAAAGGAGAATTTTAGGAAGGATTGCTCAGCTTGTGATATAGCTTTCACCTTTGCCCACCAGCCACCACTTCAGTAAAGTCCTCATTTCTTTTCAATGCTTCTTGGGATTAAATTTCTGTGCTGACTGGCCAAGGTTGTAGCTACTTAATCCCATGGTTGGATTTCAGGTTTTCAAACTTTTTGAAATCTGTAATTCTTTATCAGTGTTTATTGAAGTTCATGATTTACCACTCAAAAGGGTTATTTTGCTAAAAGCTGGGGGGAAAATGCTAAAATAAATCATACCTGGGAAAAGCTTGCTCTTATTGTCAGTAACATTTTTTTCTAGCTTGTTCTTGGTCTGAAGAGCAATTGTTTCATCCAAGTTTTCTGGAGGGGGGAGGAGAAGAAATAAAATTTTACGTCCTAAAAGACCATTTCAAAGTGTTACTAAAAGTGTTTAAATCTCACCAGAAATAGTGCAACAGCAATTCCACAATATTAGCACTGCTAGTAAGGGGCTTTGATGTGGATTATATTTCATTGACTCTCAAGATGGAAAGGCATACAATTTGAGTTCCTCAAGTTCAGCTTCCTACTCAGTTAATTGCAGAAGTCCCTTCCACATTTCTGTGACCACTGTTAGAAAACATCCAGGATTGAGGCCTATAATGGACAGCTGTGGTTTTGGCCCACTCAACGCCTCTGGTAACTACACCTTGATTTTCCTTTGGAGAACCCAGACCTCTTCCACTCTCAGCATATTTGCTCCACTGGTGGCTGAATAACCCAGGCCTGGCTCCTCCAGCCCTCAGGCTATGGCGATTGGTTCAAGGAGGAGCACATGACTCAAGCCAGGCCAGTGAGATTCAATGCTAAGAGAAAGAGGCTCTCTTTCCACTAGGATAGCTATACTGTGTGGATGTGAGATTGGGGCTGTACGAGCCATCTTGTTTCCAGGATGGAGCAGTTTATCTGGAATGAACCAACATACAAAAAGTCAGTGAGATGGGGAGGGATAGGTTCCTCACATTGTGGTGGGCTTCACAAACCTGAAGCCAGACTACCCCCACCCCTGGACTTTTCAGTTACATGAGGAAATAGATTCCCTTGTCGCTTAAGCCAAACAGTTGGATTTCTGTCATTCAGGGCTCTCACTAATTCATGAGGCAGCCAGTTCTATTGTTAGTCTTAAAAAATATGTTTTTCACTAAGATAGAACATTGTGTAAGTTTAGGGTATAGTACAACATACTGATTTGATACATTTATATTCTGCAAAATGATTACCACGGTTAGCTAACACCTCCATCATGTTAGATGTCTCAAGGGCGAGAATTTCTCTATTCATATTAAGCTGAAATCTGTATTCTTGTCTTTGTCCTAATTCTGCTCTTTGGAGTAACATCTTGTAGGTGTTACCAGATAGGAATCTAGATTGTGACCACCTCAAGGCAGTCAGTGAATTAGAATCCACAACCCTGGTATTCAGTTATTTAACCAGTCACATATCCATCTTACTAATAGGACAGGGCGATTTGCAAACAAGCATTTCTTTGCAATTAGTCCATAAAGATTCCATTATTACTTTGTATTACTTCTCTCCAAGAAAATTCTTCCTTCTACCCTACCCCATCCCTTTTTGAGAAGAAAATCAGTATATCCTATTGTGTGACACATTCTGCTTTCTTCTTTGAAATAGCGACCACAGCTGTCAACCTTTGTAGTCACCATACATTGTTGGGACCAGAACAGAAGGGTAGATCACTGATCATCGTTTGTAACATGCTGAGATGGAGGAGAGGAGGTTAGTTGATCCTCTCTCTTCTACCCATGCTGCCCCTGTTTATAAAATATGTTTATAAACAATATTAAAAACACAATTTATAAACATACAATTATTAAAAACGCAAACATTAAAATATAAACTTTAGTCTAAATAAGAATTAATAATTTATATAGTCTCCTCTTGTGGGGTAGCGAGTTTATTTCTATTGTTTTGTTTCTAGAAGCCAGTGCTGTCCAATAGAACTTTTTGCAACGATGGAAATACTCATTTCTGTGCTGTTCAATATGGTAGCCACAAGCTAACTGTGGCAAGTGAGCACTTGAAATATGCCTAGAGCAACTGAGAAACCAGATTTTTAATTTTGCTTAATTTTAATTACAGTTAATTTAAATAGCAACAGATGACTATCACACTGGACTGCACAGCTATAAATAATAGTGGAAACACCTGGCTTGCACACAAGCCTTTGCGGCATCTCTAATTTATTTCCATAGGATAAATGACTTAAGTGTGAAATATGAGTCACAGGGTATTGATATGAAACAATGATTGATTTGAAACAATGCTTTAGATCTACTATGAAGTGGATAAAGTAGGCCACAAAGCATGGTGTGTAACTTAAGCTCACTTTTTGTTAAACGAAAGAAAAAAAATGACATAAGTATGTATGTGTATGTGCGCATACATTATCATGTATTATATACATAATATATATATTATGAGTGATTTTTCACTGTCTTTAATATCTTTTTGCACTGACTGATTTTTTAAAAATAAATATGTTCTTTTATAATCATAAAAAACCCCAGTAAAACTAGTTTTCATGTAGGAAAAAATGGCATTTATACAGAACAACTCTGGATTACTCTATCCTATGAGATTTTTCTCTTCCATTTAATTCTCCCTCCCCCATCAGTGATCGGAGTAAGGGGCCATGAGTTCATCTTGCCCAAAGGACCTCTGAGATGAATGGTATTTGGTGATTAACTAAACCAAGCAGGAAAACAAAAGGCTTTTCTCCTTTTAACAACCTACGTGCAGAATCAAAGATTGTTTAAGCTTATCTATAAAGTTCAAAGAATCAAAGGTTGACAAACCTTTTCTATAAAGGGCCAGTTAGTAAGTATATTTGGCTTTGCAGGCCATATGCAGCTACTCAGCGTTGTCATGGTAGCACAAAAGTAGCCATGGACAACACTAAAACAAAGAAGCACAGCTGTGTTCTAATAAAACTTGATTATGGATGCTGAAATTTCAATTTTATGTAGTTTTCTCATGTCACAAAACTATTATTTTGATTTTTTTTCCAACCATTAAAAAATGTAAAAGCTATTTTTCGCTTGTGTGCTATACAAAGATAGGTGATGGGACAGACTGGCCCATGGCCAGGAGTTTACCAGCTCCGGTTAGAGGTAACAGAGTCCTTTATTTCACAGATACAGAAACTGAGGTCCAGAAAGGTGAGTGCCTTCCCCAGCATGACAGACCTGGTCTGAGGCAGAGCTGGGACCAGGAAGCAGAACTTCTGATGCCTAATCCAGTGCTCCTTCCTCCTCACCACACACAGGCCGCACTGGTTAAAATCAAGACTCTTTTTGTCCCAACCACGCAAACACAATTGGAAAAGAACCAAAAGTCAAATTTTAATAATATTATCTCTGAGGAGATTATTAGAAGATGTTAACAAGACAAAATGTAACAAAGGTGAAATGTCTGTATTTGAACTGGACCTATACATATAAAGAGTTGAAAACGTCTGGTTAATTTTATTTGTATGCGTTGTCAAGCTGGGCAATTCTGATTACCCAGATGATTCAGGCGACTTTGGCATAAATTATCAA
Organism: Kogia breviceps; assembly: GCF_026419965.1. Taxonomy (NCBI): domain Eukaryota; kingdom Metazoa; phylum Chordata; class Mammalia; order Artiodactyla; family Physeteridae; genus Kogia; species Kogia breviceps. The sequence goes on from NC_081312.1 coordinate 149,140,997, forward strand.
ATTAGTAAAATAATTGTTGCCAAATCTCTCATTCATTTTGGACAATGAAAACTAACCACTGTGAAAACAAAAGAGGTAGGACTCTCACCAAGGTAGGAAACACCTTCTTCTGGAGATATGGTGCCATATTTTACCATCATCTTCACAAAGTCAATCAACGTTTTCATGATAGTAATCAGGGTTTCTTTCTCTTTTGCCTCTTTTTCTATATAAAAGGACAAAATAATTTTTTAAAAACTAGTGGAGTATAGCTTCATTTTTCAATGTTAATTTATGAAATATAGCATCTCATTGAAATAGTTCTCTCTAAATATATAGCTAAAATATATTTAATTTCTGAAAAGCCCAAGACTTGATTGGGAATATAGAACAATGTACAGGTATACTGAAATTTTTCAGAAATGGGTAATTATAACTTCTCCAACAAGGTTTTTACCTTAATCTAAAATATTTTATTGATAGAGTAGATGATAGAGACAGTTTGCAACCTGAGATAATATAAACTCAAAAGGAAAGTTAGAAGATTGGTAACCCAACAACCTTTCTCTACTATGGTCGTATGTTTTTGAGGGAAGGAATGACCTGTTTTCATTAATCAAGATTAATATTTGAAATAGGGACACACATGTTTCTTTATTTTTTAAATGCAATGTTGATTTTTTGACAGTAGTATATATTGCTTTCTAACATTTATTTCATTTGAAGGAATAAATGCATATAGTGAAAATATTTCAATGGTACAGAAGTAAACAGTGAAAGCAATATTCTCTTCCTCTCCCTCCCCACAACTCCTACTTCCTATAAGCAACCACTACTAACAGTTTCTTGGAAACTTCATATTTGACATACTGTTCTGTATCTTTTTTTTTTTTGGCGGTACGCGGGCCCCTCACTGCCGTGGCCTCCCCCGTTGTGGAGCACAGGCTCCGGGTGTGCAGGCTCAGCGGCCATGGCTTATGGGCCTAGCTGCTCCGCAGCATGTGGCATCTTCCCAGACCGGGGCACGAACCCGTGTCCCCTGCATCGGCAGGCGGACCCTCAACCACTGCACCACCAGGGAAGCCCTGTTCTGTATCTTGATAGAACAAGATGGCCAGTGAGGGGGCTTCCCTGGTGGCGCAGTTGTTGGGAGTCCGCCTGCCGATGCAGGGGACGCGGGTTCGTGCCCCGGTCCGGGAGGATCCCGCATGCCGCGGAGCGGTTGGGCCCGTGAGCCATGGCCGCTGAGCCTGCGCGTCCGGAGCCTGTGCTCCGCAACGGGAGATGCCACAACAGTGAGAGGCCCGCATACTGAAAAAAAAAAAAAAAAAAAAAAAAAAAAAAAAAAAAAAAAAAAAAAAAGATGGCCAATGATTCCATAATAGTTCAGTGGCTATATTAATTCTAAAATCAGAAAAAAAAAATCTATTTCCATTTTTGAAGGAAAGAAAAACTAAGTTGCTAGAGGACTGCTTCCCTATTCTTTCAGCTGCCAGGAAGGATTTTCTCTACATACTTCTAGCCTTTCCGCCCATTTTTTCATCCTCCTCATAGATGAGGTTGGTAGCCAACAGCCATTAGTCTACTTTTCTTGACGGATGGGGATTTGGAATCTTTCTTCTTTTCATTCCCCTGGAACAGTGGAAGGCAGGGACCTGAAAAATGTGCCTGCTGTGCAGACTCAAACTCTTCCAGGATTGGCTGTTCCAAGAGCTAGACTGAGGGTAGGGAGTAGACAAGCCCACTGCATTCTACAACCCGGTCTGTATCAGTAGCAAAGATATTTTGGTTTTCTGCCTGTTTTAAAAATTTCTCAATTGGTTCAGACCTTGGGTAAAAAAGATGGGTACTATCAAAGACCTCAGTGTAAGTATTTAAATTAAAAGTCTATAAAAATAAAGGCAATAAAGAATGGGGTCAAGGAAACTGAAAGATAAAAACACACAAAATAAAGAATATTCCATACAGTGGAATCTTAAAAATACCACAAAAGTCACAAAGTTGGGAGAGAGGAAGGTGGGAGAAGAGGTGTGGGAGAGAAATCCTGGAAAAGGGCAGGTAAATAATAACTTCAGCAATCACATTATTTGCTCAAGGTCACATCCATATAAATACTTGGTATTATGCTGATACACTTCACTGATAAGAAGTGACTCACCAGAATGACAGAGGTTCTGAGCTGGGTATCTGCCAACCAGTGGGGCAAGATGGATCGGAATAGACCCTCAAGATGTACAAGCCCTGCAGACACCAGCAGGGGGGCTGGTGCCATCTGGCCAATGTCTGGGATTGAAGGACAAAAGGATGTTCCCCAGAAATGCAGTCTACTCTAAGGTTACTTCTTGGGGAAAGATGTTACAATTACAGAAATCTTTATTACAAATGTTCAAACTGGCAATGAATCTTTAAACAGGAAGAAGAAAAGCTATAAGGCAGTGCAGGGCAGCTATATGGACAATAACAACAACAGAAAATTGGCACATTATTATCCTCCTTGCAGATTAACCAAAAATAAACATGAACTGAAATCTTCAGTCAACTTATTTGGGTGCACATATAAAAGAAAAGAGAGCAACACATTTCCCAAGCGTGTTTTGGGCTCCTGACCTTCAGTAGTCCAATGTTTAGTTCAATTCATTTGAAGACAAGTTGAAAATATCTAAAAAGCAAAATTCTGAATCATTTTAAAATAATGAAATATGTTCCATACACTGTTCTTACTAAGAGAGGAAAATAAAGCCTTTTTGAAAAGAGACTTGCAATAAAAATTGAGGCTGAACTGCGTCAGGCCAGGAGCACTCAGATTCATCTCTATATTGGTACAAGGTTCACTACAATCCCAGGAACACAGCATGTGTTCAATACCATCTATTGAACAAATAAATGAACCCTCTGTTAACATGAAGATTAAATTATCCAGAAATTCCACCTTTCCTGATTACCCTTTCCTAAATATTTCCATGGCTAGTACACTTCTTTTGAAAAAAATCAATGTGAACTATTTTCCCCAAGGACATAATATATGTCATTGACGGCTGAATTTAGAAATTGAAAACAGGAAGAAAAAAAACCCACCCACACATTTCCTGGAATTACTGTTTCTGTTCCACATGGTCAGAAAACAATGTTTACCTGAATCAATATTTTTCAGTAGTGCATAGAAGTTTGGGAAATACTGGAGTTCCTCAAAGTTGTCTTCACTGTAGGTTTTAGTTCTCCTTTCCAAGCCATTCGTCAAGGTTAAGGTGTTAGATACTGTTTCGTCATTTTCTCCATTAGTAAAACCATCTTGAATTGCTGCCATTGGAGTCTCCAGTGGGGGAAAAATCAATACAAAATAAACATTTTTGTTAGAACTGATGACAATCCAGGATGATTCTTTCCTCTGTGATGCCCTTGAATTGTAGTGCAAGAATATCTCTTCCTTTGTAAGCTCCTGCAGGATCAAACTCTTTTGCAAGCGTGTGGGCATCTAGTTACATGGGAAAGTCATTGGGACTTAGAGACAGGTGCTTTACCTGAAGACCCTGGCTCCTGCTCAGGGGAGAATAGACAGGTTCCTGCTCTGGCCAATTTTCCCTCCACCAGTTCTCATGAGTGTTTCTTCATAAAACTGCCTTTCACCAAGGAGGGGAGCTTTGAGTTTATAGAATCTACCAAGAGGGATGGTGCCAAGATACAGGAAAGCCTGTCACAATGTCTAATACTAGCACAGCAGTCATACCTTAGTGATTCCTGGGTGACATTTTAAACGCTGGCTGGGAGGGTACACAAAACTCTTTCCAAAACCTGATGTGTGTCCAGTGTTCCCTATCTTAATGATCCATTCTCCATTGAGTGAACTAGACAGAAATGTAAGAGCCTTTCTTGCCTCTTCCTCTTCATTTCCCTGCATTCGATCCATCAGTAGCCTTATTGGCCACACTGTCTAAATTTATCCCAAATTTGTACATTTCTCACTTTCTCCACTACCCCACTCTAGTCCAAGCTACCTTCACTTCTTACTTTTTAACTGGTACACCACCCACCTTCCAATCTATTCCCAACCCTGCATTTTCCACATTGTAGACAGTTATCTTTTAAAAAATATGATCATGTAACTCCTTTGCTTAAAATCCTTCAGTGTTTTCCCATTGCTCTTATGATAAAGATCAGAATCTGTACATGGCTGGTAAGACCCTGCTGATCTGGCCTGGGTCCACCTCTCCAGTCTCATCTCTCATTGCTCTCTCTGTGTGGCAGCCACACTGTCCTTGTTTCAGTTACTTGGGTACTCCACACATCCTTCTCTACATATTGCCTATCATATTCACAAGTTAACTCCTATTCAGCCTTCAGTTTTTGGCTCAAGTCACCTCCTCTGGGAAGCCTTCCCCAAGCCTAAGTCCAAGGCAGGTTCCTTTTTTATGAGGTCTAGTAGAACCATGTTTCTTTTCTCAGAGCAGTTAATGCAGTCACAATTAAAATACATGACTGGGCTTCCCTGGTGGCACAGTGGTTGAGAATCTGCCTGCCAATGCAGGTGACACGAATTTGAGCCCTGGTCCGGGAAGATTCCCACATGCGTCGGAGCAACTAAGCCTGTGTGCTACAACTACTGAGCCTGAGCTCTAGAGCCTGCGAGCCACAACTACTGAGCCCACGTGCCACAACTACTGAAGCCCGTGCGCCTAGAACCCATGCTCTGCAACAAGAGAAGCCACCACAATGAGAAGCCCGCGCAACGCAATGAGAAGCCCGCGCACCGCAATGAAGTGGAGCCCCCACTCGTGGCAACTAGAGAAAGCCTGCATGCAGCAGCAAAGACCCAACACAGCCAAAAATAAAATAAATAAATTTATTTATTAAAAAAATAAAATAAAATACATGACTGATTTGAAGATCATCTACCTCTTCCCTTAGACCTTAAGCATCATGAGAGCAGGGATTGTATCTTTTTAAATGAGCATTGTATCCCCAGTGTTTGGTACATAGGTGGTACCTCAATAAACATTTACTGAAAGAATATTTTGTTTGCATTTATGCATTTAGATAATATGAGTGAGCAGGTCAATCATATGGACATTTTAGAGGTGGGAAGTAAGGAGTACATAATGGGAGTGAAGGATCATGAAAATTGCTATGTCAGTTTTAGTTCAGATTGGTAAGTTTGAGTAAAAGCCATGAGTTCTGTGATAAATCTAGATAGTTTTTTTTTTAGGGTGAGTGGATCTTCAAAAGCTGTTTTAAAAAATGGCAGATGGTGGGGATTGGAAGTAGGGAGAGCTAGCAGTAAAAAACAAAACAAAACCAATCTATACCAATTTCTGTTTTCTAGCCTTCCCTAAAATAGGACCATAGGTCTACACACCCTTTTTCTTTGTATTTGGGATGGGATGTTGGAGAGCCATGGGGTATCGGTGCTCTGGTGGAGAAAATGAAAGGAGAGGTGAGGAGTTTGATATCCTTTTATATCCTCCTATAGTTAGCTCCATCTAGAAGTTTAAAAAGAATTCAAGGAGGAGAGAACGATTTTAGTAGTTTGGCTGAGGCCAAAGAAAAGATGAAGAGGCAAGGAGTCCAGCAAGGACAAGGACGAATGAATGGCAAGTCTAAGTAAAGGATGACAGGCCTCTAAGCCAATGGAAAGAGGAAGGAGCAGATGGAAGAAAACAGGGTAGACAGAGAGGCAGCATGAGGCAACTAGCTCTGAGGAATGTAAAAGCTGGTGTGGAAAAGGATCAAATCAGCCTAAGTTTCTTTTTTGGGGTTCTGGGAGCAGATGATGACATCCACTGTGAACAGAAGTTGGATACCAACTTCTGTTGTGAAATACTTGGATCCAGTGCACTGTGATTATACGAATTGTTATGTGAAATAACCATTTCACATAATATTATGCGTTATTTTACTCTGGGGTATAAGGCATAATCTTTACTATGTAATATAACATGCATCTTTATACTATTTTCAAAGTAGAGTTCATTTATATCTTTTAACTCATTGGTATTTCATTAATGTATATATTTTAAGTGGGCTAAAAATGTCACATACCCCAATTCTTATTTGGCACAAACTGAAGTACTAATTATACACAGATTGTATTAATGATATACAAATACAAGTATACACACACATCCATGCACATGCATATATACACATACATAATAGATGCATATACATTTGCATATACATACCACTTTCTCTGGTATTTTTCCAGCCTGACTCTCAGTCCTGTTTGTTGGCTTATTGAGTTCCTCTTCATAATTGTTGGCTTCCTTAGAGATCAGTTTTTGTAAAACCTCTGCAACTTCATCTTCCAGTGTGTGTGCCTGGCTTTCTGTGATCTGTTATAAAGAGTCAAAACATATAACTGTTATTTCCATTTTTGTGATTAAAGAAAATCTAGACTAAACTCTTTAGATGAACACATATTTTTAGAAGACAAGAGAATGTTCTGGTCCCTCTTCTGAACATCCCTTGATTATGCCTCTGCTACATGCTGGCCTTCACAATAGCTGCTCAGCACTCCTGGGAAGAAGTGTCTTTGGGCCCATTGTGCAACCATCAGTCCTGTCTGTTGGAACCCACAGAATACTTAGTTTGAGAAACAACTTGAAGGTTGTCTCTCAGTCCTCAGCTGCAGGCCATAGTAGGTAACCTTTGAAACCTGCAAATTTAGTGCTCTCCTAAAGCCTGCCAGGTCTGTATTAGTATCTGGGTGGGGCAGGGTCAGTCTGAATTGCTTAGGGTTTCCCAATCGTTGCATGGCTTTGCACATCTTATTTCCTTCTCATCTAACACATTTTTTTTTTAAAAACTTCTGCTGGTTAAATCCTAACCATCCTTCTAAGCTCACTTCAAACACCTCCTCCTCTGAAGCTTTTCCTTATTGCACAATTGGATATAATCCATCCTCTGGCACACTGAACCACTCAGATGGTTCCTATGCACCTTGCGTCATGAGCACTTGTGTACTTGTCTAGTGCCTCTGATAAACCATAAATTCCTAGAGGGAAAGAATGGTGTCTTACTTGTCTTCGAGACCCATGGTGACCGATATAAAGTAGATGCATTATAAACATTTGGCTCTTTGAATGAAGTGGCTTGGCTTCTTAGCATATGCCAACCTAAGATTTGGTTTATTCTCATGCATATGACTTACTAGGCCAAGATTCAGCAGTTTAGAAACGATCTTGTCAAATACTCCTCTGTCATTTTCCTCATAAATCCTGGTAGCAATTTTCTGGACAATGTCTTCAGCAGTTAAAGAAGTTCCATCTAGTTGATGAAGGCCATCTGGATCGTCTAGACAGAGCAATCACAACCTCACGTTGTGGTGATCACACACCTATTTCTTGGATTACATTAGAGTTATAATCTATATCTTCTACACTCAAATATGTTTGGAATATGTTTAAGGTGGTGCTTCGTCCATGAAAACTCTTGGTTTAAAATAAAATTTGACTTCAAGTTAAGAACCTAGGATGATAATGGAAATTCTGAAAGCTTCTTATGTGATTATAAGAGGAAGATCTGAAAGCAACACAAAAGGCCTCTCCGTTTTTAGCACTAAGAGTACAAAAAGTAAAATACTGTTAGATAGTATGCAGGATTATTCAAAGCACCCTTCTATATGTTATATAATTTGATATTCCATTTCCCCACAAGAGTAGATTGGTATTATCTTCACATGTACTCCCTTTGCAGGCAAATTCCTGGGCTTAGGGTGGGGAAAACTGCCTTACACCCAGAATCAGAGAGTATGTACTGAAGATTTTATGACTTACCTGGAATAACTGTTTACTTGTGAGTATGTGTCAGGGCACCTTTATGTAAGGCAGCTTAACGTGACAAGCCTCTTTCTCCAGAGAATAGGGAACTTATTTTATGTGCCTGTAATTTAAGCTTTTAAAATGTGATCACAGGGGCTCCCCTGGTGGCGCAGTGGTTGAGAGTCCACCTGCCAATGCAGGGGACACGGGTTCGTGCCCCAGTCTGGGAAGATCCCACATGCCGCAGAGCGGCTGGGCCCGTGAGCCATGGCCTCTGAGCCTGCGCGTCTGGAGCCTGTGCTCTGCAACGGGAGAGGCCACAACAGTGAGAGGCCTGCATACCGCAAAAAAAAAAAAAAAAAAAAAAAAAAAACAAAAAACTGATCACAGGTTTGCACAAAGAAGTATGTAAATCTATGTAAGTCTCAGCAGAGAAGCTTGCAGATATGTATCCTTGGCTTTCCTGGGAATACATTTGTCAGCACTACTCCAGATTAAAGCAAGGGCCCTTCCTGAGGGAAAGGAAGGATACAGTAGGGTTGGTGGCAAGGAAGCTCTGCACTATGTCCACAGAGCACTCCCAGGAATTAATTGGTCTTTTCCAATCTATGCCACATGGAACAGTATATTCATATATGCAAGTTTACAAGGCACTTAACCTGTCACTCCTAGGCAGCTTGGAAAGATCAGAAATTTAGCTCCAGTGATCTCTCTTGTTACCTATATATCCTTGGACCACTGTAAAGGAAGTTAATAAGAGTATCTATTTCATGGGATTGTGAGGATCAAATGGAATAAGATGTAAAAGCACCTTTAAAATTGCAAAGTATCGTATGAAAGTTAATGTAGTTTTATTATTATGGACCGTAGATTTGTACCTGAAATAAAGGAACTACAATTATCTTCTAGAGAAAATAGACATTGCATCCCTAGCCAAGTCCTACCCTAATAATTCTGATCATATTCACTCAAAGAAAGAAGAACCTAGTACATATTTCTATTCTGATTCTCTCCTTTTCTTCCATAGTTCCTGGGGATTCGTAGACTTTTTCTAGACTCTATGAAGCTGCAAGTATGTGCAGCCTCAGGCAGAATATCCTCTTCTTGTTGTTTGGAAAGAAGCTTAGGAAAATGAGCAGCGTGAGTACACACAGAGGGCTGGAAGTTCCCTGACAGTATATGATTGCTGAATTGTTGGCCAACCCGTGAGCTGTGAGCTCTTTGAGTCCTGTGTACCAGCGTGACGAATGAGCAGAAAAGTCCCTTAGAAAACCCTGTAAAATCAGTTCCCCTCCTGGCTGACTGAAAATTGGGTTCATCACCCATGTTTTTCAGGAGCAGAGACTCACTATCACTTAGGTCTGATTTTTCATTTGTGGGTTGCAAGTCAGACTCTCGGGAATATGTGGACCAGAAACTTCCCTGAGTCTATGCAGAGGTGGAAGCATTTATTTCCCTTCCAACTTATCCCTCGGGATCTGAAAAAGGAAGAATAGTGGTTGCCTGCTGAAGCTGGAAAATAAATGAGATGACTGCTTTTCAGTTCATTTACTTCACTACAGGAAGAACATTAGCAGCACTGAAGAAATAGCCTCCTCCTCTGCACTGCTGTATTCTCTTGAGCCAGGAACTTCAGGCTCCCCTAGCAGAGCTTCGCTAGATGGGGTTGATAGTTGAGCAGTTGGGCAATGCTCCTTGCCTTCCAGTGGTTTCCCCTGCTCCTCTACAATGGACAGAATTACTCAGAATGGCTTCTCTACTGCTCGTGAAGGGGTGTTTCACCCTCCTATACAGACTTCAGAGGGAAACCAAACATGAGTTCAACATTTATAAGTTTTTAAAGCATTTACAACTCTAAGTGGATGCAAAAGGGCCTTGTTCAAAGTTGTTATCTGCTCAGTTACATTTGAATCTCCAGGCATCTAATATGGCACTTGACCTTCATTTATTCAATATATTTGTATTAAAGTCTTAATATAGGCCAGGACTGGAAATAGAGTGATAAAGAGTTTAGATGTGGTCCCTAACTGCACAGAGTTCACTGTCTAGCTCATAGACTGATACATAGTAATTGCTCAATGAATATTTGTTTGGTGAATGCACACAGGAGCCACAAAGCATTATTTCCTAAAAGAAACTTACAAAACTCCTGAATCATACATACTGTAGAAAACACTGAGAAGGAGAATTGGTGGGTCCTATAGCACAAGCCCATTTAGAGGTTTCCTAAAGGTATAAAAGCACCCTGCAGAAGTTAGGCCCCTTGCCCTCCCTTCTGGGATGTAAGTCTGCATACCTCTGAGGTTCTAGTCAGCTGAGTGGTCCCAAACCTTCTGGTTCCAGGATTACCAGGGTATGAGAGAAAATCAGCAATTCACTCATATCATTCTCTCCAAGAACCTTTTCTGTATACTCAAGTAGACTTAGAATGACCTCTAGGGTAAACCTGGAACCATCAAAACTAGCACTGGTAGTTCTGAACCTATTTGCATGTTAATGAAATGTTGAACAATTTAAACGTAAGTTGCTCAAGTTAGTGATCAGATCAAAGCAGATCTGCCTCTGTCTGCATGCACAGCCCATCTGACCAAAAAATGCAGTCAAACAAACTTTAGACTATTTTTTTATTTTATTAAATCAAATGGGCGATTCAATCAAAGTGGTTAAATCTATTTTTCATGGGGCTATGCCCAGTGCCTATTTATTTCTAGCGCAAATACTTTAGTTTAAAAAGTAGAAGTCAAAAAAAAATGTCCCTGGGAATTCCCTTGTGGTCCAGTGGTTAGGACTCATCACTTCCACTCCCATGGGTCCACGTTCAGTCCCTGGTCGGGAAACTAATATCCCACAAACCATGCACAGCACAGCCAAAACAACACAACAACAACGACAACAAAAACAAAACCCTCACACACAAAAAAACCCCAAAACATTTCCCTGAATAGTATACAACATGAAATGTGTCAAAATATAGACCATCTCCCCCACGCCATCCATATAAAACACACTTCAGAATTCTCCTCAGGCTACAATAGCCTATAAAAGTCAAATTTAATTGGCAGTTGTTTTCTGACAGAGATAATCAGTATAATTCTCTTGTGGTCCGTGGAAAAGAATTAAGACACATAAGAAAATCTGTAGTCACTCCTAAGCACCAGTACTCAGAATGGAAGACACACTGAGGAACACCTCAATGCCTAGGTACAATAGTTAATTTATTCCCTCATGTATTCTTTTATTTGTGCATTTGTTCATTTATCAATTCATGCAACAAATTCACGAGCTCCAGACACTTGGACTATACCGTCTCTGTTCCCATGGAGTTTTTCAGTTTAGTTTAGGAGAAAAAGATAAATCATAAGTAGTCACACTCAAGGATGTAAAATTACAAACTGCAATAAGTGCCATGAAGGAAGGAAATAAGGTTTCTATCAGATCATGTGTGCTGGATGAACCTAGAAAAGTAGACAGCCCATGTAGGACTGTAGAAGCCACGTTAAGGATTTGGGGTTTTATTCTAAGAGAAATGGGAATCCATTAACAGGTTTTATGCAAAACAGTGACATGCTCATGTTTGTGTGTTGAAAAGATCACTCTGGCTGCTACATGAAGAATAAGATGGAGAGGGTCAGAGCAAATGCTAGAAGATCCATTGGAAGATTCTGCTCTAGTTCAAGTGAGATATGATTGGAGCTTGGAAAAAGAAGGAGGTGATTGGGGATAGAGAAAAAAATTTTGAGAGATACACAGGAGATAAAATTGCTAAGACTGATGGATTAGAATTTGAGAGGTAAGGAAAAAAAGAAATAGTTTGACTCATAGATTTGTCTTGAAAAACTGGATGTATAGTAGTGCCTTTCCTAGAGGAAAGAGGGCTAAGTTGTAAGATGTACAGAAATTATGAATTTAATCTTAGACATGTTAAGTTTGAGGTGCATCTGAGACTTCCAAGGGAAGATAAGTCGGTAGTTAGCTAGATATAGGTCTATAGTTCAGAGAAGTCTGGGCTAGTGATATGAAACATCAGGATATAGATGGTAACTGAAGTCGTGGAAAGGTTAGAATGACCTAGGGAGAAAGGATATAGCTAGGAAGAGGACACTGAAAAGGGAGTAACGAATATTCCACTTGGGGAGGGGGGGTATCTGGTTGATTTAATTGTTTGAGAATTACGATATTTTGCTTGCACTAATAGTTAAATTGGAATGTTAAAATGAATTCAATAACATAAAATATAGAGAGTAGATTTAAATTTTTTTCAAAGCATCGGTAAAGGAACCTTTAAAGAGAAAATAAAATCTGGGCTTCTGTGGAGCTGGAGCTTTGCACATTATCAGTAAGTTTGGGCTTTATCTCAATTTTGGACATGACTAATAAAGGATTGTAAGTGTGTAAGAGATATTTTTAAAATATAGGACTTTCTCTTAACCCATTATGGGAAACTCCAAATTAGAGAAAATAGGTAGCAAAACTTGTTTTTTTTCATTTACCTTGAAATTTATGATCCAGTCCACTCTTAGTAGAATCATAATCATCAATCAGTCTTCGATTCTTGGTTGAATCAACATCTTCCAGGTTCAATTTATTATCATTTGGAGAACTTTTTACGGACTGTCTTTCCTTGTCACTCTTTTCCTTTTCTGTTATAGCCTTTAGCAGGTTCAAGTTATCAACAAAGGAATAATTGCTCTCACCTGGCTTGTTTTCTGGAAGAAAAGCCCCCGAGCCAGGCATATCCATTTTAGTTAAGCTTCTCATAGCCTACATTATTTAAATTAACATCAATGTAACTTCTTATTACCTGAAGGGTATGTTTTTTTAATCTTGTCTGCTTCTGCTTCAGCAATCTGTGAAAGAAACAGGAGATAGACCTGGTTTTAAATCATTACTCCACCACCTACCAAATATGAGAGCTCAATAATTTAATCTCCATGGGATTTAGCTTTCTTGTTTGTAAGATGTAGTTAATAATTTCTATCTCAAAGTATGTCATAAGGATTAAATGAGATAAAATAAAGGGCAGATGGTCTATAAATGTTAATTCCCCCTCTGATAATATTGGTAAAATATAAATCTCTGATAAAGAAATCTTACAATAGAATGGATGTGATGTTGTTGAGCTTACTGGGTTATTATGCAGTCAGCTCTTTGTATTATACTGACTCTCTATATTTAACTATTGGGACATAGAAATTACCAAAATTATATTTCCCATCATAATTTCAATGTTTATTATTAAGCTCCTGAGGTTTGTGAATTCAAAATGGCTAAAAATTAGCAGCATAATTACATTAAATAATAATAAATAAAATAAAATGGAATAGCATTTATAATTTTACTTCTGACCTACCTGCTCATTCAACGGTCTTTCTGCACTTAATTCTCTATTATGTAGGGGTTTGTCTAGAATAAACACACACAAATATAAATTTAATTGTTCATTGGAAAGACAATATGTCTCATTAAATAAAATCTTCAAAAAAGGAGAAATATTTTTGGATGACTGTGAAACAAAAATATATATTAACAAAGATTATCAAGATTATACAATAACGATGATTATCAGTGTTGCCTTGCTTATTATCTTGGTTTATTTCCTGAGTTAATAGAATTACAAAAAAAAAAAAATTTTTTTTTTTTTTACCAGAAATCTAACATATTGTTCTAACACTTGGTTTACCAGCTGTTTTCAACTAGACAGAGCATAGTCTGGATTGGTATTATTGGCACATTAAAAGCTTTCTTCATACAGTGCACGTTTTATGAATAGAATATCTGAGAAAGGTTGTAAGATGACTAGGGAAAAAAAAAAACCCCAAACCAAAAAACAAGCCATATATTAGGCGGGAAAGCCACCCCCTCCCAATTTCAAAATAAGATCTTTCAAAACAACTTATGTTATTGTTCTATCATGTAAAAAGTGAGGGAGGAAAATCTGTCTTCTGGCTCTAAATTCGAACTGATTTCCCTGTCAATATGCACGGATATGACGTGATCAGAAAATGAGGCAAGGTGATTTACAGCTCGCGGATTATACCAAACTTTACCTTTTCATGGTGAAATGAAAGGGAGGTGGGAAGAAAAGTGTCCACGTACCTTGGCTGCCTGCCGGTTTGGGGAAAGCTTGAATTGGGCTGCTGTGGAGCCCCAGCACCACAATCCAAGTGCCAGTCCAAAGGAACCCCATTCTTCCAGGCTTGGCTTCAGAACAGCCTGGCGCCGGGCTCCCGGAGCTATAGCTTTTGTTATGAATGAAAAGGAGGAGTAAAAACAGGAAGAGCTAGGAGGGCGGGCGCGGGGAGGGCGAGTGGCGGGGACTCGGAGCTGGTGGAGCTCTCTAGGGCTCCGGAGTAAAGGGATTAGAAAGACTCTGGGTGCTCGGGACTCCGGTCTTCAGGAGGAGGAGGGCGCTGTCCGCCCCGTGGGTGCTGAAGTTCCTGTGACGCGGAGCGGGCAGCGGGTCTGCTAGGGCGTCACCTTATTCTCGCTCCCTCCTTGAGAGGAAGTGAGGATGGAAGCGCATGCTCCCTGCGAGCCAGAGGCGGGAAGCGATGGCGTCAGCGACTCCGAAGCTGCTCCAATCCCCACAGCGAGTGGAAGCGGGGAGGACGACAGACTAGGTAGCGTATTTTCTGTGCCTCAGTCCTAGGGGTGCTCCTGCGCTCACGGTCACGTGGATTGCTGTAAGCGTGGACATCGTTGTCGTAACCTCCCAAGTAAACGTTACCGCAGGGACCAAATGCTTTCTCTGCCCGTGCACCTGTCAAGGAAAGCTAGATAACCTTGTGCAAGTGGTTCTGCTTAGAGATTATTCTGGGATACCTTCTCCAAAAAGCCCTTCTTTCCATTCCACCTTCTGTACCTAAAAGGTAGATATAATTCTTATATTCTTAGAAAAGCCGTGCCTTTTGTGATTTGGGTTGACCTACCAGGGCTCCCTTGGTGCTCTTATTTGTGTCTCAGCTCTATGGAGTCCTCTGAATTGGGATATTTAAGGAACATTCTCTCAAACAGATTGCTGCAGCACACTCTCACTCTCCTAGATGAGGAAACAGAACAACAACAACAAAAATCATTGTTTGTTCCCCTAAGGGTGAATATCTTCATCAGTCCAGGGTAGGTGAGCAATAGGGGCCAGTTTCAATAAAAAAAATTTCCCCTTCCTCACCATGGGAAAACCCTCTTCAAAGAAAGAAAGGGGAAAAAAAAGAAAAGAAAAAAAAAAAAAGCAGCACTTTTGTAAAATTCTTCCCTAGGATTCCATTATGCCTAAGGACTTGGTTGTTCCAGCGTTCCTTGAAGAGAGTGGGTAGTCATGAAAAGCATTTTTCATTATAACTAGGTCAGGGAGGTTCTTCCTATATTTTGAGAATATTCCCAGAAGCCTAAGATTATTGCATAAAAGGAGCTATCGAAAGACTTTAAAATGATAAATACAAACAACACTAATGTGAGCAGGGTGCTGAGTAAGCTGTTTAGTCTCTGATTTTTAAACAGAGGTTGGACCCTTGCCTTTGGACTGTGGCATGCTGGGAACTAGTCTGAATAATGACCAAAGAGAAGAATTCAGCACATTCAGGCCTTTGATTTCCGCACCCCTGCTTTTCAAGGAACAAGTTAGTTGTTCAAGTACCTAAAAATAAACAGATGAATCTCCCTCATTCTGGAGGTCTTTGAATTTGGATATCACTCAAATACTTTCTTTAAGAATCTAAAGAGTACTTTTGATCTAACACCTACTTCAAAACAAATAGTTGTTTCTTGGCAGTGATGACATAGCATTAATATCCCAGTAGGCTGCATGAAAAAAAAAAAAAACTGTCTCCCAATTTAAAATCCCAGCCAAGTGAAGGGCAAATTTCCTTATTTTCCTCTTCTTTAAAACAGAGGTAGTAGGCTCTGTTTACCTTACAGTGTAATTGTGGAGAACAATTGAGTACATGTCTTGATCAAATCATTTTGATGCCAGGAATACTTTGACACAGCCTAAAAAATAAGTTATGAAGTGTTTTCAGCTTTTCAGAAACATTACCAAATATTAGGTGAAATAGCCAGTCACTGAGATTTACTCTGTCGCCTCAGCCTCACTGCATCCTTTGTCCTGTCCTTAACTTACCTCTCCCCACAATGTATGTTTGCAGTTGGGAGGAACTCAGGACGGAATTAAGGGAAGGGATGGCTATTCTTTCTTTTTTTTTTTTTTTTTTTTTTTTTTTTTTTTTTTTTTTTATGGTACGCAGGCCTCTCACTGTTGCGGCCTCTCCCATTGCAGAGCACAGGCTCCGGACGCGCAGGCTCAACGGCCATGGATCGCAGGCCCAGCTGCCCCGCAGCATATGAGATCCTCCCGGACGGGGGAACGAACCCGTGTCCTCTGCATCAGCAGGTGGACTCCCAACCACTGCGCCACCAGGGAAGCCCCAAGGGATGGCTATTGAGCATGATGCATTGCTTGCCAAAAATGAAAAAGGTATTTGACTTTTCTCTGCCATTTGTACTCAAAGTGACTGTGTTAAATCTAAGAACATGTTCTGTTGCTGATCAAATGAGCTGTGGAGCACTGAGTAAACTGTAAGGCATGAATTCATTTACATTCCTCAGTCTTACAGATGTTTCTGCCAGACATAGTATAGGTCTATGAGTGGAGTAATCCTAAGTTTCATTTATTCATTCATTCATTTAAGAGATATTTACTGAATACTCAAAATGTACCAGGTATTGAGATAATTGCTGGGTATACAAATACAAGTAAGGTATGGTCACTGCTGGTCTTATAGCCTGAAAGAAAGGACTGTGATTATAACAAGCACCACCACAACTATTTAGTGAATAGGCTTCATGTGCTACACATTGATCTCACTTAAATGTAAGTGAACAAATAAACATGAGAGTGTGTTATGGGTTCCCTGTTGTACATGCAGAGTTCAGGTAGGGTGCAAATAATAGAGTGAATGATCAGGAAAGGTTTCAAAGAGAAGATCTCTTTCCTTAATAATAAAAAATTAAAATATTTGATTATTGTGTGTAAGCACACTATAAACATTGAATAATATAAAAAATATATGTTGAAGTTGCAAGTGTCATTGACACAGATCATGTAGTCATGAAATAGACAACATACAATGCACAGTGACTTTGTCAATGCTGCTTGTGTATGTGTGAACACACACATGGATTGATTGTTGTATGCTCATTCACTGGTATAGAAGATGCCTTTTGTGCTGAGTCTTGAAGATAGAGATATTTGAACTTGTTTATATTTATTAGAGGAAAAAATTTTTATTAATTATTATTCCATAATATAGAAAATTTCAGACAAACACAAGAGGAGTAAAAATACTGAAACAAACTCATTGAATTCATTACCTAACTTCAATAATCATTAACTCATGATCACTGTTTTTATTTTATATTCCCAACCAATGGATGATTTATGTGTAAAAATCCCAAACTTCATATCATTTCATCCACAAGTATGTCAGTATGTTTACTTAAAAGATAAGGTTCTTTTTTTGTCCTAGCATTACTGTAATACCTTTATCATATCTCATAATAATAATACTCCTTTAGTATCATCACATAACCAGTCAGAGTTCAAATTTCCCCACTTGTCTTATAAATATTTTTACAGATGGTTTGCTTATACCAGAATCCAAATAAGGCCATATGTTGCATTAGGTTGGCATGTGAGAGACCCATATGAGTATAAGATATTGCAAGGTTTTCTTTCCCTTCCCTAGACAAGTTAGTTGCTTCCTTAAAATACTCTGCACGCTTCCAATGTAGCATGTATCCCATTGTGCTGCTTTTTGTACATGATTCTTTTCTCTTCATTTCAAAAATAATAAATATACACTGAAGGAAAAATTCTGAAAAGACAGTAAGCAAAGAGGAGAAAAATCATCTGATAGAGATAACCACTGCTAACTTTGGGCATATTTCCTTTTGGTGCGTGTTTTTCTAAGAAAATATTTTATACACATATTTATAAAATCCTATCTCTCACTGTAAATATCTCCTGACATAGTTAGCTGTCTATCCCACTAAATTGTGAACTCTTTAAGGGAAAGGATCTTATCTTGCTTACCCTTCACTTCTCAGCCCTTCTTACAGCATCTGGAAATCCATTTGCTTAAGTAAATGAATGAAGTGATGAAGGGTTGCCTGTTCACCTTTGGTCTTCAAATGCTGAGACCATGATGGCTGTCCCACATTGGAGGATCATGACAGTCTTGCAGGGCCAGGAGCTGCCAGTTCCTTCAAGAGCTGTTAGTCACTCTGTCAGCATGATTATCCACTCAGCATTTTCTTTACAAAAGAGTAGTCTTGCAGAAGAGTATTCATGAAAGGCCTAAGAATAGAGAGCCAGGGCTGGCAAAGGCTCACACAGCTACAGAGCTATAGGAATGGATCCATTGCTGTTGAAAAGACTGACACAGAATGCCAACACTAGAGATGGCTACTGGTGTAGCTCAAAAGAGAAATGTGGAATCTGGAAATTCACCATCAGAGGAAGGTTGAAGTAACCAAGGATGGTGGAAATGAGCAAATAAAAAGACTAAAACAAGGAAAGTAAAAACATGCAAATGAAAAACGTATATGAATAAAGAAAGTGGGCCCAAATGACAAGATGTGATAGGCCACCTTCAGAGTGCAAAGTGCCAACCCTGAATCTGAGAGTGGGAAGGAGGAGTAGGCCGCTAGATGGCAAAGATTTTTGTTGTTCACTTACCTTGTTTGTACCATGATTGAACCAGATTGTGTCAGTCTCTTGCTCCAGAGGTCATGGGAGGAATGTGTGAGTCATACAAGGGCTCTCTCCAGAGATACAAGTGTAGAGCAGTTTCCCAGAAGGAATCAGGGTGAGGGTGTAAGGCAAACAAAAACAACAGATGCTCACTACACTGTAGAATGTAGTATTGATATTTAAGATAGATTAAACATTATTGAGTAAACAAATCAAGTTGCCTATTATCTGTATGATTCCTATTATAAAAATTGTGTGTGTGTGCCTGTGTGTGCTCGTAAATAGTGATTTGAAAATTTTATTTCCCATAATGTTTACAGTGGTTGCCAGGTTAAGATTTTTTTTCTTTGTTAATTAGGCAATTCAGAATTCCTTGAATTTTCAACATGCATATGTACTTGTTTTATAATCAGAAAAAAACCTCAATAAAGCAATATAGGGCTTCCCTGGTGGCGCAGTGGTTGAGAGTCTGCCTGCCGATGCAGGGGACGCGGGTTCGTGCCCCGGTCCGGGAAGATCCCACATGCTGCGGAGCGGCTGGTCCCGTGAGCCATGGCCGCTGAGCCTGCGCGTCCGGAGGCTGTGCTCCGCAACGGGAGAGGCTACAACAGTGAGAGGCCCACATAGCGCAAAAAAAAAAAAAAAACAGAAAAAAAAAAAAAGCAATATAATCTATATTCAATTCAATAATTCAATTTTATATACTAAAAACATTCTATTATGTTTCAGATAATTTTAATGAATTATCTTCTTCTGGGATATGAGAATAGATTGTGATAAGGTCATCAGAGGGGAAATTAAAATCTAGTACAAGGGTTGTTTAGTCTTTTATGACATTCTGCTACTACTTGAATGCCATTCTAAACGATTTTTACAGTACGTCGTCATTGTTTATATTTCCTTTTAATTGTGACCTCCTTGAGGGGAGGGGCTGGTCAGGACTCATCTTTTTATCTTGGTGCCTAGTATATTATAAGGAAGTCAGTAAATGTTTGTCAGATGGAATTTTATCACCTTATGAATCTATCCATAGCAGTTCTCTTACATGAGGCTTGACACCTTTTCCCAAGCCACAGGTGTACCTCAAGTAGCCAAACTATGCCGGACACCATCCCTCTCTATCAGCCCTACACATACCCTCCCTTTCCAGGGGCAAAACTGCTAGATGGTCTGGGGCATGTGTGAGGTGGGCTAAGGCTTCCCAAGGGCTCCTCGGGTTACTACGCATCTTACACCCTTCCAGGCTCTGCAGCTGGCCTCTGTGGCACCGGGAATTAGGAATAGGGGATTATTCCAGGTTTTTTCCCTGTTCTGTAGTACAGGTTTCGGGGTTGTGGGGAAGGAAGATAAAGGATACAACCTGGGATTCCTTTCAGTAGGGTGTGTTCTAGGAGGATTTGCTAAATTACTGAGGGCATGTGTTTCCTTGTGAATCTTCACAAGGTACTAGTTGCAAGATGTGTTCAGCTTGCATGAAGTCCAGGCCATTCTTGACTTCCTCAAACACAGCAGGCCTAGTTCTGCCTCAGGGCCTTTGAACTTGCTGTTTTCTCTTCTTGGAATGTTCTTCTTCCAGATAGTCCCAGGGCTTAATCCCTTACACAGATCATATTTTTGCTCAGAAGTCACAGTCTTAGGAAGGCCTACTGTCTCAGGTTGAGTTCCCTGGGAAACAGACTCTGAAATGGAAATGAGCAGGCAGGAAGTTTTTAGGGTATTCTCTTGAATCAATACCTATGGAAGGCAAAAAATGGGAAGGATTTACCAGCAGGAGAAATTGAGCCACAATACAATATCAGTGGAGGCTTTAGCCAACCCTACAAGTAGGTCTAAAGATGAGATGATCCTTCAGAGCTGTCTGGAGTTGGAGCAAAAAAAGTAGGTCTTTATACTTTTGCATAGATCAGTCATTGGATGTAAGCCTTCCCAGGAAGAAGTCAGAACCTTGGATGAGGTGGTTCTTTTCAGCAGCTAGGGAATAAGATTTTCAGACCTGAAGTGGCTGGCATTTGAGCAGTGCATCACAACCTTCACCACACATACCCTGACCCCCTATTTAAAGTTGTACCCCCTGTCCTTACATGCTCCCTCCCCCTCCTCTGCCTTATGTTTCCCCATTGCACTTACCATCTAACTTACCATATAATTCACTTGTTGATTTTATTTATTATCTTCCTCCCCCAACTAGACTGTGAGATTCTTGTGGACAGGGATTTTTTGTATATACTTTTTCTTTCACTGCTGAATTTCAAGCATCTAGAATAGTGTCTGACATATAGTAAGTGCACAATACATATAGATGCCTGGAATACGCTTTAAAACCCCAAGAATATGCTTTAAATTTTCCAGGAATGGGAGTTCCCTGGTGGTCCAGTGGTTAGGACTCTGTGCTTTCACTGCCGAGGGCCTGGGTTCAATCCCTGGTTGGGGAACTAAGATCCTGCAAGCCACTTGAGGCACCACCCCCAACCAAAAAAACCAAAAACCAAAAACCAAAAAACAGGAAAAAATATATAGCTAGCTAGATAAATAGAAAAAATAAGATTGGCCATTAGTTGATCATCATTGAAAATCTGGGTAATGAGTACATGTACACAGACTCAGTATACTATCCTCTCTAATTTTGTATAAGCTTGAAAATCTTCATAACAAAAAGATTGAAAAGAAAAGGTTTATTTTTAATTTACTGCTCACCAGTAGAGACAGCAGTAAGAGAGACTGTTTTTCTTTCTTCTTCTTTCTCCCTAAGGTGTATCTGAAAATACAATTAAACATCTTTCTCAGTGGAACAGAAAATCAATAGTTTTGCTCTGGTGTTCCAAAGCCCATCCTCCAGTCATCCCTGTAGGCATGCTGCTGCCATGGGGACCCCAGATGACTTAGCTGCCAATGCCCCTGCAGGGTTAGTGGTACAATTTCAGTTTTCTCCTCCTAGGATGTCAGCATTTTACAGACATCAGAGAATTAAGCCAGCATTCTTGCTAGACACTGCGTAGATACAATTAGACAGGACTTATGCATTCTGAGGAACTAAGAATGATTGCTGGATTTCCCCTCCCATGTGTCACAGAACAGTGGACAGGAGGAGGCTGTGTGAGACTGCTCACCTCTCCACAAAGTGGAGGGTAGGTTGACCCGCAAAGAAAAGGAGTTCCCTCTTCTCTACCCCAAACAAATCCCCAAGAAAGGCCCTGCATGGTATGACTCCTGTAGCCTCTCTGACCTCATTCCCTTCCACTCACCCCCAGGCCTCTGAGCTCCAGCTACCCTGGTCTCTGCTTTTCCAGGCGTTGTCAGACTAGCCCTCGCATTGGTTATTTTACAGTGACTTCCTCCTCTGCCTGGAACAGTCTCCACATGGCTCATTTCTTCACCTCATCCAAATCTTGGCTCGTGTCACCTTCTCCATGATGGATTATTTAAAATGGTATCACTTCTGCCACCCCTGTACTCCCTACCCTTCTACCTTGCTCTACTTTTTCATTATTCTTTGCCAATTTTTTCTTTCAACATACTATATGTAGATTTTAATCTATCTATCCCAAGTGCCAATAATAGTGCCCAGAACACAGTTATTGAAGACACTGAATGAATGAATGGAGCTCAGAGTCCTGTGTTTCTCAGCCAGTGACCATACATTCAAGATTTTCAAGTCAGTCCTGGTGTTAACTCTGTTCCTGTCAATATCTCTCTGCTTCCCTTCCTCTTGCCCTATTATCTCCATCCCTCCAGTTCTTACTTTAAAGCAACCAGAATGATCTTTAAAAAGTAGAAGTCTGATCAAAGGTAAGGATGGAGCTTGGGCAAAGCAACATAGAGAGGTGCAGTCCCTGTGCCTGGTCACAGGTGGGAGACATTACCACCCAAGGCCTGAGCCTGGTATGAGCTGTGTAAGAGGGCCAGCTTTCAGGACTGTGGTCTTCAGTAGAGGACGCAGCCAACAAGAGACAATCTAACAAGGAGGGAGCCAAGGAAATAAATCTCCTGACACCACTCTCCTCTCTTCCAGTCATCTCCTACAAGTAGACCCCAGTGGTTGAACTCAACTAGAAACCAGAGGGCAAGGGAGTCACTGAGACAGTCCTTAGAAGTTAGCCTTCTTGGGCACAGGGCAGGGTGAACAGTGGATCTGGGGTAGGGGCAGGGGAGGGGAGAAGATCGAAAATATCCACTTTTTCTCTTCTTTCATGCTGCTCCACTCCCATGGCTCTTTATATCATTCCCAGAATATGACAAGATTTCCTTCAACACAGGACTTTTGCACTTGCTTCTGCCTGGAGTACTCCTTCACAGACCCAGCTCCTTCTCATTCTGGTAGATGTCCCTTCCTCAGACAGGCCTTCCCTGATCAGTGTCCTCACTCAGTTATCTTCTGCTGCGTCATTCTATTTCTTTTTTTCTTAGCATTTATTACAACCTTTAATAAATTTGTTTCATTGTCCATCTCCTCCTCCAGACTATGCAAGCCCTCTAAAGGCAGGAACTTTTGTCTTTTTTAAAAATTCCAGCACCTGGAACAGGGTCTGGCATCTAGTAGGTGCTCAATAAATATTTTTTAAATTAATGAACAGATAAATAACCAAGAAAATTCTAAAAGAAAATAAAGGGAAATTTCTTACAGATATTAAATTATAAAGCTACAGTAATGAGAATATTTTGACCCTGACACAGCAACAGAATACCATAGTCCAGAAATAGAATCACTGCAATAGCTTCCTGACTGTTTTCCCTGCAATATGATGATTCGTTATATGATAAAAGTGGCACTTAAAAATCAGTGGGGAAAAGATAATTCATAAACGATTTTGGGATAATTGACTAGCAGTTTTTTAAATGATAGATGTATTCCTTACACCTTCATTGAAATAAGTTGTGTATAGATCAAAGATTTAAATATGAAAACATGAAAAATTGTGTGAATACTTTTATGATCTTGAGAAGAGAAATGCTATTCTAAATATTATAGACAAAACAGAAAACATAAAGGAAAAGAATGATACATTAACTACCTAAAATTTATTGTTTTAAAATATGTTATAACAAGTTTGAAAAACTGTGGAAAATACTTGCAAAAATAAATTTACATAACATATAAAAAGTTCTTAATAGTCAATAATGAAATAGAGTAGTCCAAAAGAAAAATGGGCAAAGGACATAAACAGGAGCCAGCTTGAAGAGATCCCCAATTACAAACTCAGAACAATTTTTCCTCAAAATAATGACATAGGATAACTGAAAGTAACACACAGGAAAAATAATCCATGGGTCCATAATGGATACTTAGAAAGGGGTGGGGGGAGTTGAAATCCTTCTTCTTTACAGAAGAATGGAAACTAACACCTTAGAAAAAAATACTAGAACTAGAAAACCACCACTTTGCAACCTCATATTGCAAGAATTATCAATGAATTCACCTAAAACCATTAGGTGAAAAATTTGCCAAGTTTCTAAAATATTACCCCACAAATTACTTGCTAATGCAAAGAAGACATATACCTTTAAGATGGAGTTATTTGGTAGTCACCAGTTTAATTTGGTGATGAAAGTTAACATCACTTATTATGGGACTTGACATTATGTGCCTCTTGAAGGGATGTAAAATTAAGTACACAAGCATCACTATCAAGTGTTCATACTGTTTCCAAAGATGCTGATTTATTTGGCCTGGAGTAGAACCTGAACATTGGCATTGTAAGTGTTTAAAAGTTCCCTAGGTAATTCTAGTGTGCAATTAAGTTAGGGAGCGAATTACTAATTTAAATATTTGACAGGTAAATATCGATACCTCTATGAATTATTTTGGAATTACATGTGAGAGTCCTAATGAAATGATCTGAAGAAGAACACAAGTGCAATGAAAAATCATCTTCCTGATTTTGTGAGTCTCTCAGCCAATTTATCTTTTCCAAAGGTCATCTCTCTCCTCTTTCACACTATCATAAATTTTTAAATGAATATGTATCTTTAAATCATGTCATAATAAGAAATTGCCAGTTCAATGGAACAAAAATTCTACACGTCAAAGATAAATGTTACTTAAGGATTTTTGACATAATATTTTAATTTTTAAAATGTGTGTATCTGTCCTCTCACTGCCTAATATGAACACTATTAGAAAAGGAGATTTCACTGTTTAAGTAACTTTTGACCTGACAGATTACTTGCTAGTCATGAGGAAAGGAAGGATGCAATTGTACAATGCAAGAATCAGGATGTCACCACATACTGTGTGACTTTATTTACATGAAATGTCTAGAATAGACAAATTTATAGAGACAAAGTAGATTAGCGTTTGCCTAGGGCTGGGGGCTGGTGATGGTTGAGAATTGGGGGGGGGTGACTACTAATAAGTATGGTTTATCTTTTGGGGGTAATAAAATTTTTCTAAAAGTGATTATGGTAATGGTTACACAACTCTGAATATACTAAAAACCACTGAATTATACCCTTTAAGTAGATAAACCATATGCTATGTGAATTATATTTCAGTAAAGCTATTATATTAAAAAAAACGAATCAGGCTGTCATTATCCAAATCTAGGAATCAATCTTAGCATCACAAACAGTGGAGCAACCAGGCATATGAATATCCTCTTATGATGCAATTTGAAGCACCTCTGAAGTAGTCTTGATTTAAAAATGCTTATTTGAATCTAATTAAGTTTTTAGACCTAAATTCTAGGAGACCTTTAATTCTAGGAATAAATTCTATGTTTCCATGAAGAAGCAGTTAGACAAATCCAGAAGGTGAAAAGTTCTACCAGACTCTTCTAGCCTCCTCAGCAAGTCATTGTGATGGAAGGAAAAGTGTGGATGGAAACAGTTCCAGATTTCACAAGACTTAAGAGATGTAACAAATGCAATCCGTGGGCCTTCTCTGGATGCTATTTTGAGCAAACCAACTAGAAAGGACATTTTTGATACAATTGGAAGATTTAGAAATAGAATGGGTATTTTATGATATAAAAGAATATTGTTAAATTTGTTAGGGATTGTGGTTATATATACTTAATTTTTACAGATGTCCATTGTAATATTTAGGGAGTGAAATGTCATGATGTCTGTAATTTATTTTTTTTTTAAATCAGAAAAGGGACTTCTTGTTTGCACAGTGGTTAAGAATCCACCTGCCAGTGCTTCCCTGATGGTGCAGTGGCTGAGAGTCCGCCTGCCGATGCAGAGGACATGGGTTCGTGCCCTGGTCTGGGAAGATCCCACATGCAGCGGAGCGGCTGGGCCCGTGAGCCATGGTCATTGAGCCTGCGCGTCCGGAGCCTGTGCTCCGCAGTGGGAGAGGCCAGCGTACCGCAAAAAAAAAAAAAAAAAGAATCCACCTGCCAGTGCAGGGGACACGTGTTCAAGCCCTGGTCCGGGAAGATCCCACATGCCGCAGAGCAACTAAGCCCATGCGCCACAACTACTGAGCCTAAGCTCTAGAGCCCACGAGCCACAACTACTGAGCCCACGTGCCACAGCTACTGAAGCCTGCGCACCTAGAGCCCGTGCTCCACAACAAGAGAAGCCACTGCAATGAGAAGCCAGCGCACCGCAACAAAGAGTAGCCCCCGCTCACCGCAACTAGAGAAAGTCCGCACGCAGCAATGAAGACCCAACGCAGCCAAAAATAAGTAAATTAATTTATTTTTAAAATAAAGAAATATGCAAGTATGTATCATTAATTCAACGGAATTCTGATACTTCTAACAAAGTCCATCTAAGAGGATAAAATTAGGAAATATGTCTTCAATCTAAACATCTTTAAACATCTAAGTGAAGTCACATCAATGGTGGAAACAGTGAAGACCTTATTTGTTTAAAAATGGCTTTTGAATAATAATGTTGAGAAATGAATTATTAGTAAAACAAAAGAGCTCAAAATTAGCTTTTCAACTATGTATCTAATAAAAATAAGGCCACATGGTGGCGCTATACCACCACCTTTCAAAACAGCAAAGACCCTTTTTAAAATTACATAAATGAACAAATATAAGAATTTTGAAAGGCATTCTGGATTTATGACTTTATGGATTATAAAACAGTGTGCAGGGCTTCCCTGGTGGCGCAGTGGTTGAGGGTCCGCCTGCTGATGCAGGGAACACGGGTTCGATTCCTGGTCTGCGAAGATCCCACATGCTGCGGAGCGGCTGGGCCCGTGGGCCATGGCCGCTGAGCCCGCGCGTCCGGCGCTCCGCAACGGGAGAGGCCACGACAGTGAGAGGCACACATAACGCAAAAAACAAACAAACAAGCAAACAAAAACAGTGTGCAGTTGGTTGTAGTCCAGAAAGTTGTCTAATCTGAATGGAAAAGATGACCTCATCATATAGTTTCATATATTGCTCAAAATCGACAGACAAGAGAGACAGCCAAAGAAAATAATGCTTATTACTATTTGATAGGTTGTATAGTGAAGTAGTAAATGATGTTTATGTAGTTTGGGGGATAGCTATTAAATGGCAAAAAGGGAAAAGAAAAAGATTTTTCCAAGAGATGTTTGAATAAATTAAGAGGTATAAATAGTTTTTAGCAATTCTGAGATCTGTGTTAACGTACAGGTGCTGTACCAACTTCTGCAGTAGACATGTGCATGACAAAATAACAACCTAAATATTATTGAATTTTGTATTGTATTTCATAAAATTCTGTTCTTTTTTAAGTAGAGAATTAAAAATATATATAATTATTTAATTTTTATACCTATGTAAAACTTTCATGCACATAAATTCACAAACCAGGAAAAGTCCTTTATCATATTTTGATCCTTACATTGGGATCACAAAAACAGCAATTTTAACCATATGTTAAAAGTTAGAAGCATTGTATTCTTGAAATTCCAATAGAAGTCAAGAGACAACAGTAAGAAAAAAGAAACTTATTAATTTCCTGACATGCTGATCTAGCGTTCCATAGTCCAGTTGCCTACCCTGTGCTGTCCACCCAAAGATTTCTGTCTCATTTCTGGTATTTCTTTTTTTAAAATTTCTTTTTTATTTTTGGCCACGTTGCACAGTGGCTTGTGGGAGCTTAGTTCCCTCACCAGGGATTGAACCCAAATCCTGGTAGTGAAAGCACCGAGTCCTAACTACTGGACCGCTTAGGAATTCCCCATTTCTGCTATTTCTTTCTTTCTTTCTTTTTTTTTTTTTTTTCAGTACTTAGGCCTCTCACTGCTGTGGCCTTTCCCGTTGCGGAGCACAGGCTCCGGACGCGCAGGCTCAGTGGCCACGGCTCACGGGCCCAGCCGCTCCGCGGCATGTGGGATCTTCCCGGACCGGGGCACGAACCCGTGTCCCCTGCATCGGCGGGTGGACTCTCAGCCACTGTGCCACCAGGGAAGCCCTCTGCTATTTCTTATCATTCAGGTGATCTGGGGAGGAAGAGATACATAGATTCTCTCAGTAGGGTCAATGGCAAATCATAAACGAATAGCTATTTTATCCTACTTCTAGTCAAGCCATTGTTAGCTACACTCAAGGACAGATTCACTGTGAAGCTAATGAAGCATGCGTAAGCTTGTACAAGCCCCTTCCAAGTCCCAGGGAAAAGCCCTAGCTTTTGTTCATATAGCCATATAATTTTGTAAAATTTAAATAAGTTTTAAAACACAATTGGTTTAGACCTTTGTCTTTGTACTCCAACTTCCCACCAAACTTCCCCTCAGGTTGGATGCTGGGTCAATGGTCATGGGTATTTCTGGAAGTCGGATGAATGTTCAGTAAGAAATAATATCGATAATTCTTTAATATCATCCAATACAGTGCTGCACAAAACGTGATGCATGGATCATTATGCTGGCCCATAAACTGCTACCTGTCTGTGAAGAAATACGTAAAGACCTTATTTGTTGTACATCTTTCTTTCACTTCATTTTTCAAGTAATTAAATTATTTTATTTTACAAATGTAATGGTCTGCAATAAGTTGGGCAAAAAAACCTTTTTCACTTGAAGAAACACTGATTAATACCCAGCCTATATTTAAATTTTCCCAGTTGTTCCCAGTATGTTTTTTAAAAAAAGATGTTTAAAAAAATTGATAGAAAAATTTTTAAAAATTCACATGGATAAATTTTCTATTATGTAATTCTTGAATAATAGGATACGTGAAAGAAAAATGACAAATTTTCTAAGAAAACCTGAGGAAAACAGTATATAATACAATCTAAGGGACATGGCTAAAGCAGTACTCAAATAAATATTCACAGCATTAAATATGTACTTTATGTAGATTATGAAAATATTTGAGATAGCCATATAACTCTAAAACTAAAAAAAATGACTAAAATAAGCTTCTAGAAATTTTAAAAAAAACACCTTTTTCGGGCTTCCCTGGTGGAGCAGTGGTTGAGAATCCGCCTGCCGATGTAGGGGACACGGGTTCGTGCCCCGGTCTGGGAAGATGCCACATGCCGCGGAGCGGCTGGGCCCGTGAGCCATGGCCGCTGAGCCTGCGCGTCCGGAGCCTGTGCTCCGCAATGGGAGAGGCCACAACAGTGAGAGGCCCGCGTACCACAAAAAAAAACACAAAACCTTTTTCACTTGAAGAAACACTGATTAATACCCAGCCTATATTTAAAATTTCCCAGTTGTTCCCAGTATGTTTTTTATGGTTGGTTTGTTCAAACCATTTGATTATTATGTCTCTTTAAGTCTCTTATAATCTAGAGCATCCTGTTCTCCCCCTTCTTTTTTCATGTCATTGAAAAAAGGGAAAAAAAATCCTCCCCCTTGCAAAATTGTACCCCTTCTCCTTTCTGGTTTGTCTGATTACTTTCTCAACATTTTTTTCCAGTTAGTGGCTTGCTTTTTTCTTAACAGTGTCTCTTGAAAGGCAAAACATTTTAATTTTGATAAAGTCCAATTTATGTTTTTTTTTCTCTTATAGTTTGTGATTTTGGAGTTGTATTTATATAGCCATGGGCAAACAAACGGACAAAAAAACCCCTAAAAAACAAGACAAAATAAAACCCTTGAATCTCACACAGTTTAAAACATTAACTCAAAATGGATCACAGACCTAAATGTAAAAGCTAAAACTATAAAAATTTGAGAAGAAAACATAGGTGAAAATTTTGAAGGCCTTGGAATTGGCAAAGATTTCCCATGGTGATTGTAATATTCAGGCAGGATTGAGAACCATCAGTAATTCCATTCCTGATAACAACTCTGGTTAATGTGATTTAAGGGGAAGTGTCTCAGGTTGCAGTGTTTCTCAAATTTTAATGTACATACAAATCACCTAGTTACTTTAAAAAAAAGATTTAGTAGGTCTCAAATTGTCTTACTTCTGGTCTTTCAGTCATGTGAAAAAAATATGTTATTTAAAGTTTAAGCCACATTTAGCTGGGTGTACTGATACATTCATCTGAAAGTATCTTAACAGTCATACTTTTATAATCCAGTTTTTAAAAAACTTAAAAGCAGATTTTAAAAATTTACAAACAGACAAAAACCGTAAATGAACCCTAAGTGTGATGGGGCTGCTAAAAATAAGGAAACACTGTTTCAGACTCTTTCAATACTAGTGTGGTATCCAGGTTAGTTCTACTTTTCTTGGTCATACCACATCTAAATTATTCCAGTTTTGGCCTTACTTCTTAAAATGGACATGGATAAACAAGAACTCATGTAAGGATAGTGAAGAAGTTAAGTGGAAATTTCAGATTGGAGAAAGACTTTTTTTTTTAACTTAAGGCTACTCTTTAATAACTAAATTTAAATACTGGAAGCATTGCCACATAGACTTACTTTGTCTAGATTCTAGAAGACAAAATGACCCAAGTCATACAGAGGCATAATTTGAGACCATATAACTACAGGCATTTTTATGATTAGAGCTGTTGAATGATAAGAGCTCTTGTGAGAGAGAGGACTCCCTGTTCTTGGAGGTGTTCAAACAGCAGACGGTTGTCTTGCTATGAGGAATATTGTAACAAAATGGAAAATTACAGGAGATGACCACTAGGATGGCTTCAGCTTTGAGATGCTCAGCTTCAGAGTAATTTTGCAGCTCCATCTCCGTGCTGTGAGAGGCACAGGGCTTCTTCAGGCTTCATGTGACTGTTTTATTCTAGGTGCAGAGATGACCTGGCTACAACATCTCTCAGCTGCTTTTAATCATCAGGGTGATGAATTCTGTAAAATGAAGGAGTCGGAGCAGGTGAACTCCAAGGTTATTTTCAGCTGTAGCTTCCATTGGTAACATTAATATTCACTGCTAAACATCAGAGGGCAAGAGTAGATTACCGGTTTGTCATAAAAGGATATAACTCAGGAACAGCCAGATGGAAGAGATGCATAGGGCAAGATATGGGGAAAGGATGTGAAGCTTCTGTGCTCTCTGAGTGCACCACCGTCCCCAAATCTCCATGTGTTCACCAAACCAGGAACTCCTATAACCTCATTTTTAATGTCTACTAATTGAGTATACATACGGTGGGTATATCATTTTTTTTTTTTTTTTTTTTTTTTTTTTTTTTGCGGTATGCGGGCCTCTCACTGTTGTGGCCCCTCCCGCTGCGGAGCACAGGCTCCGGACGCACAGGCCCAGCGGCCATGGCTCACGGGCCCAGCCGCTCCGCGGCACGCGGGATCCTCCCGGACCAGGGCACGAACCCGTGTCCCCCGCACCGGCAGGCGGACTCTCAACCACTGCGCCACCAGGGAAGCCCGGTATATCATTTTTTTAAGGAGTAGTTTCCTTCGTAGATTTCTAGGAGGGAATTTACTGAATCAAAGAATATGGATATTTTTATGGCTCCTGTTTATATTGCCAAATTTCTTCCCAAAGAGTTTGCATCAGACAACCTGTACACTGTCTCGACAAAAAAATGCAAATTAATTTAGGCTAACATTTCTGATTTAAAGGGAAAGCAAATAATACCATATTTTTCATAAATAACATGATTGTTTATATAGAAAAACCAAAGGATTCTACTTTTAAAAAATGGAATAAGTGAACTTAGCAAGGTTGTAGAATACAAGGTCAATAGTTAAGATAGTTAAAACTCTATTGTATTTCTACATACTTGCAACAACTAGAAAATGATTTTTTTTGGCCATTCTCACACTTGTACATACGCTTTATTCAAGTCACTTAAGTCATCCAAATATTATTCTTAGCTTTGGAGATAGTCTTTTAAACACTGAGACATCTTTTACACACCAAAAGATCATTTTAGAGAAAGAGGAGCCTGTTGTGCTTGAAGCTGGTACAGTGGATTCAGCTGCACATGGACTTCTGTGATATAGAGGTGGACCTTTCAAGCACCAAAGCCTGTGTCTTTCATCCTTTCTCACAGTATGAAGTGACAGGGTGCATTTACCCAGGTCAGCATTGAATGTGTGTGCGTTCCTCGCCAGATACTGCTGCAATTTTAGTTACAATAATTCTGCAAAAGGTGGTTATTCTGCAAAAGACTTTCTTCAGAGGAACTAGAAATAAGCAATTAAAGGTCTTTTGTTGTTGTAGTTGTAGGAAATGGCCTAGACCATTCTAAACAGTAAAATCCATATCCGGTTGTTGGCTCAAAGTAGAGCTGTAACCTCCCAGCAGGATTTGTTTGGTTTTATTTATTTATTTATGATATAATTGACATGTAACATTATATTAGTTTCAGGTGTATAATATAATGATTCAATATTTGTATACATGGCAAAATGATTACCACAATAAGATTAACATTCATCACCATACATAATTATAGAACTTGTTTTTCTTGTAATGAGAACTTTAAAGATTCACTATCTTAGCAACTTTCAAATATGCAATACAATATTACTAATTATAGTCACCATGTTGTACATTACATCCCCATGAGTTATTTATTTTGTAACTGGAAGCTTGTACCTTTTGACTCCCTTTACCCATTTTACCCACCCCACCCCCTGCCTCTGGCAACTACCATTTTGTTCTCTGTATCTATGAGCTTGGTTGAGGTTGTTGTTGTTGTTTTTATTTATTTTTATTTATTTATTTATTTATTTTTGGAGAATATGGGAAACTTTATTTCAGTTATTGTCTCAAACCAGCAATAAAAGAGAATTCCTCCTAAGGCTAACTCTGGATTTGGCCCTGATATTCCCAGACTCTGACTTTTCACCTGCCATTCCCTCTACCTGGAGTGTCTTTTGATTACCTTGACCTCCTGTTCAACTCCTACTTGTCTTTCAGGGCCCTGCTCACCTGTAACCCCCTCTCTGAAGCCTTCCATGCTGCTCTGTATCCCTGCTTGTTGTTGTTTTTAGATTCCACATATAAGTGAGATCACACCATATTTGTCTTTCTCTGTCTGACTTACTTCCCTTAGCATAATGCCCTCAAGGTCCATTCATGTTATCACAAATGGCAAGATTTAATTCTTCTTTTATGGCTGAATAATATTCCAGTGTATATATATATATTACTACATCTTCTTTATCCATTCATCTGTGGATGGACACTTAGGTGGTTTCCATTATCTTGGCTGTTGTAAGCAGTGTTGCAAGGGATGCATACATCTTTTCAAGTTAGTGTTTCTGTTTTCTTCAGAGAAATACTCAGAAGTGGAATGCTGGATCATGATAGTTCTATTTTTAATTGTTTAAGGAAACTCCGTACTGTTTTCCATAGTGGCTGCACCAGTTTGCATTTCCACCAACAGTGCACAAGGGTTCCCTTGGCTCCACATCCTCAACAATACTTGCTTTATAATAATAGCCATTCTAACAAGTGTGAGGTGATATCTCATTTCTGTTTTGACTTGAATTTCCCTCATGATTAGTAATGTTGAGCATTTTTCATGTGCCTGTTGGCCATCTGTTTGCCTTCTTTGGAAAAATGTCTTCAGATCCTCTGCCCATTTTTTAATCAGATTATTTGTTTCTTTGCTATTGAGTTGTATGAGTTCTTCACATATTTTGAATATTAACCCCTTATCAGACATATGATTTGCAAATATTTTCTTCTATTCAGTAGGTTGTTCCTTTTGCTGTGCAGAGCTTTTTAGTTTTTAAATTTAAAATTAAAAAATTTTTACTTTTGTTGCCTTTGCTTTTGGTGTCAAATCCAAAAGACCATTGCCAAGACTGCTGTCAAGAAGCTTACTGCCTATCTTTTCTTCTAGGAGTTTTATGGTTTCAGGTCTTACATTCAAGTCTTTAATCCATTTTGAGTAAATTTTTGTATGTGGCATAATACTGTGGCTCTGTTTCATTCTTTTGCATGCTGCTGTCCAGTTTTCCCAGCACCATTTATTGAAGAGAATATTCTTTCCCCATTGTATATTAATTATTGGCTCAATTGTCAAAATTAATTGACCATATATGTGTACATTATTTTCTAGGCTCTTAATTCTGTCCCACTGATCTATTGATATGTGTCTGTTTTTATGCCAATACCATACTGTTTTCGTTGCTATAGTTTGAAATCAGGGAACATCGCGCCTCTAGCTTTATTCTTCTTAAAATTGAAAAAAAAATTAAATACAATTTATAACAGCATCCAAAAAAAAATCAAATGTCTAGGAATATATCTAGTGAAATGTACAAGATCCCTCTGCTGGAACTGCAATACATTGCAGAGAGAAGTTTTAAATGACCTAAATAAATGAGAAAGGCCATGTTCATGTATTAGTATTAGTACTGTTGAAGTATCCATTCTCCCCAAATTGACCAATAGATTCAATGCAGTCCTAATCAGAACCCCAGCAGGCTCTTTTGAAGAAATCAGTAAGCTTAGTTTAAAATTTATTTGGAAATGCAAACGAATTGAATCATCAAAACCATCTTGAAGAAAAAACAGTCAGAGTTCTTACACGACCTGAGTTTGAGACTTACCATAAATTTATGTAATCAAGACAGTGTGATAGTGACTTAAAAATAGATACATATCAATGGAACAGAATAGAGAATCCAGCAAAAGACCCAAGGTGCCAAGTCAATTCAATAGAAAAATGAAAGTCTTTTTAAAAAACTGGCACTGGAACAACTGGATATGAGTATCAAAATAATTAGATTTTAACTCTTATCTCACTTCATACATAAAAAATTAATTCAAAATGAATAATAGACTGCATGGTAATAACTGGAACTATAAAGCTTTTAGAACTACACTGTTCAATACAGTAGCCACTAGCTACATGTGACTATTGAGTATTCAAAATGTGGTTAGTCCAAAATGAGATGTGCTGTAAATGTAAAATACATACTAGATTTCAATGACTCTACATGAAAAAAAAGTAAAAATCACAATCAAATTTTGTATTGATTACATAGGTTGTATAAGAAATATTATTAAAACCAACTTCACTTGTTTTGTTTTACCTTAAAAAAAAAGGAGACTCTTAGGACATTTAAAATTACATATATGGAGTCTAGAAGCAAAGACACCCTGTTAGCAATGAGCACACCTAATGCTCAAATCTTGGTTTCTAATACCACTCTTTAATAAAAGGATCCAGGGCACCCTAGAGAAGTAGGGATTCTAAAACTGGGGCAGGAAATATACAAGACAAGCCTGGACCACCTCATAGCACTAGGAAGTAAGAAAATGCTCAAAACAAATAAACAAAAACTCTACATTGATGGGATACACCAAAGGGACATGGGAGTCAACTGAAAGAGCTCCCAATGGCCAAAACTGAAACAATTTGAGAAGAAAAAGGTAGTATTGTGTTATAATCCAAAGTATAAAATAAATATCCAAGAGTTCATACTGATATAAATAAATGATTGGTTGAATAACTAAATAAACATGAGAGGAGACAAGTTCTCCCTTGGAGAAGAATTCAATATAATTTATGTAGATACTCCACCCTCAAGGAGAGGGAGCATCACTCCTTACGCCTTAGATACGGGCTGCACACAGTAACTTACAAAGAGTATATTATTCAGTCATAAGAAGGAGTGAAGTACTGACATAAAACATGGATGAACCTTGAAAATGTTATGCTAAGTGAAAGATAAAGACCACATATTGTACAATTCCATTGATATGAATTGTCCAGAATAGGTAAATCCATAGAGAAAGAAGGTAGATTCATGGTTTCCAGGGACTTGGAAGAGGGGATATTTGGAGTGATTGCTAATAGCTACAGGTTTCCTTTGTGGTGAAGAAAATGTTCTGGAGTTAGATAGTGCTGATGGTGGTACAGTTTTGTGAACATACTAAAACACTGAGCTGTACATTTTAAAAGAATGAATCTTATGGTATATGAATTATATATCAATTTTCTAAAAGTGAAAAGAAACCTGATGCCTGGGTCCCCATCTTAGCCAATTGAAGATAATCTTTGGGGGTGGGCCCCAGGCATCTGTCTTGTTTAAAAGCTCCTTAAGTAATTCTAATGTGTGATTAAAGATGAGAACTAACAGTTTAGACCAATAATATTCACAATTAGAGCTCCTGGAGTGAAAAAAATTGGGTTTGCCAGCAAAGAAGTTGGTTGAAGAATGGCTGCCAGAAGGCAAGTAACAATGTCTGCCACAGTGTAATGGCTTGGATTATGTTTCAGATAGAACTTCTCTCCTCATTGGATACCTGAATATTTATTGAGTACCTACTATGTGCTGGTATTGAGTTTATGGTGGTGAAGAAAATATGGTTCCTGCCCTGATGGAGCTTAGCGTCATGGGGGGACTAGCTGTTCTAGTGGAGAGAAGAGTAGCTAAGGTAAGGAGGCAGGAAAAATTCAAGAAATAAGAGAGTTGGGGGTGGGTATATCCAAGGCATGAAAAAGGGATGATTTGGGCTTTCATGAGGTTTTAGGACCTTCAGAACACCAGGTCAGGCACATAAGGTAGTCCTGAGGCAGTAATAACAGTATAACTCAGATTACAAAATTAAGATCTAACCTTGAAGAGTACTCCTGGACATTATCTTTAATTCCATAGGGAAAATTTTAATTAAAGAAGTTTTATAGCCTGTGGTTGATATGCAGAACTCTACATGTTGTATGTTTTTTGGGGGGCTGCCTGGAATTGGCTTTACAGCCTCTGAGGCTATTCTTTATACTTCAAAACTTTATATCATCATTAAAGAAGACAAAGTAGCAAAGATAGGCTTACTTTTGGTGAATTCTTGGAAAGTTTTTATTGACAGCTACATACAAAGATAAGATTAGCCATCCTGAGAAATCTCACAGGAGAAACTCATTTCCTTTGCCAAATATTTATTAAGATTCTACAATGGAAACATGGGTAAATATGTAACATACTGTTTATTGATATTATAATACATGGTATAATCTTATTTATATTTCTAGACTCTAAGGCCATCTTCTGTCTCTCCATCCCTGACCAATCCCCTGACCTCATTTCTGGATGCCTACTTGCACCTAAATGACTTATAAGCATCTTGGGTACCAGATGGAACTACTCAAACCCCTTCCACCCTCATTCCTCCTGTGTCTCAGAGGATGTTAGCCAACTGTCCACTGAGACACTGAGGGTCATATTTGACTCCATCTTAACACCCCACAGCTCACCAATCATTTTCATTCTGTTTGTCCAATCCATCTCCCTCCTCTCCATCTCCCGCACTGCCCTAATTCAGGCCACCATCATTCATACATAGATTAATTCAGTATTTTTTGAGCATTCATCATTCATGTGCCATTCATGTTGTAGGTTTTGAAACAAAGTCTTAGTAAACAAAACAGTCAGTGAACATCAGTGAACAAAACTGACAAAGATCCTGCCTTCCTGTAGCTTACATTCAAGTGGAAAGAGAAAATAAATAAAACAGATAAGCAAAATATATATTGTTAAAAAGTAACAGGTGCTTAGGAGAAAAAATAAAGCAGGTAGAGGGATATGATGTTTGGGGTGGGATTGAAAGGCCCCAATGAGAAGGGGACTTAAAAATTATTTATTTATTTATTATTTGGTTGCACCAGGTCTTAGTTGCGACAGGTGGTCTCCTTAGTTGCAGCATGTGGGCTCCTTAGTTGTGGCATGCAGGCTCCTTAGTTGTGGCATGCAAACTCTTAGTTGCAGCACGCGTGTGGGATCTAGTTCCCTGACCAGCGATTGAACCCGGGCCCCCCGCATTGGGAGCATGGAGTCTTATCCACTGCGCCACCAGGGAAGTCCTGACAAGGTGACTTTTGAGTAAACATTTGAGAAGGAAATGAGGAAGCTAGCCCTGGGGATACAGGGGGCACCTCCAGAGGAAAAAGTACATGAAAAAGGTCTGGGATGGGATGGTGCCCAGCCTGCTCCAGGACAGCAAAGAAGCCAGTGTGGCCACAGTAGAGTGAGGAAGTGAGAGAGGAGTCGAAGGGAATGGAATGAAGTTAGAGAGTTAGTAAAGACAAGATCCTTCAGGTCATAGTAAGGAGTTAGGGTTTTGTTGCAAATGATAGGAGAACCATCACTAAGTTTTGAGCAGAGAAATGACAGAATCTGACTCACTATTTTAAAATAAAAGGATCACTTTGGCTGCCATTTTGAGAACAGACTGAAGAGAGGAAAGCATAGAAAGAGGAAGAGAAGTGAGGCTGTTGTAGAACCTAGTAGAGAGCCTATGGTGGCCTGGACCAGGGTGGTAGCAGTGGAAGTTATGAGAAATGATCACATTCTGGATGTATTTTGAAGGTAGAGCCAACAGAATTTGGTGAGTAATACAATGTGAGGTGTGAGAGAGAAGTCAAAGATTACTTGAGCAACTGGAAGGATGGAATTGTCAGCTGAGATGGGAAAACTGCAAGAGAAACAGGTGTGTGTGTGTGTGTGTGTGTGTGTGTGTGTGTGTGTGTGTTTGGTAGTGGTGGTGAGTGACTCTCAGAAACTCAGTTTTACACATGGTAAGCTTGAGATGGGGACTTCCCTGGTGGTCCAGTTGTTAAGAATCTGCCTTCCAATGAAAGGGACGCAGGTTCATGTCCTGGTCCGGGAACTAAGATCCCACATGCTGCGGGGCAACTAACCCTGTGTGCTCTAGAGCCTGCACGCCACAACTAGAGAGCCTGCGTGCCACAGCTACTGAGCCTGCACACTCTGGAGCCCACACACCACAACTAGAGAGAAACCCGCCACAACGAAAGACCCCACATGCTGCCAAGAAGAGCCCACATGCTGCAACTAAGACCCGATGCAGCCAAATAAATAAATATTAATAAAAGAAAAAAAGCTTGAGATGCCTTGCTAGGTATCCAAATGGAGGTGTCCAGCAAGCTTCTGGACATATGAGTCTTGAGTTCAGAGGAGAAATCTAGGCTGGGGATGTAAATTTGGAAGCTGATTGCATATGGATGGTATTTAAAGCCATGAATTGGAAAGAAATCATCATCTCAGTGA
This sequence comes from Kogia breviceps, assembly GCF_026419965.1. Lineage (NCBI taxonomy): Eukaryota > Metazoa > Chordata > Mammalia > Artiodactyla > Physeteridae > Kogia > Kogia breviceps. Next base: position 149,179,752 of record NC_081312.1, read on the forward strand.
GTGTAGATTGAAATACAACAAGACCTAACTAAGCTCCGAGGCTCTTAAACACTTAAAAGTGAGATAAAGAAGAACCAGAAAAACAGATTCAGTAGGAGCAGCCAGAATGATAGGAAGAAAGCCAAGCAAGTGGACACCAAGTGAAGAAATTATTCCAAGGAAGAGAGAGTGATCAACTTAATAAATGTTGCTAGGTCAGATAAGATGAGAAGTTAACCTAGGAATTAGTAACACGGAGGGCTCTGGTGACCTTGAGAACAGTCTCAGTTTGAACACTGGAGTCAAACCTGACTAGACAGGTTCAAGGTGGAATGTGGGGAGAGAAATGGGAAGCAATGAGTAGCGACATACCTTCCACTGAGTTTTCTTATAAAGGGAAAGAGGGAAAGGAGTAGGAGCTGAAGAGGGAATTGGAGTCCAGAGTGGTTTTTTTAAAGATGAGGGAAATATAGCATATTTATTTGTAGGTTGATGGGAACAATCTGGTAGAGAGCAAAAAAAAAAAAAAAATTGATGTAAGACAGAGAGGTAAAAATTGCTGGAGCTGTGCTCTTGAATAGGTGAGAGGGTTCAGATCTAGCTAGGACACAAGCAGACAGGCTGGCCGGAGCATGATCTCTTCATCCTCCATAGTAGCAGGAGGAAGGCCCAGTGTCTTGAGTATGGGTACTAGGAGATGGGAGATGGTAGGTGGCTTGTGAAAGTCATCTTGTGATTGCTTAAGTTTTCGCAGCAGATAGGAAGCAAGATCATCAACTGAGAGTTGGAATAATGTTGCTATAAACAATTTAGTATGTGCCTTTGGAAACACATTTCTTTGCCTGTCTGTTGTGGATACATCTAGGGGTAGAAATTGTGGATTATATAGGATGCAAATGGAACCAAAGAGAATTTTTTAGGATTAAATTCGTTCTGATTTTAAACGTAGAAAATACAAAAATGTTAAAGCAATAAATAACAATCACCTCTCATAGAAATAAATATTATTACTATTTTAATATATTAATTTTCAGTATAATTAATCCTAGGAGGAAAGTAGGAGTAAATTTTATGTAGTTTGATTCCAACTGTAAAAATATACTTAGAGAAAAAAGGACCAGAAAGGAATATAGTATGCTAACAGGTTATGTTAATAAAAATATATGTGATTTTTTCTCTATTAAAAAATTTTGCAATCTGATATTTTAATAAGAAAAATTAACATTATAAGCTTTTAAAAAGAAGCTATTTGTTGAAGCAATCCTCAGAATAAACTTCTAGAAATACCATACCAATGTACTGACCTAGTAAGTATTTGCTGAAACAATCCTACCTCTTTCCATTCATGTGACACTGGACATCACTTTATAGGATTGGGTTTACATGGAAAGTACTCTTGAAATAATAGAAGGTATTTATTTCCTCCCAGATATTCTACCCAACATTTAGGAAATACTGCCACCCAGTGGATGGTAGGAACTTAGTTTTGGTTCCTGTTGCTTTAATTATTTATAAAAAGTCAATAGACCAGGCAAAGGGTGTGTGTTTCTGGGGAAACTTTGGGGGCTTGTGTTGAACCAGGAGGGTTAACTCAGACAGCTGCTCATGTATTTGTGAGCCAAGGAGGAAAGATGAAATCCCAACTAGGAGGGAGGCTGAAGTGGAAATCTTCAAGAGACTGAATTGTACTTCTAGTATGCCAAGTAATGCATCCTGATTCCAATGTTAGAATCTATCCTAATAATCATGGATGTGTAAAGATTGTGTGTGTGTGTGTGTGTGTGTGGTTTTGTGTGTATTATGTCTTTTTTTTAAAATTTATTTTTGGCTGCGTTGGGCCTTTGCTGCTGCATGCAGGCTTTCTCTAGATGCAGAGAGCGGTGGTTACTCTTTGTTGCGGTGCGCGGGCTTCTCATTGCGGTGGCTTCTATTGCTGCGGAGCGCGGGCTCTAGGCGGGCGGGCTTCAGTAGTTGTGGCTCCTGAGCTTTAGAGAACAGGCTCAGTAGTCGTGGCCCACCTGCTTAGTTGCTCCGCGGCATGTGGAATCTTCCAGGACCAGGGTTTGAACCCGTGTCCCCTGCATTGGCAGGCGAATTCTAAACCACTGTGCCACCAGGGAAGTCCCGATGTGCAAAGATTTAACGTTGATGTTTATTGCGGTTTTTTAATAACAAGAAAGACAAGAATGTATATGTCCCATGATTGAGGATTAATTGAATAAATAATAATACACCTCTGCAATTAACTATGCTTTGACCATTAAAGTGATATTAAAAATGTGTAGTGACAGGAAGATGTTTAAGATCTATTTTTTTGGTGAAAAATGCAGATCAAAAGCAGCATATATCACACACAGCTAAAAGACCACAAATACATTAACATTTTAATAGTGACAATAATAATTAACATATATTCAGTGCTTACTAGGTGACAGGTAGATTAAAATAGCTACCTTGGGAGCTACCCTGGTGGCGCAGTGGTTGAGAGTCCGCCTGCTGATGCAGGGGACACGGGTTCGTGCCCCGGTCCGGGAAGATCCCACATGCCGCGGAGCGGCTGGGCCCGTGAGCCATGGCCGCTGAGCCTGCACATCCCGAGCCTGTGCTCTGCAATGTGAGAGGCCCGCGTACCGCAAAAAAAAAAAAAAAAAAAAAAAAAAAAGCTACCTTGGACCCACCTAGTCTTTCCTTCTCTAACTTAGTCCTTCTAATTAATCCTTAATTAATTAATTAATTAATCCTTAATTAATCTTTAATCCTTAATCCCTCTGATTCCATTCCTATCCTTTCTTGGGCCCTAGACCTCTTTGGCAGCCTGATCAAGCATATGGACTCCAAAAGAATGTTTTTAAATGTATAAAATAAAACAGATTGCATTAAACAGGAAACAAGTTACTTTGAAATACAATTATTAAAGTATCTAAAGAACAAATATGTGATATGTTTATATAATATACATGTAATATATATTATATATTAAATAATATATCTATATTATATCTATTTCTTTATCAGTACACTAAACAAGATGTAGTAGAAGGTATAGTAATAATTTCTAAGTGGAAATATTAATGTGATATTTCAAGATAATTAAAACAAATGATTTGATATGAAAATATTTGTGATTTCTGTTGGTGACAAAGTCATTGTGTTTTGTTGGCTATATTCATAACTGAAGGAAATGTTAAATTGCAACTAAAACCTAGTGACAATAAAGACAGTTTCTTTTTCCTATCCATGGGATGTAGGTTAAGAACTCTGGGCCCTCCAGTCTATTATCCAGCCGGCTGTCAGAACACGTCAGTTCGTTTTCAAACCCCCTAAGTGGCTTCCCATCTCATTTAAAATCTTTACCCTAAGAATATGTGGCCTGCAGTTTCCTTTCTGCTATCATTTCCTGCCATTTCCTACCAGTCCCCTTCTCCTTCCCTGCCCTCCAGCCATACTGTCATCTGTGCAGTTCTTTGAATACAAGCCAAGCATAGTCCTAGCCTTTGCTTTTGCTATTCTCTCTGCCAAAACATTCTTCCCTTACATATTGGCAGGACCTGCTCCCTTAGATCAGGGGTCAACATTTTCCCTAAAGGACCAGAGAGTCAATATTTTTAGGCTTTGTGGTCCATATCGTCTCTGTTGCAACTACTCAACTCTGCTGTGATAGTACAAAAGCGATCATAGACAATACATAAATGCATGGGTGTGGATGTGTTCCAATAAATCTTTATTTTTGGACACAAATTTGAATTGCATATGATTTTCATATATGTAATGTTTTTCTTTCGAAAAATTTAAAATCATTTAAAAATATAAAAAGCATTCTTAGCTCTTGAGCTGTACAAAAACAGGCAGCTAGCTAGTCAAATTTGGCCACAGTCCACAGTTTGCCGACTGCTGCCTTACTTATGTCTGCCAGGTCTCTGTTCATATGTCGCTTCTTCGGAGAGGTTTTCTCTGGCCACTTAATCCCAAATAGCCTTCCCCTTCTCTCTCTATTCCTTTGCTTTGCTTTATTTTTATTCATTGAACTTCTCTAGAACCAACATATATTTTTATTTGCTTATTTCCTATCTTCCTTCTAGAATATAAGGACCATAAGGCAGGACCTTGGTCTTTTTTTTCAGTGCTGTACCCCTGTCAGTATAACAGAAACTGGCACAAAAGAAAATACTCAAATGCTTCTTGAATGAATAATTTAGTGCTGGTGTGATATTGTGATTTATAACAAGAAATAAAGATTTAGTCTTTATTTCCTGTTTCTGGCACAGAACTCCTAAAACCTTTGAAATTTCTTAAGTAATGAGAGTGACAAAAGTGTCTCTCTCTCTTTTTTTTTTGGCCATGCCACGTGGCATGCAGGATCTTAGTTCTCTGACCGGTGATGGAACCTGTGCCCTCTGCAGTGGAAGCACGGAGTCCTAACCACTGGACTGCCAGGGAATTACCAAAAGTGTCTTTTGTTATGTTAATGAAGTGGCTTTAGGACACAACTAAATATGGGAGTTGGTTGCCAAGAGAACCACATCATTAGAAGGTTGAAACTTTCAGTACTATCCCCCTGACCTGGGGGTAGGAGGGTACGGGGGTGGGAAAGGGGCTGGAGTTTGAATAAACATCAATGGCCAATGATTTACTCAATCATGTTAATGTAATGAAGCCTCCATAAACCCCCTAAAAGGACGGTTTTGAGAGCTTCTGGTTTGGCACATACATGGAGATTGCAGAGTGGTGATTCTCAAAGGGAGCATGGAAACTCTATACCCTTTTCCCATACCTTGCTCTATGTTTCTTTTATCTGGCTGTTCCTGAGTTATATCTTTTATGGTAAACTGGTAATCTAGTGAGTAAACTGGTTTCCTAAATTCTGTGAGCTGTTCCAGCAAATTAATAGAACCCAGGGAGGTGGTCATGGGAACCGCTGATTACAACCTGGACTTCTGATTGGCCTCTGAAGAAGTGAGGAAGTGCACTCTTGTAGAACTGAGCACTTAATCTGTGGGGTTTGATGCTATCTCAGGTGGATAGTGTCAAAACTGAGTTGAATTGTAGGACACACACACACACACACACACACACACACACCAGATTTGAGGGCAGAACCTCTTAGCCGGTCATCTCTCTATGATGTTACTTACTAGAATTAGAATTTCTTTTAAACTGTGGTAGCCAGAATTGGAAATTATTCCCTAGATACAGTCTGAATCAATGCAGAGTAAAATAAAATGATACTTCTATTAATACAGTGGTTTTCTGTAAAACTATATTCAAATGGGAATTTTGGCAAATCAGATTTCTCCAAAACGTACTTTTTTTTTTTTTTTTTTTTGCGGTACGCGGGCCTCTCACTGCTGTGGCCTCTCCCTTTTTGGAGCACAGGTTCCAGACGCGCAGGCTCAGCGGCCATGGCTCACGGGCCCAGCCGCTCCGCGGCATGTGGGATCTTCCCGGACCGGGGCACGAACCCGCGTCCCCTGCATCGGCACGCGGACTCTCAACCACTGTGCCACCAGGGAAGCCCCAAAATGTACTTGTAATTGATGTTTTTTGAACCTCTATCTAATTCTCTATACTTATATTATTGGTTTAGTTTTGTACTTTAGTCTGTTTAAGTTATTTTGTACTTTGATAGCCCCTGCACCAGCTATCCTGGCCAGCTTCAAATTTGACAACCTTTAATATCTTCCTTCAAACCTTTCAGAGTAAGGAAGAGAGGGGTACTGACTCCACATGACTCTTCCAGGTGGCTGGAGTGCCATCAACCCACACTTGCAGGATATATCTTGTAGGTTATCCTTTAGGCCAGGGTTACAGGGAAGTCCTCCACACAAGAACTAGGAGTGGAGGGAAGGAGAGACTTCAGATAATTCAAATGAAAATCAACAGCTGAGATATTCAAAGCATATTCTTAAAGAGGGAAATGCCTAAGATTAACAGTACGTCTAAAGACAGGTTGTGTCAGTCATAAGGGTGTGGCATCAGCTGTGGAGAAATAGAGGAGAATCCCTGAGGCCAATATCAGCCTTACTCATCCAGACTTTTGTCAAGCCTCCTGATAGAATATCTCTGTTCAGAGTTGGATATTTGGATCACCTAACAAACTCCCTTTGTTTTATCTGATTCCAGTCTTATGCAGACACTTTCTGAAGATTCAGCTTCCTGTGTAATAAATCCACAGGGAGAGAATAGGTTGCTATGATTGACCCCACTGTCTGGGCTTTTTTTCTATGTGTAATACATTTCAGTATAGCACTGTTAAAATAATAAAAAGTGTTTGGTTTTAATCATCAGTTTCTCATGGATTTTGTAAGCATGAAGAGATGGAGTTTCTGAGCAGGCCAGGCTGAAGGTCAGAATCTCAACAATGGTGAATTTACCAAGGGATCTGCCATTTTGCAGAGACCAAGTGGAACCTTGATCAGCATGTATATTTTGGCATGATAAGCCAGTAAAGGTTTTGTCAAATTTCTCTCTGAAACAAAAGAAGTTATTTATGGCATTAGTTATGCTACTGAAAAGTAGACATTAAGTAAATTTGACATGATTTGTTCTTACTGAGCCCCTGCTCGTTCCTGATAAATATATTCCTTCAAAGAATTGCCACAGATATGTTTCATTATCTATTAAAGACTTTTCTAGGTTTGCTAGTTTGTAGTTTTTGGTATCCCCACTATCCTCTTTAGATAATTAAGATAGCATTTGCCTGCATTAAACCTTCTGGCATCTCTCACTAAGAAGCAAGTTTGAGTCATAAAATGCATTTGCCTTTTTATGGAATTAGAAGTGTCCTAGAGAAGTTTATTAAGGATCCAAAGAAGATATCTATATCTCTCTATATCTATATCAATATCTATACCTATATCTATCTAGATAACTATATATATATATATATATATATATATATATACAGACACACACATATTTATTTGTTTGTTGTTGTTGTTTGTTTTTTGACGGATGCAATCAAGAACAATGATCAGGTGTTTGTTTCCAAGATAGACAGATCTGGTTTGACTGATAGCTCATATATGAGCTTAGGCAGCCATAACCTCTCTAAGCCCCATTTCTTAATCTGTAAAAGGGAATTGCTATGGTGATTACATGAAGAGATTTTTTTTTTTACTTTATATTGGAGTATAGTTGATTTTACAATGTTGTGTTAGTTTCAGGTGTAGAGCAAAGTGATTCAGGCGTACATACACATATATCTATTCTTTTTCAAATTATTTTCCCATTTAGGTTATTACAGAATATCGAGTAAAGTTCCCTGTGCTATATGGTAGGTCCTTGTTGGTTATCTACATGAAGAGATTCTTGTAAAGTGCTTAATATAACACCTGGCATAGTAGCTATCACCATCATTACCATCATCATCATCATCGTCATCCTTGTTAATGGAAATACTAGCTAGCCCCTCATGAATTGGTTTCCCAGGGCAATCAATATCCTGTGAACTGGACTTCCCTGGCGGTCCAGTGGTTAAGACTCTGCATTTCCAATGCAGGGGGCGTGGGTTCGATCCCTGGTCGGAGAACTGAGAGCCTGCAAGCAGTGCAGCACAGCCAAAAAAAAAAAAAAAAAAAAAAAATCTTGTGAACCACTATAGAGTGCTTCACAGGCCAAAAGCTTGATTTTTTTCTGTCAACTTTGTGATTGAGTTCAGAAGGACAAACTCACACAAAGACAAGATTCACAAGAAACTGCCTATTTATGTATTCATTTATAATCACACGCAAAAACAGCTGCATCAGTATTCTTTCCTTCTATATAATACAATTGGGAAGTCAAATTATCTACGAAGGTGGTTTACTGGGTATGGAATCATTGTTCCTTCCACTGGAAACACCCCTTCCCCTGTAGGCACCTAACTAGGTTAAGGCTTTAGATATACCAGTAGAGCTGCACTCACTGGAGACCACTGGTCACCCATTTAGACCTTAGTGCTTCGTGTGAATGATCTCCACAGATCGTTGATCTCAGCTATGGCAGGTACATTTTTATAATTTCATTTTTAGAGGAAACTTTATCTTTGGGCTGTGGAGGCACATCATTGTCTTTCATTGTTCATACTTTATTTTTTTTTTAAGTTCTGAGGGTCTAAGCTTTGAACTTCTTGTGAGGCTAAAATCAAAGACTGTATGCCTCTAGGGGCTCTAGGGGAGAAACTGTTCCCAGACTTTTTTGTATTCTAGAGGCTGCCCACATTCCTTGGATCCCTCTGACTCCTGCTTCTATTTTAGCTTCTTTCTGGGCTCTGACACTTCTGCCTCTCTTTTATGCCTGAAAATCTTAAATCATGAAAAAGATACGCAAAAAAAAAAAAAAAGGAGGTGACTGGGACTTGACATTCAGAAATAAGCAGCAACATATTTCTACTGACCTATAAATCACCCTCCAGTCTTGAATTTCATCACTACCCTACAAAAGGTTACTGAATTATCTCAACATTTCTCAAACTAGGGAGTTCCCTGGTGGCGCAGTGGTTAAGAATCCGCCTGCCAATGCAGGGCATACGGGTTCGAGCCCTGGTCCGGGAAGATCCCACATGCCGTGGAGCAACGAAGCCCGTGCGCCACAACTACTGAGCCTGCACTCTAGAGCCTGCGAGCCACAACTACTATGCCCTCGAGCCACAACTACTAAAGCCCGTGCACCTAGAGCCTGTGCTCCGCAACAAGAAAAGCCACCGCAATGAAAAGCCCGTGCACGGCAACAAAGAGTAGCCCCCGCTCGCTGCAGCTAGAGAAAGCACGCGCACAGCAATGAAGACCCAATGCAGCCAAAACAAATTAGTAAAAATTTTTTTTCTCAAACTATACAATATATATAGAGAACAACATGATTGTTTCTGCTGTATTATCTCCTAAAACTAAATTTGGGAAGCAATGTTAAGACCAGAGTACCTATATTTCATTCCAAAAATCAGTTAGGAATATTTATTCCTAACATTAAATGATATGATATTCTGCAGAAAGAAGTGTTTGGGTTTTTTAAAAAATTAAACTAAATATATAAGGCTACAATAGGTCCTTATCTACAAAATAATTTATAGGGTATAGAGTGTCTCAAAATAAGAATATGTATGTGAAGAGTCCCTTTTAAATTTGTCCTGCATTTTGATCCAACATAACCAATGGTGATTTGTTTGCTTTCATTGTTATAGTTCTCCAATTGCCTTTTCTGAATAAATCCAGATGGAAATGTCTGGATAAATAAATAAATTTTTAAAAAATGAAGGTGGTGAGGGGTGAGAGGTGGAAGTAGAAGGATATAACTGTAGTTTTTCTGTTCAGAATGTCTTTGTGTTTTTTTAAACATTTAAAAAAATTTATTTATTTATTTATGTCTGCGTTGGGTCTTTGTTGCTGTGTGCAGGCTTTCTCTAGTTGCGGCAAGCGGGGGCTACTCTTTGTTGTGGTGCTCGGGCTTCTCTTTGAGGGGATTTCTCTTGTTGTGGAGCACAGGTTCTAGGCACGTGGGCTTCAGTAGTTGCAGCATGTGGGCTCAGTAGTTGTGGCACGTGGGCTCAGTAGTTGTGGCTCACAGGCTCTAGAGCGCATGCTCAGTAGTTGTGGCACACGGACTTAGTTGCTTCGCAGCACGTGGGATCTTCCCGGACCAGGGCTTGAACCCATGTCCCCTGCATTTGCAGGCGGATTCTTAACCACTGCGCCACCAGGGAAGTCCCTCTTTGTGTGTTTATATAATGAAAAAAGACATCAAAAAAGTTCCAGGGCTTCCCTGGTGGCACAGTGGTTGAGCATCCGCCTGCCGATGCAGGGGACATGGGTTCGTGCCCAGGTCTGGGAAGATCCCACATGCCACGGAGCGGCTGGGCCCGTGAGCCATGGCCGCTGAGCCTGCGCATCCGGAGCCTGTGGTCCGCAACGGGAGAGGCCCGTGTACCGCAAAAAAAAAAAAAAAAAAAAAAAGCTCCAACTACTTTATAGAGGTAGTGTGAGTAAACAGGTAATGTGGCTACTTTTACTGAGTGTCTAGTATGTGCTAGATCCTAAACACACACACACACAAATACACACACACACACACACACACACACACACACACACATATATTTTTTGGCGGTACGCGGGCCTCTCACTGTTGTGGCCTCTCCCGTTGCGGAGCACAGGCTCCGGACGCACAAGCTCAGTGGCCATGGCTCACCGGCCCAGCCACTCCACAGCATGTGGGATATTCCCAGACCGGAGCACGAATCCATGTCCCTTGCATTGGCAGGCGGAGTCTCAACCACTGCGCCACCAGGGAAGCCCAACACATATATTTTTATATTTAATTCTTACAATCATATATTTAGAGGTGTAGTTTTATTCTTTTTTTTTACCTTTCTCCCTCATGAGACTTTTATTTTATTTATTCATTAATTTTTTTGGCTGCATTGGGTCTTTTTTTTTTAAACATCTTTATTAGAGTATAATTGCTTTACAACTGTGTGTCAGTTTCTGCTTTATAACAAAATGAATCAGTTATACATATACATATGTCCCCATATCACTTCCCTCTTGCATCTTCCTCCCTCCAACCTTCCCTATCCCACCCCTCTAGGTGGTAACAAAGCACCGAGCCGATCTCCCTGTGCTATGAGGCTGCTTCCCACTAGCTATCTATTTTACGTTTGGTAGTGTATACATGTCCATGTCACTCTTTCACTTTGTCCCAGCTTACCCTTCCCCCTCCCTGTATCCACAAGTCCATCCTCTAGTAGGTCTGCAACTTTATTCCTGTCTTGCCCCTAGGTTCTTCTGACCATTTTCTTTTTTTTTAGATTCCATATATATGTGTTAGCATAGAGTATTTGTTTTTCTCTTTCTGACTTACTTCACTCTGTATGACAGTCTCTAGGTCCATCCACCTCACTACAAATAACTCAGTTTCGTTGCTTTATATGGCTGAGTAATATTCCATTGCATGTATGTGCCACATCTTCTATATCCATTCATATGTTAATGGATACTTAGGTTGCTTCCATGTCCTGGCTATTGCAAATAGAGCTACAGTGAACATTTTGGTACATGACTCTTTTTTTTTTTTTTTTTTTTTTTTTTTTTTTATGTGGTACGCGGGCCTCTCACTGTTGTGGCCTCTCCCATCACGGAGCACAGGCTCTGGACGCGCAGGCTCAGCAGCCATGGTTCATGGGCCCAGTCTCTCCGCGGCATGTGGGATCTTCCCAGACCAGGGCACGAACTCGTGTCCCCTGCATCAGCAGGCAGATTCTCAACAACTGCGCCACCAGGGAAGCCCGATGACTCTTTTTGAATTATGGTTTTCTCAGGGTATATGCCCAGTAGTGGGATTGCAGTGTCATATGGTAGTTCTATTTTTAGTTTTTTAAGGAACCTCCATACTGCTCTCCATAGTGGCTGATCAATTTACATGCCCACCAACAGTGCAAGAGGGTTCCCGTTTCTCCACATCCTCTCCAGCATTTATTTTTTGTAGATTTTTTTGATGATGGCCATTCTGACCGGTGTGAGATGAGATGATATCTCACTGTAGTTTTGATTTGCATTTCTCAAATGATTAATGATGTTGAGCATTCTTTCATGTGTTTGTTGGCAATCTGTATATCTTCTTTGGAGAAATGTCTATGTAGGTCTTCTGCCCATTTTAGGATTGGGTTGTTTGTATTTTGATATTGAGCTGCATGACTTGCTTGTATGTTTTGGAGGTTAATCCTTTGTCAGTTGCTTCATTTGCAAATATTTTCTCCCATTCTGAGGGTTGTCTTGTCGTCTTGTTTATGGTTTCCTGTGCTGTGCAAAAGCTTTTAAGTCTCATTAGGTCCCATTTGTTTATTTTTGTTTTTATTTCCATTTCTCTAGGAGGTGGGTCAAAAAGGATCTTGCTGTTATTTATGTCATAAAGTGTTCTGCCTATGTTTTCCTCTAAGAGTTTGATGGTGTCTGGCCTTACATTTAGGTCTTTAATCTATTTTGAGTTTAGTTTTGTGTATGGTGTTAGGGAGTGTTCTAATTTCATTGTGTTATATGTAGCTGTCCAGTTTTCCCAGCACCACTTATTGAAGATGCTGTCTTTTCTCCACTGTATATTCTTGCCTCCTTTATCAAAGATAAGGTGACCATATGTTTGTGGGTTTATCTCTGGGCTTTCTATCCTGCTCCATTGATCTATATTTCTGTTTTTGTGCCAGTACCATACTGTCTTGATTACTGTAGCTTTGTAGTATAGTCTGAAGTCTGGGAGCCTGATTCTTCCAGCTCCATCTTTTGTTCTCAAGATTGCTTTGGCTATTTGTGGTCTTTTGTGTTTCCATACACATTGTGAAATTTTTTGTTCTAATTCTGTGGAAAATGCCAGTGGTAGTTTGATAGAGATTGCATTGAATCTGTAGATTGCTTTGGGTAGTAGTCACTTTCACATTGTTGATGCCTCCAATCCAAGAACATGGTATATCTCTCCATCTGTTTGTATCATCTTTAATTTCTTTCATCAGTGTCTTATTTTCTGCATACAGGTCTTTTGTCTCCTTAGGTAGGTTTATTCATAGGTATTTTATTCTTTTTGTTGCAGTGGTAAGTGGAAGTGTTTCCTTAATTTCCCTTTTAGAGTTTTCATCATTAGTGTATAGGAATGCAAGAGATTTCTGTGCATTAATTTTGTATCCTGCTGCTTTACCAAATTCATTGATTAGCTCTAGTATTTTTCTGGTAGCATCCTTAGGATTCTCTATGTTTAGTATCATGTCATCTGCAAACAGTGACAGCTTTACTTCTTCTTTTCCTATTTGGATTTCTTTTTCTTCTCCGATTGCTGTGGCTAGAAGTTCCAAAACTATGTTGAATAAGAGTGGTGAGAGTGGACAACCTTGTCTAGTTCCTGATCTTAGTAGAAATGGTTTCAGTTTTTCACCATTGAGGACAATGTTGGCTGTAGGTTTGTCATATATGGCCTTTATTATGTTGAGGAAAGTTCCCTCTATGCCTACTTTCTGCAGCGTTTTTATCATAAATGGGTGTTGAATTTTGTCAAAAGCTTTCTCTGCATCTATTGAGATGATCATATGGTTTTTCTCCTTCAGTTTGTTAATATGGTGTATCACGTTGATTGATTTGCATATATTGAAGAATCTTTGCATTCCTGGGATAAACCCCACTTGATCATAGTGTATGATCCTTTTAATGTGCTGTTGCATTCTGTTTGCTAGTATTTTGTTGAGGATTTTTGCATCTATGTTCATCAGTGATATTGGCCTGTAGTTTTTTTTCTTTGTGATATCTTTGTCTGGTTTTGGTATCAGAGTGATGGTAGCCTGGTAGAATGAGTTTGGGAGTGTTCCTCCCTCTGCTATATTTTGGAAGAGTTTGAGAAGGATAGGTGTTAGCTCTTCTCTAAATGTTTGATAGAATTTGCCTGTGAAGCCATCTGGTCCTGGGCTTTTGTTTGTCGGAAGATTTTTAATCCCAGTTTCAATTTCAGTGCTTGTGATTGGTCTGTTCATATTTTCTATTTCTTCCTGGTTCAGTCTCGGAAGGTTGTGCATTTCTAAGAATTTGTCCATTTCTTCCAGGTTGTCCATTTTATTGGCATACAGTTGCTTGTAGTAATCTCTCATGATCCTTTGTATTTTTGCAGTGCCAGTTGTTACTTCTCCCTTTTCATTTCTAATTCTATTGATTTGAGTCTTCTCCCTTTTTTTCTTGATGAGTCTGGCTAATGGTTTATCAATTTTGTTTATCTTCTCAAAGAACCAGCTTTTAGTTTTATTGACCTTTGCTATCATTTCCTTCATTTTGTTTTCATTTATTTCTGATCTGATCTTTATGATTTCTTTCCTTCTGCTAACTTTGGGGTTTTTTTGTTCTTCTTTCTCTAATTGCTTTAGGTGTAAAGTTAGGTTGTTTATTTGAGATGTTTCACGTTTCTTAAGGTAGCCTTGTATAGCTATAAACTTTCCTCTTACAGCTGCTTTTGCTGCATCCCATAGGTTTTTGGCTCCCGGGAGGGGTGGTGTAGAGAGTGACCTGTGCTCGCACATAGGTTTCTTGGTGGCTGCAGCAGCAGCCTTAGCGTCTCATGCCCGTCTCTGGGGTCTGTGCTGATAGCTGCAGCTCGCGCCCGTCTCTGGAGCTCCTTTAAGCAGTGCTCTTAATCCCCTTTCCTCACGCACCAGGAAGCAAAGAGGGAAGAAAAGGCCTCTTGCATCTTTGGCAGCTCCAGACTTCTCCAGGCTTCCCTCCCAGCTTGCCGTGGTGCACCAACCCTTTCAGGCTGTGTTCACACAGCCAACCCCAGTCCTTTCCCTGCAATCCGACTGAAGCCCAAGCCTCAGCTCCCAGCCCCTGTCCATCTCGGCGGGTGAGCAGACAAGCCCCTCGGGCTGGTGAGTGCTGGTCGGCACCGATCCTCCGTGCGGGAATCTCTCTGCTTTGCCCTCCGCACCCCTGTGGATGCGCTCTCCTCCGTGGCTCCAACGGTCCCCCCTCTGCCACCCGCAGTCTCTGCCCGCGAAGGGGCTTCTAGTGTGTGGAAACCTTTCCTCATTCACAGCTCCCTCACACTGGTGCAGGTCCTGACCCTATTCTTTGTTTTTTCTTTTGCCCTACCCAGGTACGTGGGGGAGTTTCTTGCCTTTTGGGAGGTCTGAGGTCTTCTGCCAGCGTTCAGTAGGTGTTCTGTAGGAGTTGTTCCACATGTAGATGTATTTCTGATGTATTTGTGGGGAGGAAGATGATTTCTGCGTCTTCCTCTTCCGCCATCTTGAAACTCCTCCTCTGCACTGGGTCTTTGTTGCTGCACATGGGCTCTCTCTAGTTGCGGCGAGCGGGGCTACTCTTCTTTGTGGTGCATGGGCTTCTCATTGCCGTGGTTTCTCTTGTTGTTGAGCACGGGGCTCTAGGCGTGTGGCCTCAGTGGTTATGGCTCCTGGGCTTAGATGCTCTGCAGCATGTGGGATCTTCCCGGACGAGGGATTGAACCCGTGTCCTCTGCATTGGTAGGCAGATTCATAACCACTGTGCCACCAGGGCAGTCCCTATTTATTTATTTTCAATTGATGTATAGTTGATGTACAATAAAGTCTGTGCTCTTACCTCCACATTATATCAGTCAAATAAGTACTGCCCTATTTTTAAGATCGTTGGTTCTTCAATGAGTACATCTTAAGTCACAGAAAAGTGGAGCTGAGTGTCATTTCCATTTCTGGTATCAATATTTATTACAAATTTGCAGTGTGAAGCATAAAATTATATTCCGTTAATCATTTGTTTAAAGTGGTAACTCGGGCTTCCCTGGTGGTGCAGTGGTTGAGAATCCGCCTGCCAATGCAAGGGACACGGGTTCGTGCCCCGGTCCAGGAAGATCCCACATGCCGCGGAGCGGCTGGGCCCGTGAGCCATGGCCGCTGAGCCTGTGCGTCCGGAGCCTGTGCCCCACAACGGGAGAGGCCACAACAGTGAGAGGCCCGCGTACTGCAAAAAAAAATAAAAAAATAAAAAAAAAAAAAAATAAAGTGGTAACTCATCTTTAAGTTTGCTAAACCCCATTCACTGGTATCTGGATGTTAACCTGAGCCAGGGGTGACTCAAGAACCAGAAGAAAATTCTCCATCTGCAAATCTTGAGAGAGAAAAAACACGGAAGCTTCAGTGTGTCAGCCAAAAATGTTTATTAAGCGCTTATTTTAGTGTCAGGCATAGACATAATAATACAGTTTATGGTATCCCTAGACTCCAAGCCCAGCAAGGGCAGAGCCTGTGCATAACCCCACTGCTAACAGAGGTCCTGGGCCAAGCAAGGAGATCAAATAAAGTCTGTGGAATGAATGGGTGAATAAATAAAAGACACATAAAATCACAACAGACAAAGACAAATTGATTGGAGGCTTATTTACCCAAACATGGCAATTAGAATCAAGGGATACCCCTGGATGTTTATGAGGTACATTTAGAAGAAATAAAGGAAATACCACAAGATAAAATGAAAATAAAACAACATAGAATTAAACAAAACCAAAACAATCCCAACCCAAAGCCAAAGACAGTCCCTGCTCTCCAGCAGCACTGAATCCAGTAGGGGGAGTGAACTTATTTAAGAAAAGTGAAATTATGCATTCCTATCACATGCTTTATTAAATGAAGTTTTATCACTGTAAAAGATATGTAGTGTTTGCCTGAGAGGACTCAGTAATAGGGACACCTTTTTTGATGATTTAGTTAGGAAACAGGAACCAGATAATAGCTTTATCATAAATTTCTATTGAATTCTCCAAACATACAAGGCAAAAGAGAGATACCATTTTTTGAGCGCTTGCTTTGTAGTAACTGTTCAATAAATAGTCTTTTGATTACTTTCACCAGTACTGTCCCTAGGCTTTACAGTGTCTCAGTGATACAGATGTATTTGTTAGGTGAAATTTAATAATAATAATTTTTTGTTATTATTATTAAATTTGATCTGAAACACATAGCACTTATTCTGTACTAGGCGGTATCTGAGGTGTTTCACATTTAAATACATATATGTAGTTTTTAAAAAATTCAATTCCTAGGTGTTAATTTACTTAATTCTTCAACAACCCATGAGACAGGCACTACTATCACCCCTGTTTTACAGATTAGAAAAACTAGGGTGTGGCATGGTTAACGTGCTCAAGATCACATAATTAGCAAGTGGTAGATCTAGGATATGAACCTAGCATATTTCACTATTCTTCGTGCTACATTGCCTCCCCCTTGGAATTTTGTTCATTAGAAACACCAGGGGAAAACTACAACCCCTACTCAATCAGAATCTCTAGGAGTAGGACCCATGATCTTGGATCTTAACAGGCTTTGCAGGTGGTGCTTCTGCAATTAGCCCAGCATCAGTCAATGGTTTAATTGGCAGTTTTTGTTCTTTCCTTTGGTCTCTGAAATAACTGTAGTCTTAGAGTTGGTGGTGTTTTAGAGTAGATGAAATACAAACGATGTTTCTTTAATCTTTCAGAATTATCCTTTTGTTACTGATAAGTGAATGAGATGTGTAAATACCTTCTAAGCAGACTCAGATTCTCATATGGAAAGAAACCAGAACTTAAATTACAAAGTGAAAAGAAATGTTGTGAACCCAGAGGAATAGATGGTAGAGTCCAGAATAATCCTCATCTTCACCCCTTTCTTTCACGTAATTCCAATTTGGTTGAGATGTTTGAGATTCGGGTGGGATGGAGGATGATGAAGGCAGGAATGATAACTGATTGAGCTGAAAGTTTATGTACCACAGGTGTAGATAATTTATTGTAAGGCCTGTGTGACTGTGCCAGGGTGTTCAGTTCACCAGGCTGACTCCTCTTAGGGTTCAGGCAAGATCCCATCACATTAATATCATCAAGTTCTATGTAGTGAGATAATCTCAAGTTAACATTACTTTGCTCTTTTATGCACAATTAATTCATGAACCCCTGCCGACATATTGACCAGACTCTAAGAGAAAACTATTGAAAAACAAAACAAAAGCAAGAAAAGGGTTATAAAGCTAACCAGTCAATTACCACACAAACTCACTCAAAAATTAAAATGACGACAAAATGTAAAAATCTATTAGAGGCTGATAATGCAGAGGAAACATCTTATTAGAAGTTAAAAGTGTGGAGAATGTGAAGCCAAGTTTGATTTGTAGCTTGAAAATGGGCAGAAAGTGTCCCATAGGAATGACTGGTAACAGGCCAACAGCTAAAGCTCTGATAATTCTGTTTCAGTTACATAAAGGTAATGTGTTTTTATTCTTCAGCTGAAAGAGTTTTAGGGAATTATGGCTTTCTTAATTTAGCGTTCTCCCTGCAAGTAGCCAGCTATTTAAAATTAAAAACTATCCAATTTTTATTATAAAAAAATGTTTAGTAAAATTACAGTTCATATGATTGTCTAAAATAAAATTGTGTGGCCTGCTAGCTTTGGACTTGGCACTCCTCACACTTTCAACTCAAATCAGTGAGAAAGTCATTCAGCCAGCTGGAAATAAAGGAGTACAGGAGTGCTGAAACACGCTCACACGGTAGTGGGTAGAGAGATGGGAAGAAACCTCTAGGTAAGGGATAGCACAGTGGGAAAAGGAGCCAGCTCAAGTACACAAAGGCTAATTGAGCAGAACCTCAGTCTAGAAGCCTACAGAGATAACGATGGAGCCCCTCTTCAGTCTCCGTGAGGTGATTAGCCTTCTTTGAGCATCCCATGGACCTGCTGCCTCTGTTTTTGCATATGCTCTTCACACTTCTTTCTCTGGTGAATACTTCATGAGCCTGACACGTTAGGACTGTTCACCGAAAGCAGAAGGGCAAGGAGAGGGTTTATAAAAAGTATGCAGCAGGCATCTCATGGACATCCAGAAAAGAAAAGGCAAGTGGGCCACGCAGAATCTGCACTTGGAAATGCAAGGCCAGAGTCTCTGCATTCCATTGCTAATGGCTCTGATCTCTGCTTCCTATTGTGCTGTACTTTGTTTCCTGCTTCTCTCTGTAGCCCAGACTTTCCTGCTCATTTAGGGTTCTTCTCCATAGTTTGGCCTGTTCTTATGCTCACTTCAGTCCTATCTTTACAAAACTTTTCAAGTCCTATACGCATCACGATTCGACTCAGGATCTCCATGTCTCAATTTCACATTCCCAGCTCAGAGACTCTGATTGGTCCAGCCGGCCTATATGCTGCTTCTCACTTGAATAGGTGTGGAGCCCCAATCCAGCTAGCTGATGCAAGCCTTTGTGGCAGTCAGATGGGACAAGCATGGCCAGTTAGTTTTCCCTTTTAGTAGAGAAGGTAGATGGAGGCAATTTCAAAGAAAGAGCATGGTTTAGATTGGTATCCCAAAATATGTCTGTTATATTTGGCACAATTAATTATTACTATGTAGTTCCTAATACCATTGTCATTTTTGTGTGACTGTGTGGTGTTTGTATTTTTCTTACTTCATTAGACTCTCAGCTCCTAGAAGGCAAGATTTGGCATTGTATGACCTCAGTGTTTCCTCATCTATGAAAAGGGATTTGTTGGCAGACAGGCTGCACCCAAATATGCCTCTATGGCAAGTTGATTATTTTTGAATTAAAATTACTTAAGAAGTGGTCAGTGCAAGAGGGACTTTGATTCTCCTTTCTGTCTCCTGAAAGCAGGAAATAAATCTCTCATGCGGAAGGTGCACTTCTCACATCTGGAGTGTTGACTGAAAAAAATGTACAACCTAAAGGATGGGAATTATATTTTATTCCATGGCCTTACTGAGAACTATAGCCCAGGATGGCAGCCTCTCAGGTAGCTCTGAGGGACTTGTAAAGAGGCCAGAATAGGAGTTTTTGCTTCAAAACAACAAGAACAAACCAAAAAAACCCCATGTAGTCAAACATCAAAAGATTACTGCTAATTACCAAAAACAGACATCTCAAGGTAAAGATTTTAGTGCTTTTGTATGTACAGGAAGATGCAAGAGTCTGGACTTAATTGAAATCATTCCTTTAATATGCATCTTAACTGTCTAGAGCCGGTATCCTATCTTTCTCCATTCTGAATTCACCTCAGGGTGCACTTGGCTGCAGTGGCTGATGGCTTTAGGACCCACAACATCCTTTGTTTACTGAAATGGCAGGCAAGCCTGGATATAAAGAAACCTTGTTACTTCTTTAATTTACTACCTGGAGCCCAAACTCTGTTTAGATTCTTCACTAATTAAGCACCCAAAGCCAGTTTATTTATCCTGTCAATTCCTCACAAACTTATTGTTTCTTTGTCTAAAAAGTATAAAAGCTGCCTGCTTTGAACAGTTCTTAGGTCCTATTTCTATGAGACCTCTGTACACACAAATTAAATTTGTTTCTTTTTCTCCTGTTAATCTGTCTTGGGTCAATTTTATTCTTAGTCTAGCCTCAGGAACTCAAGAGAGGTAGGATGGAAAATTTGCCCTCACTCACAGATTCATAAAAGTACCTAGGTCATGAGGTGCTTGCTAGCATTAAAGATAATGTGCTCAGTAAATATTACCTATCAATATTATCTCCTCTTCTTTGTAGCTTCTTCAGTTTCCCTGTTCCCAACATACCAATAGCGAGTGGCATTCAAAAATGTGTGTGTGTGTGAGGTTGAACTGAATTCTCAGTGGGTAAATCATGAGTGGGTTTTGCCTTAGGGTTGCGTGGGATCACTTCTTTCTTAAGAATAACCCTGTGTCGTTTGTTTCCCGGTTCTCTCACTGCTCCATTTTGTTGATGTCACAGATTAATCTTCCTCAACCATATAGCTCTTATATATTGTCTATAAATTATTTGCTTACATACATTTAACATACACTAAACAGGTTGCTGAGATTCGGGAAGATATTTTCCTGCCTTTGTGTCACATTTGTGTCTGCTAGAATCTTGGCTGGAGCTTGGCACAAAGGAGCTCAGTATTTTTTTTTCTTGGAATTTTATTTTATTCAAGATAATACAAGAGAAGAAGGGTGAACAGAAGTGAGCATTGGCAGGGGTTGGGAGGATGGTGAGTGTTAAGCCATCATTATTTTGGAGTTAGGTTTAATCTTAGTACCTCTGAAACTTTTCCTTCAAAATAACATCCACGACAAAGGAACATATTTAAATATCTAGGTGTGTGGTTACCAAATTTTTAAAATCTATAGTGGACACTATATTCTCTATGCTTTTTCTTTATTGTTGGCCTCTCCCCATGAGAATATAAGCTCCATGAGAGCCACATGATTGCTTTATTACTATATCCCCAGGGTCTCCATATCAATGCTTTGTTGAGTGAAGGAATGAATGCATGCACATTGTAAAGCATGCCCATACACAAAACATAAATTTTTCAAATGATGAGTTAATGAAATGAGCAGTATTTTAAACTATTTTTTCTAAAAAAATGGTTCTGAAGAACATAGGGGCAGGACAGGAATAAAAACACAGACATAGAGAATGGACTTGAAGACACGGGGAGGGGGAAGGGTAAGCTGGGACGAAGTAAGATAGTGGCATGGACATATATACACTACCAAATGTAAAATAGATTGCTAGTGGGAAGCAGCTGCATAGCACTAGGAGATCAGCTCCGTGCTTTATGTCCACCGAGAGGGGTGGGATAGGGAGGGTGGGAGGGAGACGCAAGGGAGAGGGGATATGGGGATATATATATATGTATAGCTTATTCACTTTGTAATACAGCAGAAACTAACATACCATTGGAAAGCAATTATACTCCAATAAAGATGTTAAAAAAAAAAGAAAGTGCAGGGAAAGGAAATAAAACAAATATTAGAGTGTGAACAAGGAATAATAAATTCTCCAAGGTTACCAAAGCAAAAAAATAAATAAAATGTTTTTCTAATTGTTAGGGCTACACACTCTCATTAGCTAATATCTCACAGCACAGTATCCCCTTAGGGATAGGTTGGTATCAACAATAGGGATGTAAGTAAATCTTTTTGATAATTTCTATTGGTTTTGGCCAAACAATTGGATTTTATTTCAGATCTTGTTAGATAACCATTGTTTTCATCTCCTAAAGTGGCTGGTCAAAAGGCAGGGTGAGGAGAGGACATGACAGAATGGCCCAGTTCTTCTTTTCTTCTACTGGCATCATCATTGTTAACTTTAATCTTGGTTTCTTTGTGGAAATCTTCTTCAGCCACTTGTCCTTTTTGTGAAGGCTGATTTCACTTTTTTTTTTTTTTTAATAGGAGATATAGAAGTTCTGATGTTGTCTTCTCATCTTCTGCTAAATAACCTTGTTTTCCTCCTCAGAAGACCACTGAATCCTGGTACCAAGCAGGGCCTAAGGATGAGTTTCCCTTCTCATGGGCAACATGTTTCCAAGCGACTATGGCTAAACCTTGTCTCTCTCAGCACAGTGCTAGCCTCGGTTCTCTGCCCCATGCTCTAAGACACCAGACTCACTTGGGAAGGAAGAGGATTATCCAGAGGGCAGGAAGAGGAGGAGCTGAGGAAACTGAGGGGGGGGGGGGAGGAGAACAGGGGGAGGGAGGGAAAAGGAGAGGGGGGAGGAAGGAAGGGGAGGAGGAGGAATGAAGGGGATAGGGGAAGGGCAGGGAAAAAGAAGTGAGAAGGGAAGTGAGAAGGAGGAGGAGGAGAAAGAGGAGGAGGGAGAGAAAGAAGCAGGAGCTCAGTAATGAACCAGTATCTGAAGATCTAGCTTTGAGTTCATCTTCTAGCAGGACTGTCGACAGATATCCAAGTGATAAAGTGTCAAGAAACTTTATCCAAGACTTGGAAATGGGCAAAAGAAATGATTGGATGTCCTTTCAGTAGAGTCTTGGAGGGAACTTTAGGGATTATCTTATTCTTTTTGATTGATTTTCTATTGACTAGGCTACTTTAAAACTCTGTGAGAGTAGAATTTAAATTTTAGGAAGCTAATAGCAATACAAATAATTCATGTTCATAGCAATGCAAATGAATGTTGCCAGGCAGAGCATATAAATCTCTGTAAGTGAAGATGAACTTGTTTAACATCTTACTGGTTTCCTCATTAACGAGTGAGCTGAATAAAATATTTGGCACAATTTCATTTTATATTTGCATGATAGTGGTGCTTTTGGCTCTTTGAAAAAGTATACTTTAATAGAAATAATGTGATAAGTCCTATAATGGAGGCATGAAGATTTTTGTGAACACAGGTGGGATCAATTTATTTGCCATCTCTGGGGAGGGAAGATTTCACCTAGGAGGTGATTTTTAAGCTGGGGTTTGAAAAAAAGAGTTGAACTGAGGTGAAATTATAGCTGAGGGAGAAGAGGGAGGGAAGAAGAAACTGCAGGCAGAAGAAACTAGTTGTGGTGTGTCTTCAAGGGATTCCCTTTGGCTCCCATTGTTTAAGAGGCATAAGCCGACCCACCAGAGGGCAGATAACAGAAGCAAGAAGAACTAAAATTCTGCAGCCTGTGGAAGGAAAACCACATTGACAGAAAGATAGACAAAATGAAAAGGCAGAGGACTTTGTACCAGATGAAGGAACAAGATAAAACCCCAGAAAAACAACTAAATGAGTGGAGATAAGCAACCTTCCAGAAAAAGAATTCAGAATAATGATAGTGAAGATGATCCAGGAACTCAGGAAAACAGTGGAGGCAAAGATCAAGAAGATGCAAGAAATGTTTAACAAAGACCTAGAAGAATTAAAGAACAAACAAACAGAGATTAACAATACAATAACTGAAATGAAAAGTACACTAGAAGGAATCAATAGCAGAATAACTGAGGCAGGAGAACGGATAAGTGACCTGGAAGAGAGAATGGTGGAATTCACTGCCATGGAACAGAATAAATAAGAATGAAAAAAAATGAAGACAGCCTAAGACACCTCTGGGACAACATTAAACACAACAACATTCACATTATAGGGATCCCAGAGGAGAAGAGAGAGGGAAAGGACAAGAGAAAATATTTGAAGAGATTATAGTTGAAAAGTTCCCTAACATGGGAAAGGAAATAGCCACCCAAGTCCAGGAAGCACAGAGAGTCCCATACAGGATAAACCCAAGGAGAAACATGCTGAAACACATGGTAATCAAACTGGCAAAAATTAAAGACAAAGAAAAATTATTGAAAGCAACAAGGGAAAAATGACAAATAACATACAAAAGAACACCCATAAGGTTAACAGTTGATTTCTCAGCGGAAACTACAAGCCAGAAGAGAGTGGCATGATATATTTAAAGAGATGAAAGGGAAGAACCTGTAACCAAGATTACTGTACCCAGCAAGGATCTCATTCAGATTCAACAGAGAAATCAAGAGCTTTACAGACAAGCAAAAGCTAAGAGAATTCAGCACCACCAAACCAGCTCTACAACAAATGCTAAAGGAACTCTTCTAAGTGGGAAACACAAGAGAAGAAAAGGACCTACAAAAACAAACCCAAAACAATTGAGAAAATGGAAATAGGAACATACATATCAATAATTACCTTAAACATGAAAGGATTAAATGCTCCAAACAAAAGACACAGCCTTGCTGAATGGATACAAAAACAAGACCCATATATATGCTGGTTACTAGAGACGTACTTCAGACCTATGGACACGTACAGACTGAAAGTCAGGGGATGGAAAGAGATATTCCTTGCAAATGGAAATCAAAAGAAAGCCGGAGGAGCAATACTCATATCAGATAAAATAGACTTTAAAATAAAGAATGTTACAAGAGACAAGGAAGGACACTGCATAATGATCAAGGGATCAATCAAAGAAGATATAACAATTATAAATATATATGTACCCAACATAGGAGCACCTCCATACATAAGGCAACTGCTAACAGCTATAAAAGAGGAAATCAACAGTAACACAATCAGAGTGGGGGACTTTAACACCTCACTTACACCAATGGACAGATCATCCAGACAGAAAATTAATAAGGAAACACAAGCTTTAAATGACACAATAGACCAGATAGATTTAATAGATATTTATAGGACATTCCATCCAAAAACTGCAGGTTACACTTTCTTCTCAAGTGCACACAGAACATTCTCCAGGATAGATCACATGTTGTGTCACAAATCAAGCCTCGGTAAATTTAAGAAAATTGAAATCATATCAAGCATCTTTTCTGACCACAACGCTATGAGATTAGAAATCAGTTTCAGGGAAAATAACATAAAAAACACAAACACATGGAGGCTAAACAATACATTACTAAATAACCAAGAGATCACTGAAGAAATCAAAGAGGAAATCACAAAATACCTAGAGACAAATGACAATGAAAACACAATGATCCAAAACCTATGGGATGCAGCAAAAGCAGTTCTAAGAGAGAAGTTTATAGCAATACAAGCCTACCTCAAGAAACAAGAAAAATCTCAAATAATGTATCTAATCTTACACCTAAAGGAACTAGATAAAGAAGAACAAACAAAATCCAAAGTTAGTTGAGGGAAAGAAATCATAAAGATCAGAGCAGAAATAAATGAAATAGAAACAAAGAAAACAATGGCAAAGATCAATAAAACTAAAAGGTGGTTCTTTGAGAAGATAAACAAAATTGATAAACCTTTAGCCAGACTCATCAAGAAAAACAGGGAGAGGACTCAAATCAGTAAAATTAGAAATGAAAAAGGAGAAGTTACAATGGACACCACAGAAATACAAAGCATCCTAAGAGACTACTACAAGCAACTGTATGCCAATAAAATGGACAACCTGGAAGAAACAGACAAATTCTTAGAAAGGTATAACCTTCCAAGACTGAACCAGGAAGAAATAGAAATATGAACAGACCAATCACAAGTAATGAAATTGAAACTGTGATTAAAAATCTTCCAAGAAACAAAAGTCCAGGACCAGATGGCTTCACAGGTGAATTCTATCAAACATTTAGAGAAGAGCTAACACCCATCCTTCTCAAACTCTTCCAAAAAATTGCAGAGGACGGAACACTCCCAAACTCATTCTAAGAGGCCACCATCACCCTGATACCAAAACCAGACAAAGATACTACAAAAAAAGAAAATTACAGACCAATATCACTGATGAATATAGATGCAAAAATCCTCAATGAAATACTAGCAAACAGAATCCAACAATACATTTAAAGGATCATACACCATGATCAAGTGGGATTTATCCCAGGGATGCAAGGATTCTTCAATATACACAAATCAACCAGTGTGATACATCATATTAACAAATTGAAGAATAAAACCCATATGATCATCTCAATAGATGCAGAAAAAGCTTTTGACAAAAGTCAACACCCACTTATCATAAAAACTCTCCAGAAAGTGGGCATAGAGGAAAACTACCTCAACATAATAAAGGTCTTATACGACAAACCCACTGCAAACATCATTCTCAATGGTGAAAAACTGAAAGCATTTCCTCTAAGATCAGGATCAAGACAAGGATGTCCACTCTTGCCACTATTATTCAACAGAGTTTTGGAAGTCCTAGCCACAGCAATCAGAGAAGGAAAAGAAATAAAAGGAATAGAAATTGGAAAAGAAGAAGTAAAACTGTCACTGTTGCAGATGACATGATACTATACACAGAGAATCCTAAAGATGCCACCAGAAAATTACTACAGCTAATTAATGAATTTGGTAAAGTTGCAGGATACAAAATTAATACACAGAAATCTGTTGCATTCCTATACATTAACAATGAAAGATCAGAAAGAGAAATTAAGGAAACAATCCCATTCACCATTGCTACAAAAAGAATAAAATATCTAGGAATAAACCTACCTAAGGAGGTAAAAGACCTGTACTCAGAAGACTATAAGACACTGATGAAAGAAATCAAAGATGACACAAAGAGATGGAGAGATATACCATGTTCTTGGATTGGAAGAATCAATATTGTGAAGATGACTATACTACCCAAAGCAATGTACAAATTCAATGCAATCCCTATCAAATTACCAGTGGTATTTTTTACAGAAGTAGAACAAAAAATCTTAAAATTTGTATGGAGACACAAAAGGCCCCAAATAGCCAAAGCAGTCTTGAGGGAAAAAAAGTGGACCTGGAGGATTCAGACTTCCTGACTTCACACTATACTACAAAGTTACAGCTTCTCCAAGAAGCACATGAAAAGCTGCTCAACATCATTAATTATTAGAGAAATGCAAATCAAAACTACAATGAGGTATCACCTCACACCTGTTAGAATGGGCATGTTTAGGAAATGTACAAACAACAAATGTTCGAGAGGGTGTGGAGAAAAGGGAACCCTCTTGCACTGTTGGTGGGAATGTAAATTGATACAGCTGCTATGGAGAACAGTAGGAGGTTCCTTAAAAAACTAAGAATTGAATAACCATATGATCCAGCAATCCCACTACTGGGCATATACCCAGAGAAAACCATAATTCAAAAAGACACATGCATCCCAGTGTTCATTGCAGCACTATTTACAATAGCCAGGCAATGGAAGCAACCTAAATGCCCATCGACAGATGAATGGATAAAGAAGATGTGGTACATATATATAATGGAATATTACTCAGCCATAAAAAGGAACAAAGCTGGGTCATTTGTAGAGACGTGGATGGATCTAGAGACTGTCATACAGAGTGAAGTAAGTCAGCAAGAGAAAAACAAATATCATATATTAATGCATATATGTGGAACCTAGAAAAATGGTACAGATGAACTGGTTTACAGGGCAGAATTTGAGACACAGATGTAGAGAACAAATGTATGGACACAGGGGAGAAAGTGGCGGGGGTGGTGGCAGTGGTGGTGTGATGAATTGGGAGATTCGGATTGACATGTAGACACTAATATGTATAAAATGGATAACCAATAAGAACCTGCTGTATAAAAAAATAAAATAATGGCTTCCCAGGTAGCTCAGTGGTTGAGAATCTGCCTGCCAATTCGGGGGACATGGGTTAGAGCCCTGGTCCGGGAGGATCCCACGTGACACAGAGCAGCTGGGCCCGTGAGCCACAGCTACTGAGCCTGCGTGTCTGTAGCCTGTGCTCTGCAACAAGAGAGGCCACGATAGTGAGAGGCCCGTGAACCGAGATGAAGAGTGGCTCCCGCTTGCCACAACTAGAGAAAGCCCTCACACAGAAACGAAGACCCAGCACAGCCAAAAATAAATTAATTAATTTTTAAAAAAAGACCTAAAGAAGAAATACATGGCGAATATCTTTCTAAAAAAAATAATAAAATGAAATTCAAAAAAAAGAAAATATCAGGCTCCTTCTTCAAAAAGCAGTAAAAAGTGTAATTTATGGTACAAATAAAATAAAATAAAATACAAAATAAAACCTTAATATATCCTGTAGATTCGTCCTTGAACAGGTTTTATAGTCTTGCTCCACACGTGGTGACAGGAATATGCCTATACACATGTGCTTGCAACATTTAGACCTAGAGTAAAAGAAGAGTTAAGTTACAACTTCAGTTTTTAGGTTAGTACCTAATGCATGTCAGCACACCCCTGCATTGGCACATACATACTGTGATTACCATCACCATTGGAGCTAGACCCTCCTGAGCTTTGTTTCTTGTTTCTGCCTTCAGATATGAATTCTTTCTTGCAGTAGGGGACACCCTGAGGAAGTGCTGATTTCTGTCCCCTCTCACCTCTCTTTAGGGGTATAGTGTTAAGGGGCCCAGTCCTCCAAATGTCTTGGCCCATCCTTAAGAGTACTGTACAGTACTTGGTGATCTCAATACCATAGTGCCTGGATATTTGCGTGATTGATTTTTCTCCAGCAACCAGAAGAACCTAAGTTCATTTCATTCTCTAACTCTAGGACCAGATTAACGTATTACTCCCTATGTAAGGGCTTATTTTCTCAGGACCCCATGCCCGCAAAATGAATTCATTTCTCCAGAGACACAGAATGGTCTGTGTACTACTCAGCAGGCCATACCTAAGCTTTGGTAACTAATTTCAACTATTGTTCAGTCCTGACTCCTTATCTCAATGCCAGTAGCCTCTGTCCCCACAACTACAATCTGCCCCTCCCCACAGGATGGAGTCTTTTGTTTTCTGAGGTCTTGGAAAGATATGTGAGTTCTAAAATATTTGTCACATTTTTACTAACTCAGTTATATAATGTACCCCCAATATAGTTAATAACTACTTAGCTTAATAAACATTTCTTGAGTTCCTACTGTGTTCAGGTACTTTGCCAGGCTTTAGGAATTTTTAAAAAATGCTAAAAATATGAGATAGGATTAGAATGCAGCAACAAAGACCCAATGCAGCCAAAGATAAAAAAAATTGCCCTGTGTTCAATGTAACCATATTGGAGATAAAAAGCTAAAGGCATAAGGTGTGAATTAAATAGCTAATATTCTGAGGTATAGTCACCAAGAAGACAATAATTTGATGCTGCCTGTAGCAGAGAAAGACATCATAGCAAATATATACATTTTTCCCTCCTATAAGTGGATGGAAAATTAAATCCTTAATTAAAAGGATTTAATTAAAACAAAGTGAAGATAACAAATCAGAGGCCATAGAGATGATCAGAGTTTAAGTTTGGGTCTATGACAAAGATTGTTTGCAAAGATGGCTACAACGATGCCTCCTATAACCCTTTGCAATGTGACTTTTTTGTTCCTCCCATCAAAAGGTGGAATTTATTTCACTAGCCCTTGAATCTGTGCTGACATTGTGTCTTGTTTGGACCAAGTAATGTAGCAGAAGTGACTCTGCATGTAACCTTCAAGACTGGACCCGAGACTGCTGTGGCAGTCAGTCTAGCCTGTGGAGGATGATAAGGCTACATGGAGGGGAAATCAAGGCATACCAACCAACAAATAACATCAACTGCCAGCCTTGAATCCATCTTGGACCTTCTACCTCAGGTGACCCCTCCAGCTGGATGCAGCTGCATGAGTGAGTCCAAGTGAAACCAGCAGAGGAACTCCCCACTCAATCCACAGAGAGTAGGAAATAAACATGAGGGCTTCCCTGGTGGTGCAGTGGTTGAGAGTCTGCCTGCCGATGCAGGGGACACGGGTTCGTGCCTGGGTTCGGGAAAAATCCCACATGCTGCGGAGCGGCTGGGACCGTGAGTCATCGCCGCTGAGCTTGCGCGTTCCAAGCCTGTGCTCCGCAACGGGAGAGGCTACAACAGTGAGAGGCCCGTGTACCGCAAAAAAAAAAAAAAAAAAAAAAAGAAAGAAAGAAAAAAAAGGAAATAATAAATCATTGTTTTAAGCCACTAAGTTTCAGAGTGGTTTGTTACACAGCAATAGATAACTTAAATAGGGTCATTCCCTTGATATTTTAGATTAAAATAGTTACCACTATAGCTTATGACTCAAAAGCAATGAAGGCATTACTACTACGTCAATTTCAGACTTAGTGATTAGACTTTGCCAAAGGAACTGGTATAGGGAGTCAGGGCTTTCATCGCTATCAACCAAAGAAAATAGCTTCTTAAAAGTGTGAGACATCTGTAAGAAAACTGTAAGGTCTCCACAAGTAGAGTATACATTTAAAAATATGGGTATTAGATCCATCAAACAAATGGACTCACTTGGGAAATTCAATATTTAAAACATACAGATAGTTCACCAATAAAGAACTGATAACAGACATATCAAAGGTCCGCGTTACAGCATTCTAGATTTACGAGTAGAACTTCCAATTACCTCTGAAGGTAAGAAGAATGACATTAATGATGCCCCTTAATGCTTGAAGATAAAATCCTGAGTTCTGGGTGTGGTAGTCAGCCTCCAAGGTGGCACCAAGTGATTCTCATTTCCTGATATTCACTCTTCAGGGAAATATTCTCCCACACTAAATCATGGCTGACCTGTGTATCTAATAAAATATGGTAGAAGTGACAGTGTGTGACTTCTGAGGCCAGGTTATATAAGATATTGCAGTTTCCACTTTGGTCTCTCTCTTGGATCACTTGCTCTTGGAGAAGCCAGCTGCTATGTCTTGTAGTGCTATGGAGAGGACCACATAGCGAGGAACTGAGGCCTCCCCTCCCCTTCCTCCTTCCACCTACCAGGATCAGCTTGCCAGCCAGATAGTCTGTTATCTTGGAAGAGGGTCCTTTAGTCTCAGTCAAGCCTTCATATGACTGCAGCCCTGGCTGACACTTCTTTTTTAGATAGCTTTATTGAGGTTACAGTTTATTTATGATAAAATTCACTAATTTTAAGTGCATAATTCAATGATTTCTAGTAAATTTACAGAGTTGTGCAACCATGACCACAATCTATTTTTAGGATGTTTTCATCATGCCAAAAGAAACCCCATGCCCATTAGCATTTACTTCCCATTCCACTACTAGCCCCAGGCAACCACTAATCTATTTTCTATGTCTATAGATTTGCCTTTTCAGAAAACTTAATTGAAATGGAATCATGCCATATGTGGTCTTTTGTGTCTAGCTTCTTTTGTTATCTAGCTGACATTTTGAGACACTCAGAACCAGAACCTCCCAACTAAGCCACTACTGAATCCTTGAGGCACAGAAACTTTGTGTTTATTGTTGATTTTAGACACTAAGTTTTGGGGTAATTTGTTACACAGTGATAGACAACTAGTGTACATGAGTATGTGATTACTGCTGGGAAACTAAGTACCTCAGACATCCAGTGTTCCATTAAACCCAACCCCAAAGGTACAATATTTGTTACTCTTAAAACTTGTAGACTTCTAATTATAAAATAAATAAGTCATGGAGATGCAATGTACAGCATGGTGACTATAGTTAGTCGTAATATATTGCATATTTGAAGTTGCTAAGGGAAGAGATCTTAAAAGTTCTCATCAAAAGAAAAAAAATTTTCATAACTATGTGAAGTCATGGATGTTAGCTAGACTTACTGTGGTGATCATTTTGCAATATATACAAACAGCGATATACCCTAAACTAATATATATCAATTATACCTCAATCAAAAACAAAAAGTTGTGGACATGAGAAGCCATACCTTACAGTTGTATTGGAATATTTTGTTAATGATACAAACCTGACACTGTTTCTAATTTTTAAAAGAAAGTCATTTCCAGATCAGAAGAAAGAATCCCCACTTTATTTTTAGGTCCATGCAAAATGTTGATGAACAAGGAAGAAATGACTGTGGACAGTTAAAATGTGGTAAAGGTGTCCTAGTGGGTGGGCTACTAAGGAAACTTGCCATATTAGTCTGGAATGAGTTTTGGTTGATCAGATTGGACAACAAAGGCTTGGCTGTAATTCCAGGAGACTTAACCAGCCAGTTGCAACTTTGAGATGTTGCTATCAAGAAGTCATTTAAAGGATTCATGAGGGAAGAGAGGTATAGGTGCATGGAGGCTTCAGATTTTGAGTTGATACCAAAAGGAAGAGGCCTCCAATTTCACAGCTGTGTGAATGGGCCAAAACTTCATGGAATGTTGTAAAATGAGAGCCAATTGTAAAATGGTTTAACTAATGTGAAATTAAAAATCCTATTGACAATCTGAGTATAAGTTTTTGTTTGGTAATGGTTTTGACTCAGTTTTCTTTTTTTTTGGCTGCACTACCATGTGGCTTGTGGGATCTTAGTTCCCCAACCAGGGATTGAACCCAGGCCCTCAGTAGTGAAAGCACGGAATCCTAACCACTGGACCACCAGGGAATTCTGTGACCTGGTTCTCTTTTTTTTGGACACCCCATGCAACATGCGGGATCTTAGTTGTCTCACCAGGGATTGAACCCGTGCCCCTGCAGTGGAAGCGCAGAGTCTTAACCACCACTGGACCGGCAGGGAAGTCCCTGACTCAGTTTCTAATGCAGCAAAAGTTGAAGATTAAGAAACTCATCTAAAATCCAGTAGTAGCAATGGGTTTCAAGCTTTGAAAATATGGGTTTCAAGTTTTGAGGATGAAGATTAAAGTCTTTATGACACTTAGAAACAGTGTTCATTTCTTTTTTTTTTTAAGGGAACTATCTATCTATTTATTTGTTTATTTATGTCTGCGTTGGTCTTCATTGCTGCGCGCGGGCCCTCTGTAGCTGCAGCGAGTGGGGGCTACTCTCCGTTGCGGTGCTCAGGCTTCTCCTTGCGGTGGCTTCTCTTGTTGTGGAGCATGGGCTCTAGGTGCTCAGGCTTCAATAGTTGCACCATGTGGGCTCAGTTGTTGTGGCTTGCAGGCTCTAGAGTGAGGGCTCTAGAATGCAGGCTCAGCAGCCGTGGCGCACAGGCTTAGTTGCTCCGCAGCATGTGGGATCTTCCCGGACCAGGGCTCGAACCCGTGTCTGCTGTATTGGCAGGCAGATTCCTAACCACTGCGCAACCAGGGAAGTACCCAGTGTTCATTTCTTAGTATACAGCTATTATTCACGAAAACGGTAGCTTCTATATCATATTCATTTTTCCTGTTATTCAACATGTATCACTGTTTAGTAAAATATCTGCCTTTATGTATGAACATGATGTTGGAATTTCTTCAAATCTATTAATTTGTTTTATGTTTTGTTCCTTTAAAAATTTTTTTTAAAATTTATTTTTGGCTGCGTTGGGTCTTCTTTGGTGTGCGTGGGTTTTCTCTAGTTGTGGTGAGCAGGGGCTACTCTTTGCTTCGGTGGGTGGTCTTCTCATTGCAGTGGCTTCTCTTGTTGTGGAGCATGGGCGCTCTAGGCACGAGGGTTCAGTAGTTTTGCGGCATGTGGGATCTTCCTGGTCCAGGGATCGAACCCGTGTCCCCTGCATTGGCAGGCAGATTCTTAACCACTGTGCCACAAGGGAAGTCCCTGTTCCTTCTTATAAAGGAATTTATTTAAACTTATTGTATCTAACTGCTTGCTTTATACCAATTCTTACTGATATATGCTGTATATATAGGAATTACCCCCAATTTATTTGATGCTGTGGCATGCTGTTTAGTTGCTAGTACTAAGATGCAGCGCCAGTATTTGTCTTTATGGTACTTCACACATAGTGTGGGGCTTCATTTTTTGTGTGTGCATTTTGTTGTCTGCAATATTTTCACTATTTAAAAAAAATGTGGCTTAGTACCTTTATTCATGGTTAGTACTATACAATTAAATATACAGAACTTGTGATTTCCTAGAACCCAATATACTGTACATAGTATACTCCATTAACATGAGTATGTACTACTTCCTTCCACGAAACCACTGAAAATCATTTAAACACTTTCACACACACAAATAAATACATGTATACAAACAGGTTCTTTTTTACCCCATAAATTTTTCATGAAAAATTGGGTGATCTTATTCACTTTAAAATCTTGTATGTCAGTACAAATAAAGTACTATGATTCAGGCACCTGGGACACAGAGAAAATAAGATACCGATCCTGACTTGAAATATCTACAACTCTAGTAGAAGAAACAGACACAAACCAACACTTAGATTGCTATGTGATATGTGTTTTTCAAGAGGAAGAAGCCTCAAGGTGTTTGGGGCTAGACAAGAAAGGTTTTACTGAGTAAGTGACTTTTAAACTAAATTGTGTTTTGTCAGATCAACAAGGGCAAGGAGGGCATTTCAGACAGAGCAAAGAGCAAAGACTGGGAAGATTAAGAGAACACAGTATGCCCTGGAGACAGCAAATAACTCTGTGGGGCTGGAGCATAGTAGGTGTGAGGGAACAGCCTGAGATAAAACTGGAAGGTTAGGCAGCAGCTGTAGGGAGTGGAGGTTTTAAGCAGAGAAATTTTTCCCATAAAAAGGTTTCTCAGGGCTTCCCTGGTGGCGCAGTGGTTGAGGGTCCGCCTGTCGATGCGGGGAGCGCGGGTTCGTGCCCCGGTCCGGGAGGATCCCGCGTGCCGCGGGGCGGCTGGGCCCGTGGGCCATGGCCGCTGGGCCTGCGCGTCCGGAGCCTGTGCTCCGCAATGGGAGAGGCCGCAGCAGTGAGAGGCCCGCGTAATGCCAAAAAAAAAAAAAAAGGTTTCTCAGGCCGCAGAGCTGTGGATGGATTGGAGAGCACAGAGTTGGAAGGCAGTCAAACCAGTTAGGAGGCTTTTAGGATAATTACATGAGAAATGATGAGGTCTAAATGAAGGTAAAGGGCAGTAGGTATGATGAAGGGCATGAACTAGGGACCTCGAAAAGGGATCCTTGGATATGGACAACAGAGAGAATGGGGCTGAAATTGGCTCAGCAGTTTCTAGTTTGGGTGACTGGGGGAACAGTTATGCCACTAAATGAAAATGAAAATAACCTAGGTCATTGGGAATTATCTTTGATTCATTCTTCCACTCAACAGATTACCAACTTCTGCCAGGTATTTGCCTGCAATCTTCGCCACTCTTCGAAGTATCCTTCACACTGATACGATGTAACCTTCCTAAAGCAGCTGAGTGTATACATTTCTGCTCAGAAGCCTTTGATGGAACCCCCCCCCCTCCCCCCCCACTGCACGGGAATGAAATCTAAGCTTCTTAGTGGAGCATTCAAGCCTCCACATGTTCAGGCTGGCCACAAGCTACCTCTTGGATGTATCCATCTCTTGTTAACTACCATTCCTTTTCTCACCCTATGTATCTTCAGCCTTAAACATTAATCTAATCATTGTTTCTCTAACACATCCTCTCATTTTACACTTCTAAGCCTTAGCTCAGGCTATTTTCTCTATTTGGATGCAGTGTTTATGTCAGTCTCTCCATAACACTTTACCCGTCCCGTTAGTCAAAAGTATTCTTCCTCTTCTGTGGTGCATAGACTTTTGTGTCTCAATCCTAACATTTTTCGCGTTCTGCCTGTTTTTATAGATAGTTGTAACTTAGTCCCTTCTACTTCCTTGCCCCAGTGACTTAATCACACACAGTATAGGCTCAAAGCCTTGTGATGAATTGAACTGGAGCAGGGATCTGATCCCTGTATCAAAGGTTAGCAGTCTGGAAAAATCAGGCGATTCTGCGAGAATCCATGACATCGCGCATGAAAAAAGAGCCTAGAGGAGTCACTCATTCCAGGGGGCCCTTTCGCTGTCTAGAACAACCGTTACAAAAGGTGGGAACAAAATAATTTGCTGTTAGGGAAGTACGGCTTCTCTACACAGTTGCAAGATGTTTTTATTGTTTACATAAAGTAAAATATCTTATGCACTGTACTTGAAAAAAGCCCTAAGGGATTTAAGATTTACCGAGGTGAATTTTCCGCTGACGGGTGTCCTCCTGAAGTCAACTGCACTGACCATTATGCAGTGTACTTGGTAATGGATTAAAGACTCATCGAAGCATACTCGCGGTGCGTCTCCGAAGTGGGACTGCGGCTTGTCCCGGAGCGACCTCTGCTCCGTCCTGCGGCCACCCCCGCGGCCGCCCCCAGCGGCCGCAGCCTGGAGGCTTCAAGGGAATTCCCGCACCTCTGCGCGCGCAATCCCGGGACAAGGATCCGCGCGGGGCGCGCAATTGCCCTGGAAACCTCTGCGCGCGCACGCGCAAACGCGGGGCGGGGGGAGGACTGAGCTAAGGGTTTAGCAGCGGAAGGAGGGGTTTACCCTTACAGTAGATCGGCGCTGCCCGGAGGGTGGGCGCGCGCGCCGCCCATCTCCCTCGGGTGGAGCGTCCCTTCCAGCACGCGCCCGGCCACGCGCTCCCCAGCCCCTCCCCCCCCGCCCCCCCCCCCCCCCCCGCAAGCACCCTTGCCCTCCTCCCGCATTTGTGCGCCGGTGCAGCAGGCAGTGGGAGCATCCGGGCACTTCCGCAGCCGAGCGGCGATCCGGGCGGCGGCGGCGGCGGCCGAGGAGCTCCCATGGCTGGGACCAGGCGGGGGGAAGGCAAAAGGGGGGCGAGGCCTTAAGCCCGAGCCGCTGCGGGGTGGGTCCCGAGGGAGGCGGAGCGGGAAGCGCTCTCGCGGGCGGAGGAGGAGGGCCGGGAGCGGGGCTCGTTGAGTCTCTAGTGCGTTCGCCTGGCCAGCCGGGGCTCCGGAGATGCATCTGCATCAGGTCCTCACCGGAGCTGTCAACCCTGGAGACAACTGCTATTCCGTGGGCAGCGTCGAGGATGTCCCCTTCACGGTGAGCGGTGTCCGGGAGCCCGAGGGGGAGAGACCGCAGTCTCTACGCGGGGGCCAAGACCCCCTGTCCCCGGCCCACGCCTCCCCGGGAGGCTGCGAGGTGTTGGTAGGCCCCACCCGAGTCCCCTTTGCACCCCAGTTTAGCGGGGCGGGCCGTGGGACTGTGATTCCTGCGGCTGCTGTAGGAAATTGCCAGTCAGGGGAAAGGTTTATGAATTCACCGCCCTGTCCGCCTTCAGCAAACGGGCCCCGGGGGTGACTGCACCAGACGGTTCCTCTCCTAGGATGGCTCCCGGGTCTGCGGTGGAGGAAGGTGAAACCGCTGAAAGCCCAGAGCGTCCGTTTTGCACCTGCGTCCGTTTCGCACCTGCTCTCGGCTTGGAGGCGCAGAGACTCGGTCTTGCCTCGCTGCGGAGCGTGGAGGCGATGCTGCGCCTGGCTCCCCCTGGTTGTCGTGTTAGGACATTGAGGAGCCGCTGGAGCCGGTGGCTTTAAGCCCAACCCTCCGTACCTCCTGATATGCAGAATCTTAATTCCAACAAGAAAATGGAAAAATTCATTCTCTGCCTCCGAGAAATTTATAATGGAATAATTAGAGTGACAGTGGCCTGGAGAGCTCTTATTTATCACGAGATCACGGTTTGGTAACCTTCCTAGATAATATTTTAATCCGTTTGCAAGATAGGCTGGTTGGTTTGTTTTAAAGATAGGGCAATGTGAAAATTTTATGACAGTGTTTTTCCTGTTTGTGAGATTAAAGTGTATGTAAACGATAATGTGTTAGAATCTCTTAAAAATCTGGATGAAATAGACATGTTTCTCAAGGAGCTTGGATGGATTAATCCTTCTGAGAATGGAATGTTGTTAGTATAGCCAATTCAAACCAAGCTCTAGAGCTTCATTTACCCACAGAGAGACTCCCATGGATTAACATGAGTTTCTTTTTTGTGTTAAATTTAGACATGGTCCTCCTTGGAAGGAACTGTAGACAATTAGACCTCGATTAAATACACATTGTTATTAATAACCATACTCCTTGATGAAATTGGAAATAGCATAATGGTATGCTTTTTAGACAAGGGAAACACTCTGATCTGATGTGTTTTCCAGTAGCATGTTTTTAAAGCTGCAGAAATAAGAAAAGCTCCTGCAAAACTGCAGAATCATTATGTAGCACAGTGCATTCAGGAGCAGAATTTATCATTGTGATACATTAGAAATAACCCCATAAGATTGCTTTTTGGCCATTTTAATTTTAAAGGTAATCAACTTGGCTTTGTACCAGTTTAGAATGAACCCTTAAAAAATATAATTTGCTTGACTTAATTGTTACACCTATCCCTATCAATGGTGTCATCTGTGTTTAGTGTACTTGTGACCTAAAAGATCCATATAGTTTTGAGCTTGGGCTTCAAGTGTGTAGACAATTTGGGGGGCATAGAGAGAAGAAATTTCCCTCTCCCTTAGTTGTGTATGTGGGGAGGAAGTTCCCCAGGGTTAGAAGAACAGGCTTTCTCCATCAAGAAATGAATCTGGAATCTTGGCCTATGGGCTATCTCCACACTAATATGGTCGTGGTAGTTTTATGTTTCCATCTAAGGTAGAGTGGTATCTCATTGTGAGGCTGGTATATAGGGCTAAACAGGTTCAGGTGCAGTCTGGAAAAGCCAGTGCCAGAACCATTAGTGCTGCACAGGTGTGGTTATGCTGTAGGCTGCCCATGACCAGGTCCTTGGAATCATTTTCATATCTTTTTCCACCTCCCTCTTTCAACCTGTCACCAAATCTAGTTCTCTGCAGTGACTACCAAATTTACCCCTTTTCATGTCCTTAGTTACCAGCTTATTGTAGAACCTTATTTGTATTACTTAATATTAAAAACTTCCAAACTGGTTTCCTGACATCTCTGATCACTTTAATTCATCCTTCACACAGCTGCTGGTATAATAATCTTCAAACAGCATTTCACCATATCATTCTTGGCTCAAGAATATGTAGTTGTTTCTAAGAGCTGTGGTGTGAAATTTAAATTTGTCAGATATTCTTCTGCCGTCTTTGACTTTACATTTGATTATATATACTCCTCATCTTGGCCCCTCTGCTGTAGACATACCAATCTTCTCACTCTAGCCTGCATTTTTATGTTGCAACAAGAGAATCCTTGCTTTTTGTTTTCCCAAATAATGACTCAATTTACCTGGTTTAGAATGCCTGCCTGTGACACTGATTATTTTGGCCCTTTGGCATTTACACACCCATGTTGCACACCATCTCGTTTTAATATCTTAGGTTTTAAAAAAATATTTATTTATTTATTTAGGTTGTGCCTGGTCTTAGTTGCGGCATGTGGGATCTTTAGTTGAGGCATGTGGACTTCTTAGATGCGGCAGGTGAACTCTTAATTGTGGCATGCATGTGGGATCTAGTTCCCCGACCGGGGATTGAACCCTGCCCCCCTGTATCGGGAGCATGGAGTGTTACCCACTGGACCACCAGGGAAGTCCCAGTATCTTAGTTTAGAATGCACTGATCCAGTTATAATTTTGCCTTGAACTAGAAATGACCTTTTGGACTCTATGAAGAACAGAGTTGCTTGAAAAAAATGAGAACAAGCTGTTTTCAAGTACTCAGGAATCAGCTAACAATTATTTTAATGCCTGTGTTAGTATAGTAAAAATGAAATTTAAAAAAAAGGTAAAACTCCTCTATGTAAAGCATGCCATTTGATTTGTATAGCAATCAGATGAAAAAACTTTAGTTCTGGGTCAGATGACTAACAAGGGGACCAGCCTTGACTGGAATGGAGGTCTTGTGACTTCTCATCTGGTGGGCTTTTCTCTGTAGTATGTTTCTTTCCTGTCAAAGTTCTTGCTCTGAAGGGTGTGTATATGTGGGGAAGGTCTAGACATGGCCAGTGTAGAAGGTAAGACTGGCTTGGAGCTAGCCAGTGGTAACCTGAGGACCTTTTCAAAATAGGGCAGATCATTTATTTCAGAGTCTATAAGAAAAGTTTTTGAAAAGGAATTGTTCTAAAAGAATTTTGAAGTGTTCATGACATTGTAATTGAAAAACAGTCTGTTATATATATATTGCACTGTGCATAGGAGGTGGTGGGTGGTGGTGGTGTGATCGGCTGGGCAGTGAATGTCTGCTTGGTTTTGTTGTCAGGGCACGATCTCTACTGTGTTGACATGGTGATGCAGTTGGTAGTGGACATACCCAATGATGAGTACTTTTAGTGCTAGCATGTGGGCTGTGATGGTTTTCATTTGTGTTTTGGCAGTTAGGAGTTTTTTAAAACACTCAATTGTAATTTTATAAATAGACTTGCATAAATATCACTTTTTTTTTTTTTTTTTTTTGTGGTACGCGGGCCTCTCACTGTTGTGGCCTCTCCCATTGCGGAGCACAGGCTCCGGACGTGCAGGCTCAGCGGCCATGGCTCACGGGCCCAGCCGCTCCGCGGCATGTGGGATCTTCCCAGACTGGGGCACGAACCCGTGTCCCCTGCATCGGCAGGCGGATTCTCAACCACTGCGCCACCAGGGAAGCCCTAAATATCACCTTTTGATCATTCTGTTCTTTTCAATGTAAGATCTAAGTCCTGGGAAATATTGTTATCCTGTAATACGTCAGGTCCCAGGTAGTCCAAAGGTTGATGTATGAGCTTTGTTGTAGTTTATTTTGCCATCAGTACATTTCCACCTACCTTCTTACAGGTAAGTGGATGTTTTAAGGCTTAATGCAACAAATAGTTTAAATTTCTCCTTATTTATGTTGTTTATTACTTTCTGAAAATAGTACTTAGTTTTTTTTAAATTTTACTTTTCTGTAAGCATTAGAATATTAATTAAAATAGTGATGGTACATGATGATTATTAATATAATT
The DNA here is from genome assembly GCF_026419965.1 of Kogia breviceps. NCBI lineage: Eukaryota > Metazoa > Chordata > Mammalia > Artiodactyla > Physeteridae > Kogia > Kogia breviceps. The sequence goes on from NC_081312.1 coordinate 149,220,017, forward strand.
AAAATATTCTTTTCACCTAAGGGGTACAGACTATATTTTCAGACATATAGGGGCAGTTGATGTTACTCCATTCTGATATGAATTCAACACATTGATGAAAAAAGTTTATAAAAATTAGTAAGTAATTTCCACTTTCAGGGGGCTTATAATATACTTGCAGAGATAAAAAAATGATGTACATAATTACAATGTAAGTCAGATGAAAGAGATCACATGTAGTTGGGAAGATAAAAGATTTCATGAAAGATTGAGACTTGGAAAGACAGAGTAGTAGTAAGCATTTCTAGATGGTAAGAACAACAAAAGCCAAGGAGTGGTGTGATATAAAGGATACATTATTGGGTGACTATTCCTTCACAAAAGTGATTAAAACAAAACAAAACAAAACACAGGACTTGAAAAAAAAACCCCACAGGACTTCTTTATTAAGTAGCGAGTACTGTTAGAATTTTGAAAAATATGATTTGCAAACATTACCCTTAGCTTTTTAGGAAAATATATTTGTATTCTGACATTCTTGACTTTTGTTGTTTTTGTTTTTTCTAGTAGTGAATGAAATGAATGAAAAAACATTTATTTAAAAGTTAGAAGATAATGTTATGTTACATGTTATATTATGTCATATATGATCTCTTTTGAGCATTTAGATATATTTTAATTCTACTGTAGCATAATAACATTCTAGTCCTAGAATTATGGCAACACTGAACTTTGAAAATAATCAGCTTGTTTATACATTTACAAGTGTTTGTTGAGCACATGGATGTGTGTGGCTCTGTGGAGATTAAAAAAAATAATAAAAAAGAACAAAAAAAATAGTCTGGATTTCAGGGAGTTTATTTAAAAAGTTTAAGAAACTGGTAATCTATCTACTAGGGGAGTTAAGACATATACTTAACCATAGCAGGTCAGCTGTGTGGTATTGTGAGGCACTTAAATTCTTGTGGGAATTCAGTAGGACTAAGAGATCACTTTTGGCCAGGGGAATTGGAGAGTTGGACAGAAAAATGCTTTTGTACTGGCTGGTTATCAATAGGTATAATGACTTCACCTGTTGACAGCCTATGCTGAGAATAAAGGGAAAGACAGAAGTCAAGAATTTAGAACGGGCATGGTTCCCAAGAGAAATTAGCCCATTTATTCTTGGAGAGTAGCTTCTTGTTTATTTAAATTGATATCTTTTAGAGTTTGTGGCCTTGTGTTTGGTGTCAACCTGTAGGTGAATATGAGGTTCTATAAGTTTTTACTTATGTCCCTAGGTAGATTGTTAATTAGCCTGCCTTCTAGAGTGAGAAGACTCCTAGTAGCTACCCTGAAACTCTGGTATAACCCCAAATAATGCCTCCTCAGAAATGGGAAGTCAGAGACCAACTACTTATATGACATTGGCCAAATTGCTGAAACTTTTTAGGTTTTTCATCTGTAAAATGAGGTTCTTAAATTAGGTTCTCTTTAACTATTCAGACCTTGGATGGAATTTATAGAGACCTCTCTAGAGATTTCCAAGGGGCAAAAGAGAAAATGGACCTGAAACATAACGTGACTGTGGTGAGGGTGTAGGTCTAGCGTCTCTGTGCCCCGCCACTTGTATGTATGTACAAGACTGTTGGTCAGACTTTACAGTCAGGGAGCCTGACTTCCTTTCTGGCTCAGGGATTAAGCCATGCAGAGCCTTTGTGAAGTAGTGGTTCTTCTTTGGGCTCACAGTCGAGAAGGAGGCTCTTGTTTATGATTGTATCCTCAGTATCTGGTACTGTCAGAGTACAGTGCGGAGTGGGAGATGGGCCAGGGTGATGGTGTTCAGCCACCCACTAAATAGATTTACTCCTTTACTTTCTGTTCTTAGCTTTTTGAGTATTTGAAGGATGACTTAAGAAATTATCTAAAAAATTGATACAAACGAACTTATTTGCAAAACAGATACAGACTCAAAGACATAGAAAACAAACTTATGGTTATCAAAGGGGATAGTGAGGATGGGGGGAGAAAAATGAGGAGTTTGGGATTAACATACACACGACTGTATATAAAATAAGTAAACAACAAGGACCTACTGCAGAGCACAGGGAAGTATACTCAATATCATGTAATAACCTATAATGGAAAAGAATCTGAAAAAGAATATATACGTACATATGTATAACTGAATCACTTTGCTGTACACTTGAAACTAACACAACATTGTAAATATGTAAATACTTCAATTAAAAGAAGAAATTATAATCAGTATCTTAATTTGGATCTTGAGAAACTTTTAGAACAAATCAGAGTCTCAGTATTTAATCATCAAAAAGAGTATAGGATGTTGGGTTACAACTGTAATGGCGCAGTGGAAAAACAAGTCATGCCTGACCAATTCAATTTCCTTCTGTGATAGAAGGCAAGGCAGTGTTTAAAAGGGGATAATAATAGAGAATATCTGTAATTCAGATTCAAGTAAGGCTCTTTTAGCTTGTGGCTTATTTTTTAAACAAGTTTGGAAACCAAATATTTTAATAGAAGTTTTAGGGTTTTCAATATTTTTGAGTTTGTAGAATCCTTTTTCGTTTTATTTTTGCTCTGGATCCCTAATTTGTGATATAACAGGATAGGACTTGTTATTGAGGAAGCAGGCAAGCAGGTGCAACTTTCACAGGTGGTGTGACTGTATTTTCTTGCTCTTAGAGATAGCTCATGTAACCCTGGCCCTTGACGTATAATACGTGAAACCAATTGACTGTGCTTTTATTCTCAAACTTTCTCATTTCATGATTGCTAAAGCCTCCTTTAATGCTCTCCTTTCCCTCCGTCCTAAACACCTAAAAATATGGTTAGCTTATATCTCTGATGGAGAATTCACGAGGTATAAAGGGGTCACTGAATAGAACCAGACTCCTTTAAACACTACCTGATAATTTGGTGGGGTGATTTGAAAGGCATAAATATCATCCTCTTAGGTTATCATTGGAGATGTGTTCCTTTAGGGCTATTCCTCTAAAAATTGAGCCCTCTCTGTAATGATATTTAATTTAATTCATACTAAGTCATGACGTTTTCCTCTTGTGATTTTAGAAGAAACCCAGGAAACCTGAAACTATATGGGCATTATGCAAGAGGGCATAGATTGGACCCCCCCTCGCCCAAAACATAAAAGTTTTGGCTTAGACTAAGTTCAAAGACACACATAGCTTATATGGTCTCTGCATTTCAATAACAAAATGCTGACATTTTCTTAGGAGTAATGACTTCAGTTTTGTTATATTCTGGCCCCTTCCTCATGTCTTCTCTGGCCTTGACTATATCTGTACTTAGGAGGATCTAATCAGCAGGAGATACTCAAATTATTATCATATACTCTAATAACCACAGCATCTTTTATATGGATGAATTGTCAGTGTTTCCAGGAAAGGCCAGTTCCTCCATTGGTACTGATGATCTTAAATTGGGAGTGATTTTGCCCCCTGGGACGTTTGACAGTGTCTGGAGACATTTTTTTTTTTTTTTTTTTTGTGGTACGCGGGCCTCTCACTGTCGTGGCCTCTCCCGTTGCAGAGCAGAGGCTCCGGACGCGCAGGCTCAGCGGCCATGGCTCACGGGCCCAGCTGCTCCGCGGCATGTGGGATCCTCCCGGACCGGGGCACGAACCCGTGTCCCCTGAATCGTCAGGCGGATTCTCAACCACTGCGCCACCAGGGAAGCCCTGGAGACATTTTTGATTGTTGACAAGGTTGTAGGGAAGGACTAGCATCTAGTGGGCAGAGGCCAGAGATCCTGATAAACGTCCTATTATGTGCAAGACAGCTCCCCACAATGAAGAATTACTCAGCCTAAAGCATCAATACTGCTGCGGTTGTGAGAAACCCCAATTAATATCCCAGGTGCCATTCCCTCTTATCTACTCAAGGGCATTGCTCTAACAGTTTCTCCCTTTCTGTCCTGTAAAATTGCTTTTTCTTCCTCATTGAAATAGTTTCTTTACTTAGCTCTCCTGGTTGTCCTTTACTTCCCTTAAGTACTCCTTTTCAGCCTGATTTCAGATTTCTGTATCCAGCTTTTCTTTGACACCTCCCTTTTGAATGTCTAATAGCCGTCTCATAACATTCTCTTCCTCCAGCCTTCTCTAAATCAGTAAATGACTACCTTACCTTTTACCTTTATTTTTTTTCCAGTTCCCTTGGAATCTTTCACTGTTTTCTTTCATTTACACCCCAGATCTAATGTTGGCAACTTCTGTTGGCTATACCTTCAAAATGTATCCAGAATCTGTCCACTTATCACCTGTGCTGCTACCACCCTGGTCCAGGGCACCATCATCTCTTTCCAAGATTATGGCAATAGGCTCTTAACAGGTTTCCTTGCCTTGTCTGCCTTTAGTCTTATACTTCTTCAGTTTATTTTCAACATAAAGTGGAATGATCCTGTTACTGTATAAATCGGATCTTATTAGTCTCTCGTTCAAAACTTTCAAATGACTTCTTTTTTCACTCAGAAGAAAGACCTGAGTGCCTTCAATACCCTTTACTGCTATTTCATTAACACCTAGAACAAAAATTTATTGGGTACAAAATAGTACCCAATAAATTAATAAATGGAAAGGGCACTTAGTGTAATAATATACAACATCCTTAGAGTAAATATGGTAACCACTTTTATAAGGCTATTTTTTACAGTACTTTTTGATATAGGTCGATGGCATTAGGCCATATTTAGATAAATGAATTTTATAGGATGGGGACAGAGAGAGCTAAGAGAATACAATCCAGGTATAAAGCTTTGCTGGTCTGGTTTACTCTAAGGATGCATATTAATGTTTTGAGAGGAATTGACAGATTATGTGCCTATTAAGCAGTTCTAAATTTTTCACAATTTTGCTTTTGAAAGACTTTAATACATAAAAAAATTAGCGATTAACCTAATACCTGGACTGTAGAGATTTTTATTTTCAATTTTTATTTATTTATTTATTTATTTATTTTTGGCTGTGTTGGGTCTTCGTTTATGTGCGAGGGCTTTCTCTAGTTGCGGTGAGCGGGGGCGACTCTTCATCGCAGTGCGCAGGCCTCTCACTGTCGTAGCCTCTCTTGTTGTGGAGCACAGGCTCCAGATGTGCAGGCCTGGTAGTTGTGGCTCACAGGCCTAGTTGCTCCGCGGCATGTCGGATCTTCCCAGACCAGGGCTTGAACCCGTGTCCCCTGCATTGACAGGCAGATTCTCAACTACTGCGCCACCAGGGAAGCCCTGTAGAGATTTTTTAAGAGTTATAGGTTTTAAAAAATACCTCAGCTGGGCCTGGAATTGAGAATTGAGGAGGCTGACAAAGACATGATTGAGGTGGTTTCCCCACCTAGTGGTAAACTGAACTCAGCCAAAGGAGTATTCTTGATTAGAAGCAAGATTTTCTTTAGAAAGTAATTTTAAGAATGTTGGGAATTCCCTGGTGGTCCAGTGTTTAGGACTCCGTGCTTTCATTGCCGAGGATGAGGGTGCAATCCCTGGTCAGGGAAAGCTGTGGGGCGTAGCCAAAGAAAAAAGAAGAATGTGCTAATACATAGACAAATGGAACATTTGAACGTGGCTATCATTTTTTGCTGGAAAAATTTTATATAATCAAAAGCCCAATTTGGCCATTAAAACCAAAAAGCAAACAAAAACCATAAAGAACTCACTTTTTTGTTTTAACATTATTAATATAATATCTACGTTGTGAAAAACTCATAATTCAAACAATGTTGAAATATAGAAAATAAAAAGGAAAGTTTCCTTTTCCTAGTAGAATTTTGTTTAGCCTAACTTCCTGGTCATCCTTGATTCAAAAAATATTTGAGCACCTAGGCGTTGTGCATACCCTCTAAGGCAAACCAGCCATTAAATATGCACTGTTGTACACTGTTGGTTTATGCTGTTTTAAGCTATAAACTAGTTAACTTGGTAAAGTAGTTGAATAATAGCCCTTCTTTCTGGTAGTATTTAATAGTGCCAGTTACACAATTTTTTTTTGAAATGGAAGGATTAATATCCATCTTGTATGTTAAATTGGTATATGAAATGAAATGTTTTACAATTTAGATCTAGTATAGGAATTTTAGATCTAGGAATTAAAGGATTTAATCAAAGCTACACAGCAGACCCTGTGACAGAATTAAGACTGGAACCAATAAACAAATGGGACCTAATTAAGCTTAAAAGCTTTTGCACAGCAAAGGAAATCATCAACAAAACGAAAAGACATCCTATGGAATGGAAAATATTTGCAAATGACTGACAAGGGGATAATTTCCAAAACATATAGGTAAAAAAAAATATCAAAAAAACAAACAACCCAATAAAAAAAATGGGCAGAAGACCTGAATAGACAGTTTTTTCCAAAGAAGACATACAGATGGCTAACAGGCACATAAAAAAATGCTCAACATTGATAATTATCAGAGAAATGCACATCAAAACAACAAGATATCACCTCACACCTGTCAGAATGGCTATCATCAAAAAGTCTACAAATACATGTTGGAGAGTATATAGAAAAAAGGGAACCCTTGTACACTGTTGGTAGGAATGTAAATGGTGATGCAGCCACTATGGAAAACAGTATGGAGGTTCCTCAGAAAACTAAAAATAGATCTACCATATGATCCAGTAGTTCCACTTCTGAGTGTATATCCAGAAAAAATGAAAACACTAAGTCGAAAAGACACCTGCACCCCAGTGTTTGTAGCAGCACTATTTATAATAGCTAAGATATAGAGGCAACCCAGGTGTCCATCAACATATGAATGGATAAAGAAGATGTGATACATATATACACAATGGAATAGTACTCAACCATAAAAAAGAATGAAATTCTGCCATTTGTAGCAATGTGGATGGACCTAGAGAATACTATACTTAGTGAAATAAGTCAGAAAAAGACAGATACTGTATATCACTTATATGTGGAATCTAAAAATTAATGTAAACAAATGATGTGCAAAGCAGAAACAGACTCAGATATAGAAAACAAACTAGTGGGTACCAGAGGGGAGAGGGAATGAGGGAGGGGCAAATTAGAAGAATGGGATAAAGAGATACAAAGTACTATATATAAAATAGGTAAGCAACAAGGATATATTGTAAAACACAGGGAATTATAGCTATTATCTTGTAATAACTTTTAATGGAGTATAATCTATAATTATAGATTATACTCCATGCAGTGCTCTACACCTGAAACTAACATAATATTGTAAATCAACTATACTTCAATGAGAGAGAAAAAAAAAAAGATTGGAACCTAAGGCTCCAAGTTCTTTTTTCTCCCCTTAAAATTTAAAAAGTAACACATGCCTTGTAGATAGTTTGAAAAATGTAGAAGAAAGATAAAATCATTTGTAATTGTACAATCCAGAGATAACCGCTCTTACCATTTTGGTAAAGTGGACAGAGACCTCATGGAGGAGGCTTATTTGATTTCAGAATGCTTATCTGTATTTTTTTCCTGAATGAGTTTTGGGTAGTTATTTTTGTAAGAATTTATTCTTTTGTGTAGATATTCAAATTTATTAATTTAAAATTGTTCACAGCGACCTCTTACTATCTTTTTAAGGTTTGCAGCATCTGTTATATTGCTTCTTTTCTCTTTACTATCATTGGTTATTTGTGGCTCCTCTTTTCCTTCAGTAGAGGTTTATCAGTCTAATTAATCTTTTAAAATAACCCACTTCTAACTTTACTAGTTCTTTCTGTTATATATTTATTTTCTATCTCATTAACTCTTATTCTTGATTTATTATTTCCTTCTTTCTGCTTTATTTGGATTAGTTTTGCTGTTTTCTTCTTAATTTATTGAGATAAACATTGCAGCCTCTTTTTCTAATATATACATTTAAGGATGTAAGTATTATATTGTTAAGACTTACATTACCTGCATACCACAAAGCTGGTTTTATTAATTAAAAAAATTTTTAAAAATTGAAGTACAGTTGATTTATAGTATTTCAGGTATACAGCAAAGTGATTCAGTTATACATATACATACATGTATATTCTTTTTCAGATTCTTTTCCATTATAGGTTATTACGAGATATTGAATATAGTTCCCTATGCTATAGAGTAGGTCCTTGTTGTTTATTTTTTCTGTTAATTCAAAATTCCTATTTCATCCCTGCCTCCCCTTCCCCCTTTGGTAACCATAAATTTGTTTTCTGTGTCTGTGAGTCTATTTCTCTTTTGTTAATAAGTTCATTTGTATCTTTTTTTTTTAGATTCCACATATAAGTGATACCATATGATATTTGTGTTTCTCTCTCTGACTTACATCACTTAGTATGATAATCTCTAGGTCCATTCATGTTGCTGCAAATGGCATTATTTCATTCTTTTTTATGGCTGAGTAATATTCCATTGTGTGTCTGTCTGCTCTCTAATTGTGGTATGTGGACTCTAGAGCGCACAGGCTTAGTTGCCCCACGGCATGTGGGATCTTAGTTCCCCGACCAGGGATAGAACCAGCGTCCCCTGCATTGGAAGGCGGATTCTTAACCACTGGGCCACCAGGGAAGTCCCTTTTGTGTTTCTTTCTTGAAAGACATTTTTGCTTAGGTTGCATAGGTTGAGGATGGCAGTATTTTCTTTTCAGCATCTTGAAGATATCACTCCTTTATCTTCTTGCCTCCACTGTTTGTGTTGAGAAGTCAGCTGCCAGCTTGTTGCTTCTTTAGAAGTTGTATTTTAATTTTTTTCCCTCTAGCTGCTTGTAAGATTTTTCTTGTCTTTCTGGTGTTTTACTGTGTTGTGTCTAGGTGTCCTTTTTTTTTTCTTTTTAATCCTTTTTGGGACTTTTGAATCTGTGAGTTGATGTATTTCATCAAATCTGGAAAATTTTCAGCTAATAGCTCTTCAAATATTGTTTCTGCCCCATTGACCTCATGAGACTAATATATTAAATATATTAGGACTTCCCTGGTGGTGCAGCGGTTGAGAATCCGCCTGCCAATGTAGGGGACACGGGTTCGAGCCCTGGTCTGGGAAGATCCCACATTGCTATGGAACAACTAAGAACAACTAAGCCCATGCACCACAACTACTGAGCCCCCGCACCACAGTTACTGAAGCCCACATGCTGCAACTACTGAAGCCTGCGGGCCTAGAGCCCATGCTCTACAACAAGAAAAGCACTGCAATGAGAAGCCCACGCACCACAACGAAGAGTAGCCCTTGCTCGCAGCAACGAAGACCCAATGCAACCAAAAAAGAAAAAAATATATATTAGACCTTCTCCCTTTAGTTCTATGTGTAAAACCCTCTCTACTGTATTTTCTTTTCCTCCTTTTCAGAATTCTGATTGGTTTTTTCTAATCCATTTGCTAATCCTTTTTTTTTTGTTTGTTTGTTTGTTTGTTTGGCTGCTTCAGGTCTTAGTTGCGGCACTCAGGATCTTTGTTGAGGCATGCGGGATCTTTCATCGCTGCTCAGGGCTTCTCTCTAGTTGTGGCGTGAGAGTTTTCTCTCTTTAGTTGTGGCACGTGGGCTCCAGAGTTTGTAGGCTCTGTAGTTTGCAGCATGCAGGCTCTCTAGTTGAGGCTCAGTAGTTGTGGCACTGGTGCTTAGTTGCCCCGAAGCATGTGGGATCTTAGTTCCCCAACCAGGGATTGAACCCACATTCCCTGCATTGGAAGGCAGATTCTTTGCCACTAGACCACCAGGGAAGTCCTGCTAATCCTATTAAGTCATGTCTAATTTGCTCTATTGTACTTACTGCACTGACTGGTCCTAGATTTTGTTTTGTTTTGTGTATTCCCTTTATAAGATTGAAAAAATGTCCTTATATTCCTTTTTTTGCTGGAAGTTTTTATCAGGAAGTCATCTTGAATATTGTCAAATGTTTTTTTTTTTTTAATTGATATGGTCCTGTGATTTTTTTTTCTTCTTTAAACTGTTAGTGTGGTAGATTACATTGATTGATTTTTTGCAAATAAAATCAGCCTTGTATTACTATAAGCCCCACTTGGTTATGGTGTGTATTATCCTTTTTATATAGGGCTAGATTTGATTTTCTAATATTCTGTTGAGTGTTTTTGCATCTATGTTCATTCTTGATCCATAGTCTTTTTCCCTCGTATTGTTTTTGTTTGGTTTTGGTATTATTTTAATGCTGGTTTCATAAAATGAATTAGTAAGTATTCCTTCCTTTTCTATTTTCTGTCATGGATCAGGTAGAATTGGTGTCATTCTATAAATTTTATTAGAATTTTCCAGTGAAATCATCTGGGTGTTGACTTTTCTGTTTCAGAAGGTCTTTTTTTAAAAAAATTGAACTGTAGTTTATTTACAATATTAGTTTCAGTTGTACAGAATTTTAGGATTTTATCTACACATTCAATTTCTTTAACAATTAAAGGACTGTTAAGGTAATGTATTTCATTTTGGGTATGTTTTTGTAGTTTCTGGTTTTGGAGGAATTAGTCTTGTTTTCTATTTCACTGTCATATTTATGTGTATGGAGTTGTTTATAGTATTTTATTATCTTTTTAATGTTTGCAAGATTAGTACTGGTATTTTCTTTTATTTTATTTTTTAAAATAAAAATTTTTTTAAAGTTATCTTTTTATTTTTCATTAATTAATTAATTTTTGGCTGTGTTGGGTCTTTGTTGCTGCACGCGGGCTTTCTCTAGTTGCGGTGAGTGGGGACTACTCTTTGTTGCAGCACACGGGCTTCTCATTGCCGTGGCTTCTCTCGTTGCGGAGCTCAGGCTCTAGGCGCGTGGGCTTCAGTAGTTGCAGCACACGGGCTCAGTAGTTGTGGCCTGTGGGCTCTAGGGCATGTGGGCTTCAGTAGTTGTGGTGCGCATGCTCAGTAGTTGTGGCTCGCAGGCTCTAGAGCACAGGCTCAGCTGTGGCGCACGGGCTTAGTTGCTCCGAGGCATGTGGGATCTTCCTGGATCCTTGTCCCCTGCATTGGCAGACGGATTCTTAACCACTGTCCCACCAGGGAAGTCCCAATTTTTCTTTTTTCTTTGGTGTTCGTAATTTATGCCTTCTCTCTTTCTGTGTGTCTTTCTAGAGGTTTATAAGTTTTATTGAACTTTTTCAAAGAACCAGATTTTTATTTTGTTCACATTATAGTTTTCCTGTTGTCACTTTGATTTCTCCTTTTATCTTTATTATTTCAAGACTTCTGCATGCTTTGAATTTGTTTTGCTCTTGTTTTTCTAATTGATTAATATGGAAGCTTAGGTTACTGATCTGAGAGTATTCATACTTCTGTGGCATTTTTTAGTAGTCACTTTAACACGTTTGTGTGTTAATTTCAAAATCTGTGTCTGTTGATTGTCTTTTCCCATGTGAGTTGAGATTATTTTCTTAGCTCTTTTTTTTTTTTTTTTTTTTTTTTCCGGTACGCGGGCCTCTCACGGTTGTGGCCTCTCCTGTTGCGGAGCAGGGTCAGCAGCCATGGCTCACGGGCCTAGCCGCTCTGCGGCATGTGGGATCCTCCTGGATCGGGGCATGAACCCGCGTCCCCTGCATCTGCAGGTGGACTCTCAACCACTGCGCCACCAGGGAAGCGCTTTCTTAGCTCTTTTTATGCTCAGTAATTTTACATTGTTACATGGACTGTTTAAAATATTGTGTTATGAAACTCTAAGTCTTGTGTAAAGTCTATGGAGGATGTTGACATTTTGCTTTAGCAGGCAATCAGCTTATTTGGGTTCATGCCAAAAGTTCCGACCAGCCTTCTATAGGTTGTACTTTCAGTGTGAGTTCCATCTTCAAAGGCCTTGCAGTGCTAGTTGGATATAACCTGTGTACGTGCACAGGCGGCCAATATAAGACCTGGGCAGTGGTATCTCCTGTAGTTCAGATCCCAAAGGTGTTTATGCTGCTGTTTTAGGTATGATCTGTGCATGTGCTGCCCGGGGATGCACCCAGGAGTTTATAAAAAAGTTTATTGGGTTGTTTTTCCGAACTCTTCCCTTTTTGTGATTTCTGTGGTACTTTCTGTTTTGCTAGGGCTCCCCTTGGTGGTTCTCTGGCTGGAAAGTTGAGACTTTAGTTACCCTGCTCTGTGCTTCCTGTGACTGTATTTGTGTTCAGTGCCAAGCAGCAGTAGGACAGAGAAAGAAAAAAAGCAACTGGGATTTCCCCCACTCTCTTGGGATCATAGTTCTTTGTATTGGAGCTCTTGGGATTGCTTGGGGGCTAGGATATGAGAAAATGGAGAAAAGAAAAGAAAAAAATCCAGATAAATGGAGAATTTTCTCTCCCTCTCTTTGAAAATTAAGAGTCTCTTTTCCTACGTTTGAACCAAAAATAAATGGCTTCTCCTGGAGGTCTTGTTTTGTGTGTGTTTTGGTGTCATCCTAAGTTTAAACTCTCTGCTAATACAGTGGATTTCAAATTCTGTTCTTTCCTCATTCATCTACTGCCATTTACTTTTCAGAGTTTTAAAATATTTTTGTTCCATGCATTCTGTCCATGTTTTATGGCTGCATTCAGTGGGAGAGAGATATTGTTGTTACTTAGAATCAAAGCTATGATACCATTTTTCATATCATCAAAAAACATCAAGGACCAGCAATAAGTCTAATAATGTAGAAGATTTCTGTGGGCAGAATTAATAAAACTTTATTGAGAAACCTAAATAAAGGGAGATAAATACCATGTTTATGGACTAGTATAAAGATATCAGTTCTTTCCAAGCTAATTTATAGCTTTGATGCGTTCCCAGTCAAAAACTTAAAGAGGATTTGTGAAATTTGACATAATGATGCTCAATTTTATGGGAAGAGATAGGGCCAAGAATAGATAAGACTATCTTGAAGAACACTGAGATGAGAGGACTTCTACCAGCTGAAGACTTGTAGAAGTTGTAGTCATTAAGGTAGTGTGGTGGTGGCCTAAGAACAAATATACCAAAGTAACAAAACAGAGCACCAGAAACAGACACACACTTATTGATGCCTGATTTTTTTTTTGGCCACACTGCATGGCCTGTGGGATCTCAGTTCCTTGATCAAGGCTCAAACCCATGCATCCTGCAGTGGAAGTGCAGTCTTAACCACCGGACTGCCAGGAAAGTCCCACCTGATGCTTGATTTATGTCAAAGATGACGTGGTAGGATAGTATAGAATGGTTGATCTTCTCAGTCAGTAGTGCTGGGACATTTTCTTATTAATATAGGAAAGAAATGAAACTTGGCCTCTAGCTCACCCCATACACAAAAATTAACTCCAGGTAGATTACAGATCTAGGTGTGAAAGACAGAACAATAAAGATTTTAGAAGACAGTATAGAAAATTTATTCATGACCTTCAGGTTTCAAAATATTTCTTAAACAAAACACCAAATATACCACAATTACAGATAAATAATTTATGATGTGAACCAGGTTTCTCATAATTGAAGAAGGGAGTTCAAAATATGGAATGTAGGAAGGCTAGAATGAATCCTGTGGTGGATATAATCAGACCAGAGGCATCTGTGTGACTTCATATGTATGTGTGTGTATCCATATATGTATATGTTATGTGTTTATAATGTGTGAATCTGTGTATATATATATATTTAGAGAGTGAGAAAGGGAGAGAGCAATGATGTATAGGTATAGAGGTGTATAGATATGGTGGGGATGTATGCATATCCTGGATGTCGTTGCTTTTAAACCTTTCAGTGGAGAGTTGAAACTGTATGTGGGTGTCTACATACACACACATATGCATGTGTATTCAAGTGCACGCGCACACATGTCTGTTTCCTAGTTGGTCAGCTGAGAGGGCCTAGACACAGTTGGTACTCCAGTAGCAGAAATATAACTGGCATCAAGATCTTGGTTTCTAAATACCACTCTCCACTAAAAAGAAACAGCATTCCTTGGAGAAATAGCTGAATCTAGGTTGGATGATAAGCCTAGATAAGCCTGGAATCTCTTATGCCAGAAAGTAAGGAATTGTTCAGAGAATGATGAGACCATGTCAAAAGAAGACAGGGCTAGCTTGAAGGGCTCCTACTGGCCAAGTCTGGGACAGTTGGAATATGAAAATAATTGATAGTAGTGGATTATCACCCTTTGAATGAGGTAAGAACTCATGATCTTTAATATAAAAAGTACAAAAATCAATAAGAAAACTCGGGGGGAGGGATAAATTAGGAGTTTGGGATTAGTATATACACACTACTATATGCAAAACAGGTAAATAGCAAGGTCCTATTATATATTGCATAGGGAACTATAGTCAATATCTTGTAATAAACTTTAATGGAAGAGAATATGAAAAAGAATATATATATGTATAACTGAATCACTTTGCTGTACACCAGAAACTAACACAATGTTGTAAATCAACTACACTTCAACTATACTTCAGTTAAAAAAAATGAGGGGACTTCCTTGGTGGTCCAGTGGTTAGGACTCTGCTCTCACTGCCCAGGGCCTGGGTTTGATCCCTGGTCAGGGAACTAACATCCCACAAGCTGCATGGCGAGGCCGGAAAAAAAAAAAAAAAAAAAAAAAAAGAAAGAAATAACTGATTAGGCAAGAATCATCCAATGGATGCTAATATTAGTGGGTAAAAGTTTGATAAGTAAAAAGATATTTATATAACCTCAAAATATCTTCCCACAAAATGCTTATTAATTACAAAGGAAAAATAATAGCTATATAGAGGAGAAACTTGTCAGATACCACCTTTATCAACTGATCGAAGTTAACATCACCAGAGATGGGACAGGTAGACAAATGTGCCTCTTAGTAAAATGCAGTTAAGAACATGGCTATATTTCTATGATGTTCCTGCCCAAAATGCATAACTGGAATCTAATTATAAGGAACAGTGAAAATGCAGGCCATGGACTTGGAAAAGATAATTGCATCACATATATTTGACAAAGGATTGGTATCCAGAATATAAAAATATCTATAAATCAATAAGAAAAGAACTGAGAACTTAATAGGAAGTGGATGAAAGTCTTGAACAGGCATTTCACAAAAAGAGAAAGTCTAGATGACTAGCAAACATATGAAAAGAGGCTCTTCCTTATTAGTAATCAGAAATGCAAGTTGAAATCAGGAAATACCCTTGCATACCTACCACATTTGCAAAAGGTTAATTTGACATATCTGGTGATTGGCAAGAATATCCATAAATGGGAATCCTTATACACTGCTAGTAGGAGTATTAATTCATACAGCTACTTTGGAAAATGCTTTATCATTATATACCAAAATTTAAGATACATATTCTCTGTGATCTATCAGTTCTTCTCTCTATATATTCTAGATAAATACATATAATATGCAGGATATCTGTACAAGAATGTTCAGAGCAGCATTTGTGTTTGTTACTTAGAGCAGCATTGTTTTTAATAATATGCAAACAGTCCAAGAACATTAGAATGGATACATTGTGGTACCTACAAGGGAATATTAATAAGTAATGAAAATGAATGAATCACAGCTATATGTGTCATGAATTAACCTCTGACCAAATGTTCATGAAAAGAGCAAGATAAAAGAATACATGCAGTATGATTTCACATACACAAAGTTCAGAGGACCAGCAAAACTAAACCATGTTATTTAGGCATGCATGCAGAAGTAGAAAAACTACAAAGAAAAGCAAGGGAGTGATTTCCCAAAAAAGTCAGGGCAGTACTACTTTGCTTGCGGGAGAGAAGTGTCCTTTTGAAGGGACACACGGTCTTTTGGGTTGCTGGAAATAGTGTCTTCCTTTTTCCTTTTAAATTTATTTATTTATTTATTTATGGCTGTGTTGGGGCTTTGTTTCTGTGTGAGGGCTTTCTCTAGTTGTGGCAAGCTGGGGGTCACTCTTCATCGCCGTGCATGGGCCTCTCACTATCGTGGCCTCTCTTGTTGCGGAGCACAGGCTCCAGACGTGCAGGCTCAGTAATTGTGGCTCACGGGACCAGTTGCTCCGTGGCATGTGGGATCTTCCTGGACCGGGGATCGAACCCATGTCCCCTGAATTGGCAGGCAGACTCTCAACCACTGTGCCACCAGGGAAGCCCTGGAAATAGTGTCTTCCTTTTTTAAGTGGTGGTTATGCGCATGTTCATTTTAGTTTATTCTTTGTGGTGTCTTTTTTATGTACACCTCTAGCTTTTTAAAAAAATTGACTTAATGGAGTTTTGTGAGGGAGTGGATATAGATGTATTTGTTTGTTTGTTTGTTTGCTATGTTTAATGAGAATCTCAAGCCTTCTTTGTAAATTAAAAAATACAAAAACAAAAATTACCATCCACCTCTCCCTGTCCTCTGGCGAAATGTAAACTTCATGTGGTAGAGACCCTGCCTGTTTTCCATCATATTCTGCCCTGTGTGCCTGGTCCATGCTAACTGCTCAGTAGACATTTGTTGACTTGAATCCCCACAGTCATCCTGTTGTGAATATTTGTTGAGACTTAAATGGTACAAGGAACAAATTACCTTAAGCAATGGGGAATTACGAGAATATAGAAGAGGAGTAGAAGAGTATGAGGGAAAACAGTCATGTCGTGTGTGTGTGTGTGTGTGTGTGTGTGTGTGTGTCCGTGAGCCCTTAAGGAGCACAGGACGGAGGTGAATGGGCTGCCTGCTGTCAAGCATCCGCTGCAGCCACCCCCAAAGGTGCACCCTGAGGGGACTCAGGATGGGGAAGAATACTGGTCTAGATAGCTAAGGTGCATATCAAAGCAATGATTTCAATGAGCCCAGACTCTTGCATCTTCCCATACGTAGAAAAGTGCTAAATTCATTCACTTGAGATGTCTGGTTTTCTTTAGTTAACAGTAATCTTTTTATGTTGCAACTACCTGGTCTTTGTTGCAAAACTCCTATATATCCTGGCGTCTCCCTTACCTCTTCAGAGCAGTCCCTCAGAACTACCTGAGAGGCTGCCTCCTGGCCTTGAAGTCCTGAGAAAGTCCTCCAAATATAATTCTCAACGTTTAGGTTGTGTAATTTTTTTCAGTCGACAAGTCAACTCTTCCAAGAATCTTCTAACACAAGTCGTACGTAGTACAGCTGGGCCTCAGATACCAGGAACTTGGTCGGCTCAGGGGACTGGTTACTCTGTCTGTGTTGGACTGTGTGGCTCTCATAATATCTCAACCTCTCCCTGTGTTGGATCCATTAAAACTGGCTTGCATGAGGACCCCAGGGACCACCCTGGTCTCTGTGTACATAAAGTCCTTTGGCTTTACTGCTTATTACTACCTGCTACATTTCTTGGTATATCCTTGAATATCCAGAAAGTGGAATCTGAGCCAGCTCACCTTTTTTAAGCCAGGCCACATCATGGGTTGCTGGCCAGCCTGTAGCTTTTGGTATTAAATTCTTGGCCTTTGAGGGCTTCCCTGGTGGCGCAGTGATTGAGAGTCCGCCTGCTGATGCAGGGGACACGGGTTCGTGCCCCGGTCCGGGAAGATCCCACATGCCGCGGAGCGGCTGGGCCCGTGAGCCATGGCCGCTGAGACTGCGTGTCCGGAGCCCATGCTCTGCAACGGGAGAGGGCACAGCAGTGAGAGGCCCGCATACCGCAAAAAAATAAATAAAAATTCTTGGCCTTTGGAATCAGGTGTCACCCTGGTCCAGTCAGTTGTATGTGGTGAGTGTTGGTCATGTTGTCTGCCCAGGCTGTGGGTGGGGCAGTTTCGCTTAGAAACGTCTGCGAGTCTGATGGACAATACACTTGATGTGATAAACCATAATTTTTCTATTATGGGATGCTTAGGTTGTTTCCTTTTTTTTTTTATTACTTTAAATAATGCTGCAGTAAACATCTTGGTACTAGTTGTAATGTTTGTTTGCACATTTGAATGTTTTCTCAGGATAGAGTCCTAGAAATAGACATAATGAATCAAAGTACTTAAATCTCTTTGCAGTCTCTTAATTCATATTACCAAATTGCCTTCCAGAAAAGTCACGTTTTTATACAGCAGTAGTGTATGAGAGTGACAGGTGCACCATACTCTTGCTCATTGCTTTTTGCTTTTCATACTTAAAACCTGAAAAAAGTACATTCGGCTATTTAGTGCTCCAAAAGCCTTTTTCTAGTACATATTCTGGGTCCCACGGGATCATAGATGACTACTTTAGTAACTGTAACTTTATTATACATATTTTTTTTTGCCAGCTTTCTATCCTAGTGTCCTCATTGCTGCTGCTGTAATATCATGGACAATTCCATATTTTCCTTGAAGCCCTGCTCTGAATATCCCCAGTCTTTGTACCAGTTTTGGTTCCAGTCAGGGCAAGGGACAGATGAACTGAAGTAAAAACAAGGTTTATTTCAGTATACACAGTGAATCATCAAGGAAGGGCAACTGAACTTCAGAGTGATTAGAACTAAAAAGCTGGTAGAATAAACCGCGTTTTCTTAGAGTTTTTGCATACATGTTTTCTTATGAGTTCTTTCTTATTTTCAGATATCTGATCCATTTGCTTCTCAAACTGGTGATTTCAGTTTCAAATTGCACATGGTTCTGAATGGCTGCCTTATCCCTGAATATGTATGACTTTTCAGCTCAACTCTTCCTGCTAACTCTGGATTTCCTGGTTTAAATTCCCCAGAATATACTTCGGCATAGCTCATCTTTTTCAGCTATTAGCCACTGGTCATTATTCTGGACCCATCCTTGCCTCCTGTCAGCTTTGAGCAGGGGAAAGAGTCACAAGATATAAAACATTTAGCTGGGGTTATATGTAAAATAGTGTACACTGGATTATTTAATCTTTTTATCAAGACTTTTTGAAGCAAATTTGTGTACACTTAGGAGAATCACAGTTTAAAAGTTGAAAGGGGTCTCAGAAGTGATCTAGTCACAATCTTTCGTTTGACTTATCCGTAGAGAGACTGTGATTTGCCCATTGTTATAGTCAGTGTTAGCACCTCTAGATTCTCAAGAACGTACTCTTTCCATGATATTGCAGGATTGGAAGTTTAATTACAATTTAATAGTTTAATCATATTATTTGGGAAATACTTTTTTGAACACTGTCAGGACCATCTCCCTCAAAATATCAACATTTAGATTAAATGATTTTCTGGAAATGGCCAGTAGTTACAAAATAATTGAAAGTTGTCATAAACATTACATATTAATATTGCTACATAATATACTATTAACTTTAAAATCCTTTCAGATGGAAAATGTATTAAGAACAAATTAAGGAACAAGATATTAGGTACTTATTTTCTCTATTTCTAATAATTTAATGGCCAAACAAGCTCATTTTATTTCTTTAGATGTAGCAATTTTAAAAAGTAGTCTTTTACTTCAATATTCTCTATGAGGCAAATTATTTTATACTCTAAGCTTTAGAGAACAAATTTGAGGCTGAAAGGTGACTCTAAGTTTTTATACGTGCTGGCGAGTCAATGGGGCATATTGTTACCAGTATTACTATGATTTCCTTTATACATTTTTGATAATTAATACTTTTAATGGTTTATTCTTAGCACTGACATAAAATATTTATAAGAGAAGATAATTTGGGGGTTTTATTTCCAGACCTACCTTTTAATGAGAATGCAGGCAAGCTGGAGATAGAGCTGGTTTTGTAATGGTTAATTAGAATTAATTAATTAATTATTGCATATTTTTCTTTTCAAGGTCTCATTTTCCTTTCAGATGGTACTAGTATCAGTAAATTTAAAAAACATATGTTTGTTCTTGGTTCAAGGGTATAGAAATAGGCTTAGTTTGGAGAACAGGTATCTGTTTCTTTTCATCTTATATTTAGCAGTTTTTTTTATAGGTCCATCTTGTTAGTAAATTATCAAAATTGGCTAGCTTTTGACTAATATTAAAAATAGTTCTGGGCTTTCCTGGTGGCGCAGGGGTTGAGAGTCCGCCTGCCGATGCAGGGGATACGGGTTCGTACCCCGGTCCGGGAAGATCCCACATGCCGCGGAGCGGCTGGGCCCGTGAGCCATGGCCGCTGAGCCTGTGCGTCCAGAGCTTGCGCTCCGCAACGGGAGAGGCCACAACAGTGAGAGGCCCGCGTACTGCAAATTTAAAAAAAAAAAAAAAAAAAAAAAAAGTTCTTGTTTAAATTAAAACTTTAATTTTAATTAGAGAAAGCTCTACTTTCAGATCAGTTGCTTCTCGGGTTGTTAGGAAGAAATTAAAACAAAAATCATTTTGTCTCTTACCCCTTAATCACAAACATGTAGTATTTTCTTCAGTTTTCTTCTCTTCCTTTTTTCTGGCCATAAATTTTTGTTTTTACATGCTATTAATCTTTGTCTTACGTATCACTTAGCATACTGCTTGCAGCTTTGCTTTCTTCTACTGTTATTTATAAGTAGTCTGTTAATTTTGCATTTCCTGGTGTGGGTTGTTTCTAAGAGGAACAGTCCCTTTGGTTACCACACAAGTCATAGTGATTATTTCTGACATTGCTTCACGCATCATTGGCTTAGTCTGAGCTTTTTGCATAATATTTAGTTTTTGTTTGTTTTGTTTATTTTAATATATAGTTTCTTTCTCATTTATTTTGCTCATTCAGCATTCTTGAATGAACTTCAAACTGTTAGAATGATTGAATCATCTCAGTAAAATGTGTTCTTTGTCGTGTGGAAGGAAGAGCTTCTTTTCAAATACTACCCTCTTGCCCTTTTCTAACTGTAGTTTAGACTTGTATCTGAATGACAAGAGGCTTATTTATTTTGGGGGGTGGTGGTAGGCAGTAATTGATAATGTTAAGGGTTTGACTTTAGGTGTAGAAACTTATAGGAAGACAGATGAGGCTGATTGAATATATCGCTGATAGTAAGTACTCATAGGGACTTCCCTGGTCATCCAGTGGGTAAGACTATGCTCCCAATGTAGGGGGCCAGGGTTTGATACCTGGTCGGGGAACTGGATTCCCACATGCATGCCACCACTAAGATCCCGCATGCTGCAACCAAGACCCAGCGCAGCCAAAAAAAAAAAGTACTTATTTTGTAGACTTAAATTTCATTTTGAGAACTCTCATTAAGTCCAGAATGTGTATATTTTATGCATAAATCTATGGTTTCCTGATAAGCCATAAATTTGGTTTTAAAATAGTCAGTGGCTTCTTATGATCTATTTATAAAATTTTAAAAATTGGAATTGTGTATTATATTAATATACTATCTCAATTAAGAAAATGTTTTCTTTGATATGTTTGCACCTTCATATATTTTCAGCTCAGGCATTTTGTTAAAAAAAAATTTGTTAGCTACGTATGACAAAGGATAAGTTCTATGAAGAGCTCTTATAAATCACTGAGAACAACAGGACTAAAGACCCAGTTAAGAAATGGACCAGTGGGAGTTCCCTGGCAGTCCAGTGCTTAGGACTCCCCACTTCCACTGTCAGGGGCCCAGGTTCCATCCCTGGTTGGGGAACTAAGATCTCACAAGCTGCACTGTGTGGCAAAAAAAACAGAAAAAGAAATGGACCAGTAACATGAATAGTCAGTTTGAAGAGAAAGAAATATAAATGGCTGATAAATATATGAAGAGATATTTCTAATAAAAATACAAATTAAAACAAGTAGATGCCATGTTTTGTTGGATTAGAAAGATTAAAACATTTGATAATCATCAGGATTAGTGATGAAGTGGACAAACAGGTAGTTTTTTATATCTGGGGAGTATGGTTTTTTTGAAGGGTGGTCTGCTTTAGTTATTAATTCTAATCACTGATGCAACAAGTAATGTCTTAGAATTTATTTTATGGGTATATTTGCATATATATGCATAGTATCATATACATGAAGATGTTCATTGAAACATTTTTTGCAATAGTAACAGACTGGAAACAACCTAAATTAATTATGGCAAAGCCACAAAATGGAATACTATGCAACTATTAAGAAGAATGAAGTAATTCCTTCTGTGGGATTTGGAAAGTTTTCAAGATATATTGTTAATTAAGTAGACAAGAAGTTGCAGAATTGTGTATAGCATAATCCCTTTATGTTAAAAAGAAAGATTTATATGTAGATACACTTGTATGTACTCTAAACATTTCAGGAAGAGTTCATAGGTAACTTAAGTGATTGCTCCCTGGTATGAGTGGGGATGGTCAAGGCTAAGAAGGTGACTTAATTTTCCTATATAGTTTTAAAATTTAGTACATGTGTTATTCTCTATAAAAAAGAATATTTTGTCATTGAAAACAAAATAAAACACTTTTAAGTGGTTTATTTAGCTTTAATGGATAAGTACTATTTGAAAGTTCTAGCTTAATAAGGGATCCATGCAGCATTCAATAAGGAAACTTATTTGCCCATTTTAGAAGTTAATTTTTAATTCTGTGAGTATCATAAGCAGTTAGGGTTTTAACTAGGTGACTGTAATGAAGAGAGGGAAAGGATGTTTTCTTGGGAAATTTTTGTTAATCTGTGCGTTGATTTCTTGGTTGTAAAATTTTTTCATAGGTCAACACTGACGTCTTAAGACTATTTCCTGAAGGTGACTTGGTACAACCAAGTAATCATGAAAGCCCAGACAACCCTTCCTTATTCTCTTTAGTTTTTTGTTTATAGAGCAGAATCACAGCAGAAATCAAGAATTTAAATGAATTTATGTAATTAACCAATAAGATGAACAAAAATTTAAGCACTAGAAAACAATATGATAGAAGATGGTCATTACTGAAGTGTATAAAACAGTGTAAAAAGATCTAAATTTGCATGCCAGTATGTGTTTGCCTTGTGACTTAGGACTTTGATTAAATCATATGAACTTCCATTTCTTTATATTCAAGTGGGATTAATAACCAACTTCTAGGTTTACTGCAGTCTTGAAAGAAAGACTAGGAATGTGGAATGCATAGTACAGTACTTGTACCCAGCAGGCTTTCAATAAATGGTACCTCTTTCTTGTAATTATTTTTCTAGCTTTTAATAACATGTGCCTTATATTTATATGAATCAAAACTCTCAGGGAGAGGTGGGAGTTTAATAGTAACTCTCTTGGTAGAGTATTCTTGTTAAATTAGACTATAACACCTTGTTAAATTAGTGAAACCTTTCAACATGCTTAGTACCTCTTGATTCATCAGTGCTGTTCTTTTTAAAATTTAGACACATCTGTCAACAGTTGTCAGTGATCTCAAACTTTGACCCTGTAACTACTAGGATGTTAAAGCATCCAACTACTCCATAGAAAATGCCAGTATAATGTATTCATATTCTGTATTCTTATAGGAAAGGTCAAGTTTGTGTAAGATTTATTACTCAGCCATAAAAAGAAACAAAATGGAGTTATTTGTAGTGAGGTAGATGGACCTAGAGTCTGTCATACAGAGTGAAGTAAGTCAGAAAGAGAAAAACAAATACCATATGCTAACACATATATATGGAATCTAAAAAAAAAAAGGTTCTGATGAACCTAGGGGCAAGACAGGAATAAAAACTCATGTAGAGAATGGACTTTAGGACACAGGGAGGGGAAGGGTAAGCTGGGAGGAAGTGAGAGAGTAGCATGTATACACTACCAAATGTAAAATACATAGCTAGTGGGAAGCAGCTACATAGCATAGGGAGATAGGCTTGGTGCTTTGTGACCACCTAGGGGGGTGGGATAGGGAGGGTGCTAGGGAGACGCAAGAGGGAGGGGATATGGGAATATATGTATAGCTGATTAACTTTGTTATACAGCAGAAACTAACAAACCATTGTAAAGCAATCACACTCCAATAAAGATGTTTAAAAAAATAGGAAAAATAAATTTTAAAGAATTGGGAATTCCCTGGTGGTCCAGTGGTTAGGACTCGGTGCTTTCACTACTCAGGGCCTGGGTCCAGTCCCTGGTAGGGAAACTAAGATCCCATAAGCCGCAAGGTGTGGCCAAAAAGAAAAAAATTTCTTTACTTTACACTTTAATTTATCTAAGACTTAAGGGAAATCTGAGAAATTAGAACAGTGTTAGGGATATGAGTATTACTTATTTGAATTTTTGAAAATAATGTAGTCAAGGCAATTAGTATATATAAAACTGAGGTTAGAGAAGACTGAGTGTGTTATGCCTATTCAGCTACACTTAATCATTGTTCAGAATGACATTGAACCCTCTAGAGAAGGCAACAGTATTTTTATTTTTGTCACGATAGTGTGTTAATTCAGAGGATTTTATGGCTTTAGAAAATGATACTTAAATTTTTTTCAAGTGTAACATTTTAATAAGGTAAAAGAAGAGGGTCACTTGTTTTTCAGCCTCAGCTAATTGACAGGACTCTCCTAATGATATTTTGGATATCACAACTAAAAACATAGAATCTTGGTAATAGCAAATACTCAGGTTTTTAGCTCCCATGTAATAATTTTGGGATAACACACTTTGTCTAAGGAAGAGATTCTTTAAGACAAACTACTGAGATCTATGGACCCAGTGAAAACCACACATTCACATGGCTTTAAATATAATTTCCAGGATTTCAAAGACCTCCTGAGACCATCTATGATTCACACCCACTAGACTCAGGTTGAAAACTTCAATCAGGTTGGAAATTTAGTTTCAGTGCTCAAAGTAGAGACTAGTTTTCTCTTTCCTAACAGGATGGATTCAGCCTCCAAAAGTAAGGTTAAAACAAGTGAGGGTTAAAGTATGTCTTTGCCTTTAGAACTTGTGCTACACAATTATCTCTTAGTTATAAATTGTCAGCTAGTTATTAATTCATCATAAGGGCAGTTCAGTCCTTCCATAAAAGAAACTCCCACGTGAATAGAAGGAAAGGATGTTTTTCTAAGATTCTTCCTTTTTTCTTGGACTTCATCTCTGCTTTTGGGCCAATATCATATCCTTGACTTTGAGAAATATTTTATATACATCAGTACTGTTATTAGTGCAGCACAGTGGTGTATGGTGCTATGGCATAGGAGTGGTTCTCCCAGGAACTCAAGGGAAGAACTTGGTTAAGGGATTCCATTTGTTCCAGAAAGGGCTTAGTGCCCTTTTTCCTGCTTCCCTGTAGTGATCCTATAGCCTCTGTACCACATGTGGAGTAGTTAGTTTATACTCAGCCAAGTCAGAGATATTTATTTACCTAGTACAAAGGAGCCCACATTCTGTACTCTCTGGGATCATATTAGTATTTGCTTGTAGTCTCAGTGAGCGCCCACTTTTCCTTCTGCACTATAAATTTTTCCTCTGGTAAAACTGAATTCTGAAAAAGAGGAAAGAAACAAATTGCTTTTGACCTAAAGTTGAAAGAATGGAAATCTCTTGAGTAATTATAGGTTTTGTATAAACCTTCTCAGCTGCTGGTCTTTACTCTGAGCTAGATGCTGTGGGAAATTATACTTGGGATTACAAATATGAACATGGGCCTTTTAGTGCTAATAAGACATCTTTGTGGAGTTGGGGTGATGCAATGGAAAGAGCAGGAGCTTTACTATGAAGCAAATGAATCCTCACTCTGTGAATTTGGGTGAGTTACTTATCCTTTCTGGGCCTCAGTTTCTCCACCTTTACAAGGGGGCCTGTGAAGATATGATATTCATAAAGACTCTAGCAGACTGCCTGATCATAGAAGGTATTCAATAGTAAATTATTAAGGAAGGCTTTGATAGATTCTCTTCTTGTAGGTCTTCTAAATCCATGATGCTGTTAGACTGGAAGATAAGCCAAAATATCCTTTTCATTCCTTGTATGGCTACCATCAAAAACTTGGCCAAATTATTAGCTTATATCAACTCTCTGAACTCCATGTTCTTAGACCAAGTTTCCAGGTACATAGACTTCTGGAGCCAGAAATTAGGAAGATTTTGAATCATTTATTTGTTATACAGATATCTATATTTATTGAGGGCTGCGCACATGCTGGGTGCTGGGACTACAGTGGTGAACAAGAACGTGGTCCTTGCTCTGGTGGACCTCTCAGTGTAGTAGGAACCAGACAAACAAACACACATGTATATAAAGCATTAAAATCTTATGCACCTTCAGTTATAGAATGCATGTGATTCAGTACTGACTGATTCTGAGTCCCCTGTTCTTGCACACTTGGGGTTATGTGTATTTTAGACTCTTTAGAGAAAGGTGAAGAATAATAATATTCAACTTCTGTACTTTTCCATCTCTTAGTGTGCAGTAGTTTACGGGGTTCCGTTCTAGCCATGACCATGGATATTATGTAAAAGAGTAGGTATTGCCTAGGTGTGGTTCCACAGGACGCTAGTGCCACACATTATTGTTCTGTTATGATGGTAATTACTAGTTTGATAAGGGATTTGAGACCATTTGAGACCATTCTAAAATGGTCTCACTTCCCTACTGATAGATGGTATGATTATTTTCAGTTTTTGCTGCTTAAAATAATGAGGCAATGAATATCCTTCTCTATATATTTTGGCAAGCGTTGCTAGTATGCTTATAGTAAAATAGGGACTTGTCAATCAAAGGGTATATTGTATTTAAAATTTTGATAGATATTGCCAAATTCTTTTATCCATGAAGATTCTGATTTAGTAAGTCTAGGGTGGGACCACGCAATCTGTATGTTTAACAAGTTCCCTAGGTGATTTTGATGCAGCCAGGTTTGAGAACTATTGCATTTCAGAAAAATGCCAAGATTCCCTACTTCTAAGGAGCGTGGTACATGTCCTCTGGCAAAGGTCAGGCAATTATGGCTATCTAGGGAGGAGTAAAAATCCTCCTCAGTGACTGAGCAGTAAGAGCCTATGTCTAGAGCAGCTGTTGCTGGGGATGGCCTATCTTTAGAGAAGCAAGTGTGCTAATATTTATCTGAAATATTTTATGTCTTTTTGACATGTAATGTAGGGGAAAAGAACATAAGAATTGTAAAGACCTGAGATTGAACATTTTCCACTTACTAACTGTATAATCTTGGGCAAATAAATGAACTTGAATCTTTCTTTATATACTGATAATGATACTCTCTTCCTCTCAGGTTTGTTGCAAAGATGAAAGGGGGAGTGATTTAACGTTTATTTATTTATTTATGCTGCTTTGGGTCTTCGTTGCTGCGCGCGGGCTTTCTCTAGTTACGGCGAGCGGGGGCTACTCTTGGTTGCGGTGCGCGGGCTTCTCATTGCGGTGACTTCTCTTGTTGCAGAGCGCAGGCTCTAGGTGCATGGGCTTCAGTAGTTACAGCACGTGGGCTTCAGTAGTTACGGTGCATGAACTCAGTAGTTGTGGCTCGCGGGCTCAGTAGTTATGGTGCATGGGCTTAGTTGCTCTGCGGCATGTGGGATCTTCCCGGACCAGGACTCGAACCCGTGTCCCCTGCATTGGCAGGCAGATTCTTAACTACTGCGCCACCAGGGAAGTCCCGATTTAACATTTATTGAGTACCTTTTGTCTTTGCCAGTAACTTACAGATATCTCTCTGTCATGGCAGTTTGTCATTTAGTTGTGATTGGTGATTCACTTGGTTGTCTCCCCATTAGACTCACTGGGACCACATCTTGTGTTTTTGTATTCCCAGTTGCTAGCCCAGACTTGGGACATCATGAACTGTTTTGTGTCTTTAAT
The DNA here is from genome assembly GCF_026419965.1 of Kogia breviceps. Classification (NCBI taxonomy): domain Eukaryota; kingdom Metazoa; phylum Chordata; class Mammalia; order Artiodactyla; family Physeteridae; genus Kogia; species Kogia breviceps. The sequence continues at coordinate 149,247,443 of NC_081312.1, forward strand.
GAGTCACGTGTGCTAAGCACTATGTAAATAGATTTTCTATCCTAAGAAATAAGTATTATTTCTTCCATTCTACCACAAGGAAATGCTCAGAGAGCTTAAGTAACTTGCTTAAGATCCCATAGTACTGCAAAGCCAACACTGAAAACCCTGCATGTGGTGATTCCAAACTAGGTAAAGTTTTGCTCTTACCATCAATCTGCTTTGCTGAGATAATGCTATAAAGCATTTTGGAAATTGTGAAATGTTTAAGGGTAAGATTAGTTTTGTTATTTTAATAATATAAGTGTAAAGGTTAGCATGGTGACACAAACATTTCTTCTACCTATACTCAGGATTCCCATTCAGTTTACCTTTCTTGAATGCATAGTATAGCAAATCTGCTTTGTCTATGAGAGTATAAGTGGTTATTTCCTCCTGGGAGTGATTTTTTTCCCTATAGTTCCTTTGCTTAAAATTCCGTCTTTTTTTTCATTTGGGGAACTTTCTGGTATATGCAAACACATGAGTTGAAGATAGTTTATAGTAGTTAGAGCAGGATTTTGGCAACACTGGAAGTTTCAGTAACCAGTAGAAGTAGTGTCTGTCTTCCTCTCTGGTCTTTATCTTCAGTTCCCTCTTTCATTACCAGCCGTATGTGGACCTCACTGGCTTAGCTGTCATCACATGTCAGCCCTGGCTACTGGATATCTGTATTTTGTAGGACATGACCATATTGCTTAAGGCTGTAGAAATAGTGGGAAAAAAATACCACCTCATAAACTTTATGTTGCTTTTTATGGGACTTTTTCATTTGAGAATTACATTGTTAGGTTGTTTTCAATATTTAATCTTAAGTTGAGTTTGGAAGAAAAAGAAAAATGTCCCCACCCTCTGCCTCTTATGTCATCATAAAATTCACAAAGTTGCAAAACAGGAATAGCATACACCAAGAAGAAGTGTGGCAATAGGAAGAAATATGTGGTTTTGCTCATTATAGTTCTTTTGAACAAGGGAATTTTCCAGGAACTTAACTTTGTGTTTTATTTTATTTTCCAGACCAAATACTTGTCATATTTTATATAAATCAGTTTAGTTTTTATTTTGTTTAGCGTGTGTGTGTGTGTGTGTGTGTAAGTGTGTAACCACTTTGGATTTGTTTCCTCTCTCTGTCTCTGTCTCTCTGTCTTTCTCTCCTGCCTGGTTAGGTTGAGGGGAGGGGGCAGGCAGGCTGGCTTCATCATGGATTCACTTTGGCAGTTGAGTTTGTTTAGTGTTTGCCTTAGTGCATGTAATTCTGCCTTAGGGGTTCATGTCTATTTAACTAGCTCTTTAAACCATGTGGAATTGTGTTGGAAAATGCATCTGATTTCTATCTTGATTTTCCTCAAGCCTGGTTTGAACCCTGGGAATGAAATTGCAGCCTTCAATAAATACCTTATTACTTTCACATGGAGGTTTTTTGTTTTTTTTTTTTGTTTGTTTGTTTGTTTTGCGGTACGCGGGCCCCTCACTGCTGTGGCCTCTTGTGTTGCGGAACACAGGCTCTGGACGCGCAGGCTCAGCGGCCATGGCTCACGGGCCCAGCCGCTCCGGGGCATGTGGGATCTTCCCGGACTGGGGCACGAACGAACCCGTGTCCCCTGCATTGGCAGGCGGATTCTCAACCACTGCGCCACCAGGGAAGCCCTGTAGGGTTTATTGAGATGAGCTTCAGAGAGAAATTCTAAACCGAAAGATTTATGAGGGATGGAGCCTATAGTGTTTAAAACCTGGAAGAACCCTTTTCCTGTTAGTAGCAGTTGTTGAATGATAATGCATGGTGTGTAGACACCCCATGTTTTTGGTGTGACTTTTAATGTTCTGATTTGGAAATTGACATTTTTAATATTCTTACATTAACTATTTTTGTAAAATGTGTCACAGTATCCTTTGCAATAGCAGCAAAAACTAAGGTAAACTAAAATAATTCACAAATTACATATCTTACATAATGTAAAACTTTTCTTTTTAGGCATATGGATCGGGCTGTGATATTGTTATTTTGGCAAATGACTTTGAATGTGTGCAGATCATTCCTGGTGCTAAGCATGGAAACATCCAAGTCAGCTGTGTGGAGTGTTCTAACCAACATGGAAGAGTAAGGGATTTATTTACTTTATTAAATGTCATCTTTTAATGTATTTAACAATCTCAGAGAGTATTCTTATGCTTTATACAAGGCTTGCCTACAATTTCTAATTATGTATTATACCTTGCTTAGATGGCTGTTAATAGGAGTGGGTAAAATGATAGGTTGTGTACAAATTTTAAAGAGCCATTAAGCTGATAAGTGATAATTAATTGTTCTACCTGTATATACTGTCTTAAAAGATTTGTAGGGTTCACATTCCTGTGTGCACTAATATTCTGCCAGTTGATAGTTCTAGCAGCTATTAAGTCAGTAGCACAGAAATAAACTTTTTTTTTTTAACATCTTTATTTGAGTATAACTGTTTTACAATTGTGTGTTAGTTTCTCCTTTACAACAAAGTGAATCAGTCATACATACACATATGTTCCCATATCTCTTCCCTCTTGTGTCACCCTCCCTCCCACCCTCCCTATCCCACCCCTCTAGGTGGTCACAAAGCACAGAGGTGAACTCCCTGTGCTATGCGGCAGCTTCCCACTAGCTATCTAATTTACATTTGGTAGTGTGTGTATGTCCCTGCCACTCTCTCACATGGTCACAGCTTACCCTTCCCCCTCCCCATATCCTCAAGTCCATGCTCTAGTAGGTCTGTGTTTTATTCCCGTCCTATCACTAATCTCTTCATGACATTTTTTTTCTTAGAGTCCATATATCTCTGTTAGCATACGGTATTTGTTTTTCTCCTTCTGACTTACTTCACTCTGTATGACAGACTCCAGGTCTATCCACCTCATTACAAATAACTCAGTTTCAAGAGATAAACTTTTATCTTCTATATCTAGCATACCTTATCTCTCCCAAATTATAATAACATCAAATTTTTATCAAGAAATGTAGCACGTTGTTAGCATCTAATATAATATTTGTCATGTAACTGATGCTTTGTAAAGTTTCTGTTAATTTAATGAAACTTTATTTGTTGTTTGAAGAATGTTAAAGTTCATTCACTCAGACTTTAAACAGAATTTATTTTAAAATAATTCAAATTTCATCATATGTTCCTCTCCCCCAAAATTTCACACATAATATACATCAAATTTTGATTATATGTAAAGTAAATATAGCCTATTTGCTGTATATTCTAGCAATTCATTAAGGCCATTGTTGTGTAGCAGGGTTAAATGTTTCTATGGGAATATAAGAATGATATTTTCCTGTAATGTAATAATTTAAACAGTTTTAGTGTTCTAAAAATTGTTCTTTACTAAGTAATAATAAATTTTATCAAGGATATGTTAAATCGAATATTCATGGTAATAAAATAGTAATCATGCAAATTTATGCCAAATAATAAATTGTGATATTATTATCATTTCTACTGTCCTACCCCGCTGTTTGTATTATGCTTTAATATTTGGGTAAATGTGCCACTATATGACAGTCTAATGATAAAATTGACGTCGTATTGAAACACTGAATTTTCTGGTGTTTTCTGATGCTTGTTTCTTGCTTTTCTGAATTTTTTCCCCAGTTGTTCTCCCTAAGTATTGCTTACTCTTTAGAAAACACTCAGAGTGTCAGATTTCTCTCATTAATTTTTCATTGCTCATCTCCCTATTCCAAGCATGGTAGCTTTAAACCTGCTTAGAGTTGTTACGATAGTTGTCAGAGATGCATTTTAAAAAATTATTTATGTGCTGGTGATGATCACAATAAACAGATACTCCGGGAGCAAAATTTTTGTTTTTGTTTTTATTTTTCTTTAAATATAGAAGCCCTTGGTTTTCATAACCATGTTTTTACTTTTTCTAACCTGGTTGAAGGTAAAGAAGCCCAAATTGTGACATCTCTGATTCATTGTCTTTTATTGCCATCTTCTTTTATTTCATTTATCCCCAGTACTTGTGATGATTACTTTCAAATTTATGACTTTGTATTAACCAGTTATAATCATTTGTTCATTCATTCATTGAACATGTTGAATGTGATCATCCATAACACTTTTTACCTAAGTGTTACCGTGGCCAGGCATTTTAAGTAGCTCTCCCCCTACCATTGTGGAGTAACAGCTTTTTCTTGGAAAGAAAGTTAGATATTAAATATCAATTAAAATCACTTTTTTGGGGACTTCCCTGATAGTCCAGTGGGTAAGACTCCACGCTCCCAATGCAGGGGTTCCGGGTTCAATCCCTGTTTGGGGAACTAGATCCCACATGCATGCCACAACTAAGAAGTCCGCATACTGCAACTAAGGATCCTGCATGCTGCAACTAAATATGCCTCAATGAAGATCCTGTGTGGTGCAACTAAGACCTGGCACAGCCAAAGTAAATAAATAAATATTTATAAATAAATAAATAAATGCACTCTAAGTGACTGTAGATACTAAAAATAAATAAATAAATAAGTAAAAGCACTTCTTTTGCATTAGAGTGCCCTGAAATCACAGTAGACCTTTTCGGCTTGCCTTAAAAACATGTATACATAATTTAGCTTTATAGGTTAACCGATAGACCTAGAGGTGTGAGAAGAGATGGTTTTTGGTCTGTTCCCTGTAGTTGTTTCCCTCTTGCCAAGAGGAGGATAAACTGGGAACTGGCTTTCAAGGAATTATTGGAAAACAGGCTCTGGTAAGCTCCTAGGAACAGAGGAATTTGTGTTTCTTCTCATCAGGTATGTGACCTGGAGCAAAGTCCTCTTAGCCCCCAAACCCCTAGCTTAAGTCCACTAGAGATGTCTATATCAGCTGTTTCTCCTCCAGTTGCAGTGGATGTCTCTTCTCCTTAGTCCATTTTCTCTATTGCTCCTCCTACATGGTGTTCCCAATTGGTATTTTTTGTTTGATGGTATAGTTAATGGCATTTTATTTGATATATTTTTAAAACCTGTTGCTCTTTGATGTCTTTTTCTACTTCTCATGGTTTTTATATTATTTTCACTGGATTGTAAAGTTTCTGACAGATGTACCATTGAAATGTGTCTTCGTTAATAAAAGTTATTTCTGTATTTAAAATTGAAATTTTTATAGGAAAGGATGATTTCTTTGAATAGGTCAACCTTGTATTTGATATGGAAAATAAAGCCTGCTGAATTTTTGATAAGAGAAGAGTTTCTTAAGTCCAGTACTTTTCCATTTATATTTATGGAAGGGAATAAACTCATAAATACTGTATTGGGATTGTATGTAATCAGTTTATACATTATTGTGAAAAGGAAGTTACCTTTATTTTCTCTTTTCCTTAAATATTAATGCTTTGTTCATTCTTTTTTAGGTTGCAGCTTCATATGGTAATGCTGTTTGTATTTTTGAGCCCTTGGGCATAAATTCTCATAAGAGAAATTGTGTAAGTATTAAATGGTAGTAGAAAAGTTTTATAATTGAGTTTGGAATCCAGTTGACAGCAATAAAGAGCTCCTTAGGAGCTGGTGCTGAAGGTGGTCTGGAATATCAGTGTGAAGTTAGTCTGGTGCTTTATGGTAAGATCTTTTACATTCACTAGGAATATATCCCTAGGCCTTTTAGACAGTCAGTTTCCTAGAATATTGCTTATTGAGATTTGCCTTGTTAATTGGAATCTACCCCAGGTGAACGCCTGTTGTTTCTTATCTAGATGACTAGACTAGTCTCCTGTCTAATATCTATCCCCTTGCCCTTTTTCTGTTCTCAGCAGAGTAGATCATGACACTTCTCTGCTAAAAACTCTAATGGCTCCATACTTCTCTCACATTAAAGCCAAAAAGCTTTAGAATGGACTACAGCCCTTCTTCCTTCACCCCTGCCTTGCCCCCGCACCTGCACCCATTTATTACCTCTCAGAGCTCATCTACTATTTTTGTCCTCTCTGGTCACTCCAGCCACACTGGCATTTTCACTGTTCTTTGGATAGTTGCCCTCTCATCTTTGAGCCTTTGCATTGGTTGTTCTTTTGTCTGGAATGTCCTTCTTTCTCTAGATAGCTCCAGGGCCAGTTCCTACAGATCCTTTAAGTTTTTGCTTAGTAATACCTTCTCAGTGAGATGTGCCTTGACCGCCCTTCCCTTTTTTTAAAAACATAATTATTTTCCTTATTTTTTTTGTTTTTTGGCTGTGTCGGGTCTTAGTTGCGGCACACGGGATCTTTGTTGGGGCACGCGGGATCTTTTCGTTATCGTGTGCAGTCTGCTCGGGTTTCTCTCTATTTGCGGCGTGAGGACCTCTCTCTGGTTGGGGTGTACGAGTTTTCTCTCTCTAGTTGGGGTGCGCGGGCAGGCTCTGTAGGTTGCGGCATGTGGGCTCTCTCTTTGAGGCAGGCGGGCTAAGTTGCCCCGAGGCATGTGGGATGTTAGTTCCCTGACCAGGGATGGAATCTGCGTCCCCTGCATTGGAAGGCGATTCTTACCTCTGGACTACCAGGGAAGTCCCTTGAACACCCTTTTAAAAATTGCCACTTGGTTCTCCCACCTTCCTTCTAACTTGCCTATCCTTCTATTTTTAAACCTTTTTCAGTAGAGCACTTATCTTGTTTATTTATCTATAGATTACTATTTAGAATGTAAGCTCCATGAGGGTAGGGAGCTTTGTTTCTTTTGTTCACTGGTGCATCTCAAGTACTTAGAACAGTATCTGGGACATAACAGGTACTTCTAAACATTTGAATGAAGGAGTTAGGAGCTTAGGTAAACTCTCTGGGTGCTGAATTATATTTTGTCTTACTTAATATTCAGAAAATCCAATATGGTTAGAAAAGTTTTTAAATTTTAAAATTACTACATGCATTAGAACTCCACCATCACTCACAAATAGTTGAAACTGCCAGTGTGAAATCTGAACACCAAGATTTCACCTCTTGACATATTTACCAGTAACTTAAAAAAAATTGTATTAACTGCAGTAAATAAGCGGTTTTGATATTTTTCATTAAATGTATGTATATGAATATTTTTTTTACATTTCCCCCCAGAAGTACAAATTATATCATAGTCTCTTCCCTATGATAATATTATGAAATGCATATTAAATTTTCAGAGTACTTAAGAGTCATTGAGAGTACATATTTAAAAATTCAGGGGCTTCCCTGGAGGCACAGTGGTTAAGAATCCACCTGACAATGCAGGGGGCATGGGTTTGAGCCTTGATCCGGGAAGATCCCACATGCCGCAGAGCAACTAAGCCTGTGCGCCACAACTACTGAGCCTGCGCTCTAGAGCCTGTGTGCCACAACTACCGAGCCTGTGCTCTAGAGCCCACGAGCCACAACTACTGAAGCCTGCGTGCCTAGAGCCCATGCTCCTCAACAAGAGAAACCACCGCAATGAGAAGCCCTCACACCACAACGAACAGTAGCCCCGACTCGCCACAAATAGAGAAAACCTATGTGCAGTAACGAAGATCCAATGCAGCCAAAACTAAATAAATAAAATAAATAAATTTATAGAAAAAAAATTCAGATTCCATAAGTAAATGATACAAATGAACTTATTTACAAAACAGAAACAGATTTACAGACTTCGCGAACAAACTTACGGTTACCAAAGGGGAAAGGTGGGGGTGGGTGGGAGGGATAAATGAGTTTGGGATTAACATATACACACTACTATATATAAAGTAGATAATCAACAAGGACCTACCAAATAGCACAGGGAACTCTACTCAATACTCTGTAATAACCTATATGGGAAAAAAATCTGAAAATGAATAGATGTATGTGTATGTATAACTGATTCACTTTGTTGTACACCTGAAACTAACACAACATTGTAAATAACTATACTCCAATATAAAATAAAAATTAAATTTAAAAAAAATGGAAAAGAAAAATCAGATTCCAGACCTCACTCCCCAAATTTCTGCAATGTAATTGGTCCACAGATTACACTCTGAGAAGCACTAATAGAAAGAATATTAGGGATAGCTCTAGTTTTAGGAATGATTTTATTATTACTGTAAATAGTTCTGTTGAGCAGTATTTAAAATACTGTTGTGACTGTTGTTGGGTCAGCAGTGATAGGGTTTAAAAAATAACTTTTTCCCTGATTAAAAAATATAAAATTACTTTTGGATACTGAAATTCAGGTTTTGTATTTTAAAATTCTACCTCTAGATAGTCATGAAATCTTGAATAAATTATTTTATTGTTAAATATTTTTAAAGTATTATAATAAGAGAGGGCATTGCCATTTATTAAATTATTACTCGCCAAGCAATTAATGTATAACTTGCCTATAAAAAGCCTTGACATGGCTTTACATTGCACTATACTTTCACAAAAGGACATTTTATGTTTATCTACTGCAAAGAGATAGCTAAACTTTTTTACTTACTGTATTTCATGGGAAAGAGCTGTGACTTAAATTTTAAATCTTTCTACACTTTAGAATGGCAACAGTAAGAAAATAGAATGGAAATTATTCAAATATAGGTCAGGTTTGTGGGTTTTATATATTATATGGTTCAAATTTGTTGGCTTTTTGGAAGGTATAACTATTTTTATTTTAGACATTGACTCCATAGGATTGTGTTAACTTGTACTTCTTTGTAATGTGCGTTTACTTTGTTTTTATAAACATTTATTGAGCATCTGTGTACCAGTCATTACAACACTGAATACACAAAGCTCATTATGGCATAATTCTTCCCCTTGAAGAGTTGCAGTGTAATAGGAGAGTCAGATATATAAACAAATAATTCAGTGTAACCAGTGTTATAATGGTAGAATATAAGTAAAAAGTGCTCTGAGTGCTGCCAGGGTGTCAGAAGAGGCTTCACTGCAGAGGTGATGATTTAGCTAGATCTTGATGTAACCATAGGAGTTTGCAGGTGGAAAAGAGAGGAAGGGATACCCTAAGAATAAGAATGTGTTTATAGGGGACTCCCCTGGTGGTCCAGTGGGGAAGACTCTGCGCTCCCAGTGCAGGGGACCCGGGTTCCATCCCTGGTCAGGGAACTAGATCCTGCATGCATGCCGCAACTAAGAGTTTGCATGCCACAACTAAAAAGCCTACATGCCTCATTGAAGACACCGTGCAGCACCCCCCCCGCCCCAAAAAAAAAGATTGTGTTTATAGACATGGAAGGAAGCCTGGGAGACATGCTTTGTTTGTGCGTGGCAAACAACCTGATATGGTAGAATAGTAGGTGGAATCATTGGAAATTATTTTAAAAACAGTATTTTGAAAATAATAGTGAAATATTTACATCTTTGTTTCAGATGATCGTCTTCAGTTGAGGAAAATGATAATGTGGTAGTGCTTGTGGATATTTCTTTGAAAACATATCTTTCTCTTTTTTCTTTTTCTCTCTATGTTTCAGCAACTCAAGTGTCAGTGGCTTAAAACTGGGCAGTTTTTTTTGAGTTCCGTGACATACAATTTAGCATGGGACCCTCAAGGTATTTAGCAGTTATCTTTAGACATTATGAGAAGTTAATATTTGTTTTAAGTGTGTGATTACAATGTGATATAGTCTCCCATAATAAGATGATCAGTAGTATTCTCTTTTTGCTAGTGAATGAGTATACTTTTTTCTTTTTCATATACACTTCTTTGTACAGTGCTTAATTTACTGTTAGTTCTGTGCTTTCCCCTGGTACTTTTGAATGTTTTGTTCCAAGAAACAATGATGATTTCTTTCATTAATTAATGTGCTGCACTTTACTCTTACTGTATTTATTAAGAAATAAAATCAGAAATAAAACAAGATGAGAAAAACCCTATCTCATTTTGTTATTTGTATTTCGAGAAGTTACTGTCTTTAATTTTGAAAGTTTAGAAACTTAATGATAATGGCTGTCGTCCCTTTTTACATTCACAACTAGTGAGGATAATTTTAATAGTCCATGTAGAAAAACAAATTTCATTAATCTTTAGTTATGTCTTATATCCTGAGAATATTCTGTGTTGTATATATCAGAGTTTTTTGGGGTTTGCTTTGTTATTTGACTTCTGTTGTTATTTTTTTTTTTTTTAAGTTTTACCTGATAGACAATAGTTCTTCATCAGGAGGCTTTTCTTTTTTGTTCTCAACTTTCCCTCAAGTTTTCTTGTCAGTGGATTCTAACTTTTAAATGGATATACTCCACAAGTGTTTTTCATAGACAGTATTGCTTATTTTTCACAGAATAGCTTATAGACCTAAGCAGAAGCCCACATGTGCATTTATTTCTCTAGATAATACTTGCTTATTCATCTGAACATTCTTTAATTTTCAGATAACAGATTGTTGACAGCAACTGATTCTATTCAGTTGTGGGCTCCTCCAGGAGGTGACATTCTGGAAGAGGAGGAAGAAATCGATAATAAAATTCCTCCTGTTTTAAATGATTGGAAGTGCATCTGGCAGTGCAAGTTAGTGTCTAACTCTGTTATGTTCATTAATTTAAAAAATGCTTCCTGAAATATGTTCTTAGAAACCTAGAAAAATAGACTTTTTCTAACCAAATCCCATTATAATATCATCCTTTAATCTGTGCTACAATTGATTGTTTTAAAAAAGGATGAAAATATTTTCATAGTTAATAACCTCAGGACTTGGGTTGAGAAGGTTGATATGTAGGAATTATTCATTAATGCATGAGATATAGGTGGGATAGGGAGAGGGAAGATGTGAAGGTTGTGAGACACTCTTTCAAGTGGAAGGATTATGTGAAGGGATCCATTAACAATATGAAGTATGTGAAGGGATCCAACTAGCCAGGGAAGATAATGAGCTCAGTTTTCAAAATGTTACATTAGGGTGTTGGTGGGGCATGTAGGTTGCAATATCATTTATGCATGTTAATTTCATTCTTCTTTGGCTCCCCAAAGTGAGCTTTGGATTAGCTTTAATGAATTAATTTGTATTTTTAGGGAGGTGAAATATTTAGATTTCTTTTTCGAGAGGTGAAAACACTCTTCTTTTGATGATGTTATGAAAATGTTATTTTGACCATTTATATATATAGTGTTCCAGATTTTAAAAATGCTAACTGTTCAATTTTGTTTTTTTAGAACCTCAGTATCTGTACATTTGATGGAGTGGTCCCCTGATGGTGAATATTTTGCTACTGCTGGAAAGGTAAAGGACCAAACAAAACATAAACAGAAAAAACAAAGCAAAAGTGTTCCTTGTTCATTCTCATTTTCAGTTTTTTCCTCTGTAAAATTAGGATAATCCTACATTACAAAAATGGCCTGAGGAATAGTGATAGTTTTTGTAAAAGATCTTCTATGTTTCTCATAGGTAGTTGGTGTTTGGGAAATAATAGCTATTTTATTCTAATTTGACCCTTGTGAAAATTTATGGTGTTTAAAATTAATTTTTAGGTTTAAAAAATAGCATATGTACATAATTTGAAAAGTAAAATATTACTACTAGATTTACAATGAAAAGATGCACTCCCTTCTTCTTACTCTTAATTCCTGTGTCCTAGAGGCAGTGATTCATAAAATTGCGTAGTTTAGTATTTCTTTCCATATTCTTTAGTAACTTGATTATGATCCCATTTTTAAATTTAAAAATTTTTTTTCCTTTTGGTTTTATGTATCATTTCTGGCCTTGCTACTATGGAGGCTGAGACTTTAGTTCTCTAGCTGATGTCCCAACCTCATCTCCACTTAGCACATACACATTCACTTCCCTTCCTCCTGTCTTTCTGATGTAAGCATCTCATAATATTTGGGAAAATCACTATTTATTATTCACATTATTAAGAGTGTGTAAAAGATTTTTCATGGAATAATTACTTTGGCATTAATAATTACTTTTTTTTACTGTTTGCTTAGTTTTCTATATACCTAATTCATCCCCCACACCTCTGACATTCTTTGGATCTTCTCTCAGTATAATCCCATGTAGGAGGTACCCTGGAAATGTCTGTTCTCTTTGCTCCAATCTGGCTTAGTTGTTCTCTGAGTCTAAAATAGTAGAGCTCTCATATCAGGATTTTCTTTTACCAACCTCGGGAGCTTCTCTTTGCCCATTTCCTTTGTTAAATTTCCTGTTTCTTCACATCATTTATCATCTTCTTTCCTTGTTTTGATGGAGATGTCCTCCAGTAGGTTCCTGAGAAAAGATGAATGGGAAAAAACCATTTTTGAGGCCTTGCAAGTCTGAACAGTTCTTTCTTCTTTCTTATGCTTTATTTGATTGGGCATAGCATTCGGTTGGAACTAATTTTCCTTCAGAATTTAAAAAATCATGCTTCTGTTGCCTTCCAGCTTCCAGTGTTGCTGTTTGAGAGGTATAGTGCCATTATGACCTCCCAGCTCTAGCTTGTAGAGGTTTTAAGAATGTTCCCCTTATCCTGGTGTTCTAAAATTTTAAGATATTGTGGTATGGGTCAGTCATCTATAAATATTTTAGTATGTATCTGTAAGGGATAAAGACTTTTAATTTTTTTAAGACTTTTTTTGTGCAGGCAGTTTCATGTGCCTGTTCAGTGTGAAAACTCATGTCCTTCAGTTCAGGGGGATTATTTTATATTATTCCTTTTGTGTTATTTCCTTCCTTTCATGTTCTCTTTTCTCTCTTTCTGGATCTCCCCCTATTCAGTTGTCGATCCTTCTATACTGACCCTCTAATTTTCTTTTTTTTCCCCCCTCCTCATTTTTTTTTTTTTGTTTAAATTCTGGGTGGGGTGTTCAGCTTTAATTTAGAAATAATTTTTTCCTGCTATCACGTTTTTGATTTTCAAGAATTTTTTTCTGATTCTATGAATGCTCCTTTTTAAATACATAATATTTCCTAAGTGTAAAATGAATATATATAAAACTTATATATAAGATAATAATTAAACAAATGCACATGTATGTACCTGCTACCCAGTTGAGACAAAGGACGTAAAACTAGTGGGTTACTATTTTCCTCTTGCATCTCCTCATTCCCCTCCCACTTATGCAACTGGAATCCTGAATTTTATGTTTTATTTCATTGCTTTTTAAAAAAAATTAGTTTCACAGGTATAAATTCCTAAAGAATATAATTTTTATTTTTGAATAGTTTTGAACTTATAAAAATGATACCATATGGTTATTGAAATATACCTTCAGGATATTAAAAAATAAATTTGTGATATCAATTGTGTACTTTTTAGTTAATGTATTCAGTAAGAAAAAATTACATTTAAAAATTACAGGTTAAAGTTTAATTGTATTTAGTTGTTGTGTATGAATTAACATTTCCATATTAGACTTCACATGGCAAGGATAGGTTTTCCAAGAACATCAGAATTCACCCAAGGCTTTTTGAGTTAATCTTTAGTTGTAGAACACTCAACTGTTTTGTGGTTGAATAATTACTTGGCACAGAGGTAGTTAGTTGCTCAATAGTTGATGACATTATAGACAGGAAGACTGTATAACATTATAGGCAGAAAGATTGCGATCATGTGTGGTTTGGCAGTTAACTAATAAATAACGGTTTCAATGTAGTGAGGAGTGTAAAAAATATTTGGAGGTATCTGCATCAGCTGTCATGTAATATTAAAACACCTGTGATTTCTGTTAGAGACAAAGTCACAAGTACTGCTAACATCATTTTGGTATGTTTATATTCATAACTGAAATTTAGCATTTCCTTCAATTAGCAGTTACAAAAATAGAGAAGTAATTTTTTTCCCCTACTCAAGTTCATTATAACTCTGGGTCTTGGTTTTCTTGGTTTCTCAAGAAGCAGACCCCCAGACAAGGATTCGAGTTCAAGTAATTAATATGGGCAATGCTCACAAAAAAATATACTGGATTTGAGGCAGGGAAGTGAAGGTGCTTGAAAAAGAGTGTATTATCATGCAGGTGATGAACAAGATTAAATCTCTGGCTAACTCTGGGAGTTAGTGGTCCTCACAACATTATGTTCTTCACACTTGTTCTTCAGACACATCACACATACACACATGGGTTGAAGGCTGGTGAGAGCAGAGCATTAATTCTCAGCACTTACAAACAATTCCTGGAAAACTCAGGCAAAGATATGTGGATGCTGTCAATGGGAACTGGTTCACTAAAATGCTAAGGCGTGAGAGGATACAGTTGAGGTATCAAAAATATTTTTTATATCTTGAATTCTATCTGCAGGTGCCTTGGGTCAGAAGACCTCAGAACCTCTGGTCTAAAATCTGGACATTTAATTTTTTGTCTTCCACATTTAGATCTAAAACCTGTGTAGAATAGTTTTTAGGTATGGTTTGAGGAAGAGGTCAGGTTTCACTTTTTCTGTATGGATATCCAGTTGTCCAGCACAATTTGTTGAAAAGCCTCTTGTTTCTCCATTGCTCTTTATTGCCACCTTTGTCAAAATCAAATGTCCATACTAGTGTGGCTCTGTTTCTGGATTCTTTTCTCTAGTCCATTGGTCTTTCCTTATAGTAATGTCACCTTCATTGCTATAGCTTTTAAATTGTCTTGATATCTGGTAGAGCAAGTCTTCCCATCTTGTTTTCCTTCTTTAAGATTATCCTATCTATTTTTGGCCCTTTGTATTTCCATGTAAATTTTAGAATGAGCATAATAAATTTTATAAAACAAACAGAAAACCTCTTGTGATTTTGATTGATATTTCATTGACTCTATAGTCAGTTTTGGGAGAATTGACGTCTTTACAGTTGAGTCTTCTCATCTATGAATATGATATCGTCTTTAATTTAGATCTTTTTACTTCTCTCAGTAATGTTTTAGAATTTTTTCTAGAAGTCCTAAATATCTTTTGTTAGATTCATGCCTAGGTATTTGATATTTTTGATGTCGAAAATGATATGAATGGTATCATTTTATAATTATTACTGGTATATAGAAATGCAGTTAATTTTTGTATATTGGGTTTATACCTAGCAATCTTAATAAACTCATTAATTCTAACAAGTCCTCTGTAGATCCTTTTGAATTTTCTATGTGCATGATTCTATTATTTGTGAATAATTGCAGTTTTATTTCATCTTTTCTAACTCTTAAGTGTTTTGTGTCTTATTCTTTTTTTCTGCAGTGTTGAGTAAAGGTGGTGAGAGTAGGTATCTTTTCCTTGTTCCCAGTATCAAAAAGATGCCTTTCACTCTGTCACCATTAAGTGTGATATTACTGTAGGTGTTTACTATAGATACTGTTTTTCAGATAAAGGAAGTTTCCTTCTTATTTATAGATTGCTAGGATTTTTCTTTTTTAAATCACAAATGATGTTGAATCTTAGCAAATACTTTTTCTGCATCTAATGATATTATCATTATTTTCTTATTTAATAAGATGAAATATGTTGGACTTATTTTCAGGTGTTAAATCTTGTGTTTCTGGAATAATCTCAACTTGATTGTAATGTATTGTCCTTGCTGGATTTGCTTTGCTAATATTTTATTTAGGATTTGTGAGATCTCTATTAAAGTGAGGCTTGGCAAATAATTTTTCCTTTTTTGTACAGGTATACCTGGTTTTATTGTGCTTTGCTTTTTTATGCTTTGCAGATAATGTGTTTTTTAACACAGTGAAGGTTTGTTTCAACCCTGTGTTGTCAGCTGAAGGTTAGCATTTTTAGTAATAAAGTATTTTTAAATATTAAGGTATGTACACTTTTAAAGACATAATGCTATTGCACACTTAATAGTTTTTCTCAAACTTTTTTAGATGTTCAGCCTTTTTTTTTTCTCAGCCTTTTTTGTTTGTAATGTATACACTTAACACTATAGATTTCCCTTTAAGCTTAGCTTTACCCCATAAGTTTTTAAAAATTCCATAACTTTTGATGTGTATTATTTTTATTATTATTCTAAATATAAACTTTTCTAATTTTCAGTGTAATTCACTTTTTGATTCATGGGTTGTCCAGAGTATGGATTAGAGTCAGGCTCAGTTGTTTTGGGGTGGTGGTGGATGATGCAGAAGTATTTTATTGGCAGTGACAGCTTTTATTTTGCATTATTAAGTAAAACGAGTAATTTTAGACTAATAACTACTGATACTGTTATGATAGCGACTGGTAGCTGTTGACAGTTACGTACCAGAAACTGTGCCTTCAAAAGCCTATGGGGCAAGTGTTTTACAGAAGGGGAAACTGCAGTTTAAGAACTTCCCTGAGAATACAGAGATAGTCAGAAGGTAGAGCTGGGATTTTAACCCAGATGTTTTAGATTTCACAGCACCAAAATCAGCTGGCTTTGTATTTCATTGAGAAAATATTTATTGCAAGTGCATTCGTAGGGATGCTTTGAGGCCTGGGTTGAGTATGCATTCTTCTAGGAAAGGTTTATATAGTTTCTGCCATGCACCTGGGGGCACACCCAGTTTAAACTAAATTCTCAGCTTGGAAGTTGCGCCACACAGTGTGCGCTTGGGTCTCGTGAGGCCTGTTTTGTCGTTACAGATGCCCAGTGGAGACTTTTTCCTTCACTTCAGACTTCAGGTGCAGATGGACCCTTCCTTACCATATTCCTTTTCAGGAATTCATTTCCTTTTTTTTTTCTTGATTTCATCCTTTCATTTAGCTATAGTCCTTAAGGGTCTTTTTCTTTTTTTTTTTTTTTTTTTAATGGTGTTATGCAGGCACCTCTGATCTGACTTATCACCTTGCGTGAACACAGTGTGTTGTCTCTATGTAGCTACTGTATTTTAAACTGAAGCTCTATGCCACTGGGTGTTGGTAGAGTCCCATATGACAGTCCATGCTCCCACTTTAGCATTTGTGTACTATGGATTCTCACCTGAGAAAATAGATGTAATCAGAAGAGAACTTTGGTAAACTCCCACCACCTACCTGTATCTGTTCATCTCCCTACATCTGTTTATGTATGTTCTGTCTTCCCTTGTGTTGCCATGGATGAATGGTCTGCTTTTATACAAGACCAGTGCTTCCACTTGTAAACTAGATTCCGTTTGTCCTTGCTTACTCAGGGACCTCAGTATTGCAGTGCTCTCCTCTCTTCTCAATTAGTTTTCCCTTCTCCATTGGGGCATCACATTAGCACATGTTATGGACTGAATGTTTGTGTCCCCGCTCCCCATTCATATGCTGAAGCCCTGATTCCCCAAAGTGATGATATTTGGAGATGGGACCTTTTGGAGGTTAAGGTTAGATAAAGTCATGAGGGTGGCCCTCATGATAGGAACAGTACCCTTATAAGAAGAGATACCAGAGAGCTTGTTCTCTCTCTACCACATGAAGACACAATAAGGTTGCTGTCAAAAAACCAGGAAGAGAGGTCTCACCAGAACCTGACCATGCTGACACTCTGATCTTAGACTTCTGGCTTCCAGAATTGTGAGAAAATAATTTTCTGTTGTTCAAGCTGCCCAGTCTATAGTATTTTGTTATGGCAGCCTGAGCTGACTAATACAGCACAGCATACCAAATGTGCTATAATCTTGCCCATTCTAAAACAAACGAACAACAACAATAACAAAAACCATCTCCTGACCTTCTCTTTCAGTTTCTGTTAATTCTGTGCCCTCCTTCTAACACCTCGAAAGGGTTGCTTGTAGCTGCTGTCTCCAAGTTTTTCTCCTCATTTTCTGTTGCAATTGTTATTCTCTTTACCCAGAAAAATCCTTCCCCCAGAGACCTGCGTGGCTTTTCCCCTTAACTTCTTAAATGTCACTGTCTCAGTGAGGCTCTCCCTAAGCAACCCTTTAAATTACATCTCACCTACCACTGTACTTTCTATTCCCTTTGCCTGCCTTAATTTTACTTGTAACACTATCACTTGGAGTTTGTATTAGTTTTCTGTTATTGCATAACAAATTGCCACAAACTTAACAACTTAAGACCACACATTTATTATAGCAGCTTCCGTGGGTTTGGTGTCCGGACATAGCTTAGCAGGGTGCCGTGATCAGGAACTCTAAAGGCTGCAATAAAGGTGTCAGCTGGGATGAATTCTGACCCGGAGACTTGACTAGGGCAGAACCCTTTTCCAAGCTCACTCAGGTTGTTGGCAGAATTTATTTTTTTGTAGCTGAATGACAGGGCTTGTAGTCGATTTCCCTCATACATTCTTAATGTTTCTGATTATCTCCTTTTGCTCACCCAGTGTGTGATGTTTGCCTCTGTGCTGTGTTACAGGTGGCTAAACTTTGAGACTATTTTAGGATATATATCGTCTTTTGACAAGGTCACTTGTTGCTTTAAAAACTATTAATGAGCCATGAAAGGTGATCATTATTCATTGTCTAAACATCTTCTGATTATTTGAACTCCCTAATGAATCTGAAAGATACCTTTGTGCTTCAGACAAAAATAAGTAAAAAGACTAAAAGTATGTCCTCTTAAATGGAGCAACTAGATTTTAAGCTCCTCAAAGGCGATTCAGTTTGTGCACTCCATAATGCCTAATACCTTTTTTCTCTGAATTTTTATTGCACACAACCTTAGCAATTGATTATTATTTTTTTTGTTGTTGGTGGTTTTTTTTTTTTTTTTTTTTTCCCCCATACGCAGGCCTCTCACTGTTGTGGCCCCTCCCGTTGCGGAGCACCGGCTCCGGACGCGCAGGCTCAGTGGCCGTGGGTCACGGGCCCAGCTGCTCCGCGGCATGTGGGATCTTCCCGGACCGGGGCACGAGCCCGTGTCCCCTGCATTGGCAGGCGGACTCTCAACCACTGCGCCACCAGGGAAGCCCGATTATTTTTTTTTATCGTATTAGTCACGTTCCCTTAAGCTTTTAATGTTCAGTTCTCCTAAGAGCTAAGTGTTTCACATTTCTGAGGGAAAGATAAGAATGCCTTTGAGGTTGACATATATAAAATAGATAACTAATAAGAACCTACTTTATAGCACAAGGATATATATATATATCCTACTATATATAAAATAGATAACTAATAAGAACCTACTGTATAGCACAGGGAACTCTACTCAATACTCTGTAATGACTTATATGGGAATAGAATCTAGAAAAGAGTGGATAACTGAGTCACTTTGCTGTACAGCAGAAACTAACACAACATTGTAAATCAACTATACTCCAATAAAAATTAATTGAAAAAAAAAGAATGCCTTTGGGGGTTAAAAAAGTATGTCGTGGATTTAAAAAATGTATTTCTTCACTTTTTTGAGAAGATAACCACATCTAATTAAGATGCTCTTAATAAAAAGAACAGAAACTAACTTTGTAATGTTGGCTTCCTCTCCTCTTCAATCTGTTCTGCTGCTGTTAATAAAGCCAAGTTTGTCTGACTTGATGAAACAGATGGTGACTGTGTTCTACCACTAGAAGGCATTTTCCAGCACCTCTGCTACACATGACAGAATTTCAGCTCAGGTGTTTGGGGACTCAAATCCAATTACCTTCTGTATCTTTAATATTATAATTCATTGAGTACTTTTGATGGTAAGATCTATTTAAAAAAATAAATTTATTTATTTATGTATTTATTTTTGGCTGCGTTGGGTCTTCGTTGCTGTATGTGGGCTTTCTCCAGTTGTGGCGAACTGGGGCTACTCTTCGTTGTGGTGTGCGGGCTTCTCATTGCGGTGGCCTCTCTTTGTTGCAGAGCACGGGCTCTAGGTGCGTGGGCTCCAGTAGCTGTGGTGCCTGGGCTTAGTTGCTCTGCGGCATGTGGGATCTACCCGGACCAGGGCTCGAACCTGTGCATCGGAAGGTGGATTCTTAACCCACTCTGCCACCAGGGAAGTCCCAAGATCTATTTTTAATAAGTGTGGTAAATTAAATTTTTAGAGGGCTCAAGAGTATTTTAACTTTTTATCTGAGCGTAGAGTCTTACTTATTAAAGAGCCTTTCCCCCCACAAGACATACCTGATTAAATCTTCAGCTCAAGAATTGGTTTTTTTGGTTTGCTTGCTAGGTGTTTATTTAAATTCTGTTTATGTTTCCATACAAATTTTGAAATTATTTGTTCTAGTTCTGTGAAAAATGCCATTGGTATTTTGATAGGGATTGCATTGAATCTGTAGATTGCATGGAGTCCTAACCACTGGATCACCAGGGAATTCCCAGTATGGTCATTTTAACGATATTAATTCTTCCAGTCCAAGAACATGGTGTATCTTTCTATCTGTTTTTGTCATCTTCAGTTTCTTTAGTTACTGTCTTATAGTTTTCTAAGTACAGGTCTTTTACCTCCATAGATAGGTTTATTCCTAGGTATTTTATTCTTCTTGATGCAGTGGTAAATGGGATTGTTTCCTTAACTTCTCTCTCTTTCTAAAAAATATTTATTTATTTATTTATTTGGCTGCATTGGGTCTTAGTGGCAGCATGTGGGATCTTCGTTGCGGCATGCGGGATCTTCATTGAGGTGCACAGGCCTTTGTCTAGTTGTGGTGTATGGGCTCGCTCCAGAGCATGCAGGCTCAGTAGCTGTGGCACATGGGCTCTCTGGTTGTGGCGTGTGGGCTGTAGAATGCGTGGGCTTAGTTGCCCCATGGCATGTGGGATCTTAGTTTCCTGACCAGGGATTGAACCTGCATCTCCTGCATTGGAAGGCAATTCGTAACCACTGGACCACCAGGGAAGTCCCAAGTGTTTCCTTAATTTCTCTTTGTGATACATCATTGTGACTGTATAGAAATGCAACAGATTTCTGTATATTAATTTTTTTAAAAAAATACATTTATTTATTTATTTATTTTTGGCTGCATTGGGTCTTTGTTGCTATGTGTGGGCTTTCTCTAGTTGTGGCAAGCGGGGGCTACCCTTTGTTGCAGTGTTCAGGCTTCTCATTGTGATGGCTTCTCCTGTTGCAGAGCACAGGCTCTAGGCACACGGGCTTCAGTAGGTGTGGCACATGGGCTCAGTAGTTGTGGCTTGTGGGCTCTAGAGTGCAGGCTCAGAAGTTGTGGCGCATGGGCTTAGTTGCTCCACAGCATGTGAGATCTTTTCAGACCAGGACTCGAGCCTGTGTCCCCTGCATTGGCAGGTGGATTCTTAACCATTGTGCCACCAGGGAAGTCCTGTATATTAATTTTGTATCCAGCAACTTTACCAATTCACTGATGAGCACTAGTAGTTTTCTGGTAGTGTCTTTAGGATTTTCTATGAATAGTATCATGTCTGCAAACAGTGACAGTTTTACTTCTTCCTTTCCTATTTTTATTCCTTTTATTTCTTTTTCTTCACTGATTGCTGTGGCTTGGACTTCCAAAACTATGTTGAATAAAAGTGGTGAGAGCAGACATCCTTGTCTTGTTCCTGATCTTAGAGGAAATGCTTTCAGCTTTTCACTGTTGAGTATGATGTTAGCTGTGGGCTTGTCATATATGACCTTTATTATGTTGAGGTAGGTTCCCTCTATGCCAACGTTCTGGAGAGTTTTTATCATAAATGGGTGTTGAATTTTGTCAGAAGCTTTTTCTGTATCTATTGAGATGATCATATGGTTTTTATTCTTCAATTTATTAATGTGGTATATCACATTGATCTGCGGATATTGATAAACCCTTGCATCACTGGGATAAATCCCACCTGATCATGGTGTATGATCCTTTTAATGTATTGTTGGATTTGGTTTGCTAATATTTTGTTGAGGATTTTTGCATCTATGTTCATCAGTGATAATGGCCTGTAATTTTCTTTTTTTGTGATATCTTTGTTTGGTTTTGGTATCAGGGTGATGCTGGCCTCATAGAATGAGTTCAGCAGTATTCCTTCCTCTGCAGTTTTTTGGAATAGTTTCAGAAGCATAGGTGTTAAGTTTTCTCTAAATGTTTGGTAGAATTCACCAGTGAAGCCGTCTGGTCCTGGACTTTTGTTTGTTGGGAGTTTTAAAATTACTGATTCAATTTCATTACTGGTAATTGGCCTGTTCATATTTTCTATTTCTTTCTGGTTCAGTTTGGGAGTTTGTACCTTTCTAAGAATTTGTCCATTTCTTCTAGGTTGTTCATTTTATTGGTATATATTTGCTTGTAGTAGTCTCTTATGATCCTTTGTGTTTCTGTGGTGTCAGTTTTAACTTCTCCTTTTTCATTTCTGATTTTATTGATTTGGGCCCTCCATGGTATGTGTGTGTATATACATACAATGAAATACAACTCAGCCGTAAAAAAGAATGAAATTTTGCCATTTGCAGCAATATGGGTGGACTTCGGGGGTATTACGCTAAGTGAAATAAGTCAGAGAGACAAATACTGTCTCTCTGACTTATACTCTGACTTATACTCAAATACTAGGATATTACTTATATGTGGAATCTAAAAAATATGACAAAACTAGTGAATAAAACAAAAAAGCAGGCTCACAGATACAGAGAACAAACTAGTGGTTACCAGTGGGGAGAGGGAAGTGAGAGAGGGTAATGTAGGGGTAGGGGATTTTAAAAAGGGGGTTATTATGGGATTATATGAAATAATGTGTGTGAAACTTTTGAAAATTGTAAAGCATTATATTTGTTCAATAAAAACAAATACTGGTCATGTTTATGAAGTTTATATCAGAACACTTTCTATAATTTCTATTTTTTAAATTTGAATGTAACTTAAAATACCTTGTTTTTTTCAAAATTTTTCTTTAATAGAGGATTACTCTTTTGAGGAAAAAACTGGGCTTTCTAAGGGCTAAGGTGAGAAGAATTTTTGAGGAGGGTGATTTTGGCAGGAAGGGAAGCAGCTGGCTACAGAATGTTCCCTGAAGCTTTTCCTCCTCTTGAGAGCGTGTCTTTGTACCTAGATTTAGTGTTTTGGTTATTTAAGGATTGGCTTGTTGACCTTTATTCCCCCTTTAACATGGAAATATCTTTACTTCTTTAACATAATATGTATTTATTATTAAGAGGAACATGCAGAGAAATGAAAATCTCCAGCCAAATAGCCATACCCCCAGTAAAAAAAAAAAAAAATGGCCACTGTTCTCTGTTTAATGTATATTCTTTTAAACTTTTTGATGCCTTTGTAAACCACACAGAAGTGTGTGTGTGTACATATTCTTCAAGCTGATTTATTCACTTAGATAGATTCACATAGATAGGTTGATGTGTCAATACAGATATATCTTTTCTTTTTAAAGGCAACAAATTTTCCATTATATGAATGAATGTGTACCATAGTTTAACTTAACCAGATAACTATTAATGAACATTTAGTGGTTCAAATTTTTTTCTATTGCCATTAAAAATGAACATCCTTTTATATAAATCTTGTTATGTCTTTTTTATAATTAACTTTACATGGTGTAATTAAACCATATGTAATTAACCTAAAAAGTATAATTAACATAAAATGAAATTATTTTTTAAATGTGCAATTCAGTGTATTTTGACAAATTTAGAGACCTATGTAATCACCACGACGATCTAGTTATTGGACACTTACATCATCTCAAAAGGTTTCCTTTTATTTCTTCCCACTTAATCCTTACTCCTATTCCTAGTTCCAGATAATAAATAGCTGCTCTGCTTTCTATCACTGTTGATTAGATTTGTCTTCACTAGAGTTGTATGTAAATGAAATTGTGTAGTATACTCTATTGTGTCTGAGTTCTTGCACTTAGCACAGTGTTTTGTGATTCATCTATGTTGTGTGCATCAGTAATTTGTTCTTTTTATTTGAGTTGTATTCTGTTATGTGGATATATCATAAGTTGTTTATCCATTCACCTGTTGATGGACATACAGGTTGTATGGAGTTTTAGGCTAAAATGAATAAAGCTACTATGACCATTTATTTGCAAGTCTTTGTATAAACATTTCACTTCTCATGGGTAAAAAATACCTATGAGTGTAATTGTTGGGTCACATGGTACATTACAAAAAAGTACCAGGCGCTTTCCAAAGTTGTACCATTTTGCATACTCACCAACAATTGAATAATATCAGTTGCTCCCCTTTCTTGCCAACATTTGGCATTGTCATCCTTTTTAATATTAGCCATTCTAATAGTCTGGGAGGTGGTGTCTTATTGTGGTTTTCATATGTATTTCTCTGATTTCTAATGATGTTGAGCACATGCTTATTGCCTGTCTGTATATTCTTGTTTTTGGTAAAGTGTTTATTTGTCCTTTGCCCATTAAAAAAATTGGGTTTGTTTTCTCATTATTATAGAATTATAAGAGTTCTTTGTATATTTAGAACAATTGAAAGCTAAATCTATTATATAATTTCCTCCCAGTCTGTAACTTGCCTTTTTATTTTTTTAAACAATGTCTTTTGATGTGCAGAAGTTTTTAATTTTGAAGAAATCCAACATCAATATTTAAAAATTGGTTTGTGCTTTTTGTGGCCTAGATTTAAAAAATCTTTGTCTACCTTGAAATCACAAAGATATTTTACTATGTTTTCTTTTAGAGGTTTAATAGTTTTGACTTTTACATTTTGAGGTGGTTTTTTTGCATTTTATTTGAAGTCAGTTTTTCCCCAAAGGTATATCAGGATATTTCAGTGGCATTTTAAAAAGGCAATCCATTCTCCATTGAATTTCCTAGACAACTTTGTTGAAAATCAGTTTTCCATACATGTGTTGATCTGTTCCTGTCCTTTTTGTTTTGTTCCATTGTGATATATGTGTGTGTGTGTGTGTGTGTGTGTGTGTGTGTGTGTGTGTGTGTGTGTGTGTGTGTATCCCCTTATGCTAATAATATGTGTCTTGATTATTGTGGCTTTATAGTTAGTTCCAAAAACAAGTAGTTTCCTCTAACTTTGTACTTTACTTTTAAAATATTTTTGGTGATGTCAGTCCTTTGATTTCCATACAGATTTTGTCAGTTTCTACAAAAAAGCCTGCTGTGATTTTGATGCTATTTATTTATGTTGTATCTCTATAGAACAATTTGGGAAGAATTGTACATTAGTTACATTTGGTCTTCTTTTTTAAAAAATTTTTTAAATAATGAATGAATGAATGAATTTTTGGCTGCTTTGGGTCTTCGTTGCTGTGTGCGGGCTTTCTCTAGTTGCAGTGAGCAGGGGCTACTCTTTGTTGTGGTGTGCAGGCTTCTCATTGTGGTGGCTTCTCTTGTTGCAGAGCATGGGCTCTAGGTGCATGGGCTTCAGTAGTTGTGGCTCGTGGGCTCTAGAATGCAGGCTCAGTAGTTGTGGTGCACGGGCTTAGCTGCTCCACAGCATGTGGGATCTTCCCGGATGAGGGATCGACCCGTGTCCCTTGCATTGGCAAGCTGATTCTTAACCACTGCGCACCCGTGGAAGTCCCACATTTGGTCTTCTTATCTACGAATGTGGTACGTTTCTCTTTTTATTTAGGTTTTCTTTCTCTTTGCAGCGTTTCATAGTTTTCAGGGTACACAATTTAAGTTTATTTTCCTAATGTAAAAGGTATTTACAGAAATTACATTGCTAATTATTGCTAAATATAGAAATAGAATTGATTTTTAAATTTTGATCCTTAGTCTTATTACCTTGCTTATCAGTTCTAGCAGCCTTTTTGGGTAGTTTTCGTAGGATTTTGTGAGTAAAGACAGCTTTACTTCTTCCTTTCTAATCTGTATACCTTTTATTTTTTTCTCTTACCCAATATATTGCAAGTACTAGGACCTCTAGTACAATGTTGAGTAGAATTGATGAGAGCAGACATTCTTGTATTGCTCCCAATTTTATGGGAAGAGCATTGTCTTGCACCATTATATATGATGTAAGTTGTAGGTTTATTGTAGAGTCACTCAACTTGATCATGTTGTATATGTTCCCTTTTATTTTTTCCTATTCCTATATGCTGAGAGTGTTGTTTTCCCCCATGAATTAGTGTTTACTTTTGTCAATTGCTATTCCTGCAGATAGTGAGATAATTATATAGGTTTTCTTTTTCATTCTGTTACTATGATGGAATGCAATTATTGATTTTTCCAGTGTTAAACCCACTTCACTTTGCTGGGATAAACTCCACTTGGTCATGATTTGTTTTTTTTTTTAATATACTGATGGATTAGGTTTAAAGGTGTTTGCATCTTTGGTCATGAAAGGTATTCCTGTATAATTTTTTTACGTCTTTGGTTTTGTTATCTTGGTAATAATACTGCACTTATACAATGAGATCTTTTCCTCAATTTTCTGAAACACTTTGTGAAGGGTTGGTGCTATTTCTTTCTTAAATGTTTGGTAAAGTTCATCAGTAAAGCCACCTGGGCCTCAGATTTTAGTTGTAGTTTTAGGGTTTTGTTTTCTGGTGAGAAGACTTGAAATTGTGAATTCAGCATCTTTAATAGATGTAGAGCTATTCAGGTTTTCTGTTTCTTCCTTTGTCAATTTTTTTTGAAATTGTCTTTCGAGGGATTTAACATGTTGTAGGATCTGTAGCTGTGTCCCATCTTTCATTCTTGATAATGGTAATTTGTATTTTCTCTCTAAATATTTTTGGTCTTTCTAGATAGATTATCAATTTTATTGACCTTTTCACAAATAGCTTTTGGATTCATTGATTTCTCTGTAATTTTTGTATTTTATTTCATTGGTTTTTATTCTTCTTTAATCTCTTTAATATGAGTTCTCTTTGCTCTTATTTGATGCTTCAGGTAGAAGCTTAAACCATTGATTTGAGACCTTTCTTCTTTTCTGTTGTAAGCATTTAAAGCTATACATTTCCTTCTAAGCACTAATGTAGCTGCAACCCCCAAATTTTTATGTTTTGCTTTCATTTTCATTCAGTTCAACATATTTTAAAATTTGCCAGGCTTCCCTGGTGGCACAGTGGTTGGGAATCCACCTGCCAATGCAGGGGACACGGGTTTGATCCCTGGTCTGGGAAGATCCCACATGCCGCGGAGGAACTAAGCCCGTGTGTCACAGCTGCTGAGCCTGCGCTCTAGAGCCTTTGAGCCACAGCTACTGAAGCCCATGCGCCTAGAGCCCATGCTCCACAACAAGAGAAGCCACCACAATGAGAAGCCCGCACACCGCAATGAAGAGTAGCCCCCACTCACCTCAACTAGAGAAAAGCCTGTGTGCAGCAACGAAGACCCAGTGCAGCCAAAAATAAAATAAATAAGTTTAAAAAAATTTGTCTTGTAATTTAGAAGTGTTTTTGTTTAGTTTATAAATATTTGGGAATTTTCTATCTATCTTTCTTGTACTGATTTCTAGTTTAATTCTGTGTGTTTTTAGAGTTGTAGGTAGTAACAGATGAGAATGGTGAGGCTGCTTCATTTGAGGGGGAAGCTGGCGGGAATGGGAAAAGGGGCTTGATTGCTCGGCTTGTGGAGGATCTCTGACTTTCCTTTATGACTCCTTAAGGGCTCTCAGTTACCTCAAGGGTTTTTGTGATACATAGTCTGAAACTACTGCCGTAGGTTGTGCGGTAACTTTGGGAAGGTGAAAATGATGCTAAGGTAGAGAAAGTACTTGGAGGAAAGCAACTAGTGTACTGTTAAGTGGTTGTCTCAGAATAAGTACTTAAAGAGATTTGTTGTGTAATTCAAATATCCGAATAAATGAGACCTTAGTGGAAACATACATTATGTAGTATAGATTGAGAATGAATACTAAGATGGAAAAAAACAGAAGTGTTTGTCTAGTCCAGGTGAAAATATTTGGACCTATACATAATTTCATTGTTTCTTAGAGATTGAGATTTTCACATAAATGTTATCAATTTTTTATTTTCCTTCATGTACTTTTCACCATAGAGGATGAAGCACTATAAAAGAGATAGTTCCTGTTAAATAAGATAAAATTATTTAGGCCTTTAACAAAATTCTTAGAACTAAGTAAAATGATAAAGTCAGAGCCTATTGTTATACCTTTAAATATCTTAAGTGGGCATAGAAGTGGTTCTCAAAAACTGCCTAGATGCCCTCTCATCATTTAGAGTAGGAATCAGGACACTGTGGCCCATGAACCAAGAATGGATTTTACTTTTTTTTTTTTTTTTTTTTTTTTGCGGTACGCGGGCCTCTCACTGTTGTGGCCTCTCCCGTTGCAGAGCACAGGCTCCGGGGCCGTGGCTCACGGGCCCAGCTGCTCCGCGACATGCAGCATCCTCTCGGACCGGGGCACGAACCCATGTCCCCTGCATTGGCAGGCAGACTCTCAACCACTGCGCCACCAGGGAAGCCCGGATTTTACATTTTTGAAGGGTTCTAAGAAAAAAAAAAAAAAAAAACAACCAAGAAGAATCTGTGTCACAGGCTGTGTGGTCCGCAAAGCCTAACTTACTTGGCCTTTTACAGGAAGAGTTTGCTGAATCCTGACTTAGAGTAAGAAGCAATTCATATTTAGAAAGGGTTTGTCTCATCCTTTCAGCTCTCTTCAAAAAGGAGAAGATGATAACAGTGACAGATAACATGGCTTCTTTCTTATCCAGGCTACCATCTGGTTCCAGTCTTTTCTTTACAGTGACTCTTGTGTATTGAAGTGGGGGAATTCGGCTGCAATCTCTGTTTGAAAAGCACCTTTGTGTAGAGAAGATTGATAATGAGCACACTGACCAGTTATTTCTCAAGAATGGTATTATTTAGAATAATAAGCATCATTTTAGGTTTAGTTTTATATTATATATAGCTATATTATATATAGCACACATTTTAGTTTTTATATATAGCTTAATTTTGGTTTCACACACACACTGTATTTTATTTTTGTGGTATGCGGGCCTCTCACTGTGGCGGCCTCTCCCGCCGCAGAGCACAGGCTCCAGACGCACAGGCCCAGCGGCCGTGGCCACGGGCCCAGCCGGTCCGCGGCATGTGGGATCCTCCCGGACCGGGGCACGAACCCGCGTCCCCTGCATCGGCAGGCTGACTCCCAACCACTGCGCCACCAGGGAAGCCCTGTATTTTATTTTTACTAGAGATAAATAAACTGACACCAATATAGCTTAATTTTTAAAGCTTCTTCAAACCACTTAAATTTTGAAATGTGTAGATACAAATTAATTTTATATTGGCCTATATATTTTCACAGGATGATTGTCTTTTGAAAGTGTGGTACCCTATGACTGGTTGGAAGTCTTCAATTATACCTCTGGATCATCATGAAGTGGAAAGGAGACAAGCATCTACCCAGTTTTCCTTTGTCTATTTGGCACATCCGCGAGCTGTGACAGGTTTTTCATGGCGTAAAACTAGCAAATATATGCCCAGGTTAGACAACTGTGTCATAGAACTTCATTTTGTATTACTTATATGTTTATAAAAATAATGAAAACAAAGGTCCTTTTAATTGACATGGTGGCAATGAAGAGCAGAGGTTCTGGGCGTCAACTGCCTGACTTCAGATTCTGCTATTGTTACCAGCTTCGTGAGCTTTTGACTAAATTTCTTAAGCTCTCCATGCCTCTGTAGAATGAGGGTAGTAGTAGTACCTACCTCAGAGAGTTGTATGAGACTGAAATGTGTGAGTGCGTGTGAATGCTTATACAGGCCTTTGCACATTGTGTGTGCCGGGGCAGTGTTAGCTGGTATTGTCAGTATCAGCAGCAGCGGTAGATTCTAGGAAGGAGATGTTTGCAAGTAACAGGAAAGCACACACTGAGGGAGAATAAAACATAGTAATAAACTGTCAGTAATATGCATTCTGGGAACTCAAAAGTGTTTAGAAGATTAAGCAAATTACAAAACAGCCCATACCAATGATTCCTGTATTATATATACAGTTCTAAAAATGCTTGCTTAGAAATCTGTATTCATTCTTGAGGAAGGGTTATTTCATCTGCTAAATATATCTGAGCACTGTTTGCACTTGATGGGAAATATAGCACACTTATTATGGAGGTGCTCAGTAAATGATAACATGGGGAATTTATACATTTTTGGAATCTGAATAAAAGTTTACTCTAGCTTAATCTGTTTAATTAAGTTATTTGCATCTATGGAAAACATTTGCAGAATTCTTTACCTTTGAGTTAGATTCTATGTAAAGCATTTTTTTTCTTTCTTTTTTTTTTTTTTTTTGTGGTATGTGGGACTCTCACTGCTGTGGCCTCTCCTGTTGCAGAGCACAGGCTCCGGACGCACAGGCTCAGCGGCCATGGCTCACGGGCTCAGCCGCTCCGCGGCATGTGAGATCTTCCCGGACTGGGGCACGAACCCGTGTCCCCTGGATTGGCAGGTGGATTCTCAACCACTGCGCCACCAGTGAAGCCCGCATTTTTTTAATGGGAAAATTTTTTTTTTTTTTTCACAATGAGTGGTTAAACTACTTCAGTTGCTTGATGCTGTGACATTTTTGCTTAATGGAAATTGATTTATAGTTTGAAGTTATAGTCTCCTTACAGTTTTATTATTAATAAATTTGTTTACCTATTTAAAACTGTTTAGACTACAAGAAGGATAAAACAAAATGCTGGAACTACTGCCATAAACCATGTAGTTTAATTATAATTAATGATCTTTTATTATGGTCATTCTGCAATTTGTAATGACAGAAATGCAGGTTTTCTTTTGATGTTTAGTTTGTTTTGTTTAGGAGATACTAATCCTCCAGAGCCTTGTTTTCAAGCAGCACATGTATAATCTGGCATTAATTTCTGTTTCCTTCGTCAGGACCATTTCCTAGTTTTTATGATGTTCACAGCCGTACTGTGCGTGATTTCAAGCTCTTCCATTGATACTCTTTCTCCACACAATGTAATTTCTAAAGCAATTGGAAGCATACTATACTGTCATTTAGTTTAGCTGTTCAAGACATAAGTTTAATGAATTAAGGTGAGTGTCAGGGACAGTTAGGTTGTTCTTATTTTATGGTAACTGATTGCACCCTATGTCCAGCCTACCACCTTGCAGGTCTGAGCAGGTAATAAATGGGGTTTGGTAAGAGTGTGAAATAGTCAGTAGAAATCCATTATCATTATTGGAAAAATAACTACACATAGATCATACTGTTTTGCGTTAATGTCATCTTTAAGGATGAAGAACTAAATATTAATAGCCTTTAATTTTTCATGTCATTGATACTCATAGTAACTTTTGTTCATTTCTCTTTATCATTAGAGGTTCTGTCTGTAATGTGTTATTAACTTCATGCCATGATGGTGTCTGCCGGCTATGGGCAGAAACCGTATTACCAGAAGACTGTCTTTTGGGTGAGCAGATTTGTGAGACTACCACTTCCAGCAGTGCCAGCAACCTTACTCATGCTGGAAGACACAAAGACAGAGTACAACATGCTCTTGAGGTACTGTATTATTTAAAATGGTAAATGAATCTTGAAGATAATGAGTATGGTGGGAATTCTTAAGCTAAGTTGCAGATGGTGCATGGTACACATAATGACGAAATTAATGGCAAAGAATTCTCACTTATTTTATGTCACTTAGAAGACAGATATAGACAGTAATGATCTCAGATATGTAATCTAGATAAGTAGTATAAATTTCTTTCAGTTTGCATGTTGAGTGTGAAAATCTATAGGAGTAGGCAGCTTTGATTAATAAAACATGTAAAAGTCTTTGAAATTGGTTGTAATGAAAAATATTTTGTGGGGAATTCCCTGGCAGTCCAGTGGTTAGGACTCGGTGCTTTCACTGCTGGGGCCCAGGTTCGAACCCTGGTCAGGGAAGTAAGATCCCACAAGCTGTGTGGTGCAGCAAAATAAAAAAACAAACAAATAAATAAATAAACCACAGCAATCTTTAAAAAAATATTTTGCTTTTGTTTCATTAGGATTAAATTTTACATTTATTTTTCTAATTAAAAATGACTTATCGGGGCTTCCCTGGTGGCGCAGTGGTTGAGAGTCCGCCTGCCGATGCAGGGGACACGGGTTCGTGCCCCGGTCCGGGAAGATCCCACATGCCGTGGAGCGGCTGGGCCCGTGAGCCATGGCCGCTGGGCCTGCGCGTCCGGAGCCTGTGCTCCACAACAGGAGAGGCCGCAACGGTGAGAGGCCTGCGTACTACAAAAAAAAAAAAAAAAAAGTTAAAAAAAAAAAGACTTATGAATAAGAATAAAGGTGTTAAGATATTAAGTGAACTTATATAATTGCACAGTTTTCATGGTTTGATATTTTGAAAGTGAAATAACTTTTCTAGTTTTTAAATACTATATATAAAACAAAAGTGCTTTCTAAGAAATTAGATTATTTATAATATAGTACAGACTGTTGTGCCCATTATGATTAGGGAATAAAATGAGATAAACACATTATTAAAAATTACCAGAAATTTATTATAGTAAACCTAGATTGCTAATTTTCTTAATTTTTCATGTGACTTTATTACACAAAGAATATATGCTTATTCTAAAATTAGATTAGGAAAAAGAAAAAAAATGTAGAGTTTATAATCCAACTATTCCAATATGTGTTTGTACATTTTTTTAATATACAAGATTGAGATCATATTATGCAGTAATGTTTTATAACTTGCTTTTTATACTTAATGTGTTATAAACATCTCTGTACATTACTAATTATACTTTTACATTGCATGTTTACATTGACACTTTAATGGTTGCATAGCCAAAATGGTTTTGCAGTTTTGGCAAGCAGAAATATTTTGGGGGTTTAATAGGCTAAGGATGTGGTCCTTTAAAGTTTTATGTAAAGTAGTCCTGCTCTGATGCTCTCTGTGATTGCGCACTTTTTATACAGTTTTTTCCAACATTTAAAGCATAAATGAAATTAAAGCAGAAGTCAGAACAGTTAGAGTTATGTTTTGCTATTATTGAAGTTTAGTGGGAAAAAGTACTTTATTTACTAGATGTTTACAATAATTTATATATACTTGTATAACATTTTATCTTTAAATTACATATGACCTTTTGGAGACTAAGGGCTTTTAGATATCTTTATATCCTCCATGTTATCTAATATATTTCTTTTCAAGTGTTTGTTAAATTGAATTACTAACTGCTGAATAAAATAAAAGCAAAAGTATAATAATATGTAATCAGTGATTTGACACATTTTTGCTGCCTTTTAATAAAATGTTGTCAACTAGTAAAGTTAAAATTGTTTTTAATAGAAAAAGCCTGATTATCTGACTTATGAGCTATTTTGCTTTCTAATGTCCTTTCCTATAAAACCCCTAACTGCAAGGTCTATATAATTCTATATATACTTATACATTTTGTTCCTGGGAGAAGATAACCGACCAATATAGCACAGCCTTGGCAATCTAATTTAAAATAATGATAAATGTCAAAGATCGATCGAGTGAAAATAATTTGATAGGTATAATCAAAGAAATAAGCAGGGAGACCAGAGACAGAGGACACACCATAGAACTGATACTGTTTTTCACATGAAAAGGGACAAGGGCTGCGGAATTGAAAGGAGGGACCAGATGTTTTACTTTACTGCAGAAAGAACTGAGAGGATGCCACATTTTATTTAATTGATTGCAAGGAACAAAGGAAAAGAATGGTACATTATTGTTAAGCATAGTATTGTAAAGTGACAGAATAAGGAATCACTGTGTGGTGGGGTTATGGTGTGGAGAAAAGATTGTGCTGAGAGTTGACATGGTCCCATGTCAGAATAGTTCACATGGTGGAGTATGCCAGTACAGAATTTTTATCATAGACACATATCTCAGTTTGAACAAATTCCACAGGTCAACACTTTTCATGGGGTCTTTCCTGGCTACTCTTATCTAAGTTAAGGTTCCCCTTGTTATTCTGTATTTTTGTACCCTCTTTTTGTCTTTATAATAGAGGTTATATATTAGATTATTTAGCTGGCTATTTAGTTCTAAGTGAGAATTTGGGGGAGGAATATTCTTCCTGGTAGGAAGATTTGGATTTTTTTTTTTTTTACACCCTTATAACTAGTAAATTTCATCTCAGTACTGGGATATCTTGAAAAAACTAGACTTTGGACTCCTAATCTTTATAGGGGTTTCTGCAGATAATAAGTTTTTGAGCAACTACTGCCTTGAACTATAAAATTTGCAAGACCAGTGGAGAATATATTAAGTTGTTCTGTTGTACTTAAAGTTTCCTTTAAGATGGTCAGGTTTCACAGAGAGGAAAATTGTAAAATCCTTAACAATCAAAAGTACTTTGATCAGCACTTATTAGACTTCCTAGACTTGGATTTAGTAATTATTTTTCTATTTTAGACAATACACCATTTGAAAAATTTAAGAAAAGGACAAAGGAAGTCTTCCATTCTTGTAACTCACACTGAATTAATGCATGACCAGATGGCAACGCATGAAGTTCAAAGACACATTTCCCATCACGCAAATGCACTGTGTCATTTTCACATTGCAGCGAGCATCAATCCCGCCACAGGTAAAGGATAGTAAAGTTTTATTTCTTATCTGCTGAAATAAGATAAATAAATAGAACAGTGGGACTACTTTTATAACCTGTTTCTAATTTTATGCTAATACTCCATGTTTCCTTTTAAAATACTTCTTAATTGGAGCAGAAATATAAGGTGCCATTTCTTAAATTGAGACTGTGTGATCCTCAGGGAATAACTTCAAATAAGTATTTTTGAGCACCATTGTTTGTCTAGAATATGGCAAAGTTTCTAAGTAATTAGAGCTTTAGTTGAACCTGGAGATGAACACAAGTGGTGGCAGCCTGGTTAATTAGTGTGATTTCCCACGCTTTTGTATTTTCACTATTATTCTTTCTTCTCAACTCTTCTTTATAATTTTATCTAAGTATATTTTTGCATAGTTTTCCCTATATTTCAGCATATCTTGTTTTATACCCTCATAGACTTTCTTGTCCTATACTTTGGGAAAGATAGTTTTTCTTCTAACCTTGATGTTTTCTTTCTGCTCTTTTCCTCCTATGTCGTTGAGAAGTATTATGAGGCAGGTTCATTGTGGGCAGGAGCATATTTAAAGCTTCTATTTAAGGTCATTGTTTTCTTTCTGCATGAAAAACATATGACAAGGCCTATTAGCTTCATATTACATTGCTGGAAGAACTATATTTGTATAAAGTTATAGTTACGTTTTATTGAAATGGAACTCTATTGCTTCAGGGTGCAGAGGATTTTATTTTTAAATGTTTATTTATATAAAGATGGTATTTAGCAAATACAGTTCCAAAAGAGTGATATCTGGATGCTTCCCCCCCAGTCTCTTTTTCTCTCTATTGAGTGGATTATTTATAATTTGATTTGGGATTAAGGAGATTTTCTTTTTTTTTGAATTATACTGTTTTATGTGAACTGATCTCTATAGTGTGAATTTCAGTTACCCCACATGGAGAAAATCTGCTATACTTAGAAGTTTGCTTGCCTTCCTGTGTTCTTTCTTGGCATTATTTTTCCCTGACTTTTGAGGAAAGTATAAAACAGTCAGAAATGTTGGAAGAATAGTACAGTGAACACTCATTTCACCCACTTTGATTCAACAGTTGCTAACATTTTGCCAGTTGCTTTATTCTCTCTGTATATACACACATATGCATGTTTATATGTGGGTGTGTGTGTGAGTGAAATTTTTTCTTAATGTTTTCAAAGTAAGTTACACATATCATGGCATATCACCCTTACATACTTCAGCAAATATCTCCTAAGAATAAGGAAATTTTCTTACATAATCACAATATCATTATCATACCTAAGAAAATTAGAAATAATTCCATAATCTCTGATATTCAGTTCATATTTAAATTTCAGTCATCTCAAAAATGTCTTTTAGATTTGCTTTTCTGTTTTGTCTTTCTGTTCCCTCATCCCCAAACCAGGATTCAGTAAAAGTTTGTGCATTTGGTGTGTTTCATTTTTAAATTAGTAATTTAATTCCATATGTCTATGCCATTAGTTCATTTACCATTAAATTCAATTAAAAATTTCAGATCGTGCTAGAGTTATGTTTACTTTTTGTTTATCACATTTTCTGTGTAATGGAATTAGTCTTTATAGGCACATGTAATATTTTAAAAGACATTAGAAATTCCCATTGAAATTTTATCTTTTTTGATTCCACAGATATTCCAAATGTCTTGGTTGGCACTGTATTTAACATTGATGATGGAAATGGGGGCTTTGTAGTTCATTGGTTAAACAACAAAGAATTTCATTTTACATCATCTACTGAAATATTTATGCAGCAATTACGAAAACTTTCTGAAAAGCAGGTAGATCATGAAAACAACAAAGGCGATAGAGAAGATGAGGAACGTTCACAGGAGGAAAGAGAGAGGGGTTTACGTATGAAACTAGACCATGGTTAGTATACTGTGTTCAGATTTTTTTTACAGGCTGACAGCTTTTTGTGAAACCACCTTTGGTTTGTAATCTTTCTTTCCTCCCCTCCTTCCTTTTTACTTTTCCATTCATTCCACAGATCTTTACTAACCATCTTCTGTGGACCATCTACCATCTAACTTTGCTTTGTTATAACATATTGCTTTGAGTAATGTATTACTTTGGAAGCCATGCTTTTGGGGGGGGAACAGGTTTTGCTAATAACGGTAATAATAAAGATAATGTGATAGTGTGAATGAAGTTTTGATTTATCGAAAACTAAGAAATGTAGTAATTTTCAGTTCATACCAGAAAATAGTTTCCTTCCTTGTTTTTTTTTCCTGGCCATAAGTTGGAAAAGGGATTCATGATTTCTAAAGTTAGTATGCTATTTATTGATAGTCTAGTATGTAAATGAATTTCTGTAGTATAGTCTAGTATGTAAATGAATTTGATAGTCTAGTATGTAAATGAATTTTCTGTAGTGGTTCTGTTAGTATGTACTGATAAATTTATTTTCTGATTTAGAATTATCCCTGGATAGAGAAT
The DNA here is from genome assembly GCF_026419965.1 of Kogia breviceps. Classification (NCBI taxonomy): domain Eukaryota; kingdom Metazoa; phylum Chordata; class Mammalia; order Artiodactyla; family Physeteridae; genus Kogia; species Kogia breviceps. The sequence goes on from NC_081312.1 coordinate 149,284,027, forward strand.
CTGAAGCAGGTACAGGATCATCAGAATATGAAGATGGAGAAAGAGAGGGAAGTCCTAGAACCTGTTCACAACCTAGTGTACCAATGCCACTGCCTACAGTCCTGCTTGATCGGAAGATCGAAATGCTGCTAACTGAATGGAATAAGAATCCTGACATGCTTTTTACTATACACCCGGTAGATGGTACCTTCCTAGTGTGGCATGTAAAGTATTTGGATGAATATAATCCTGGAATATTTAGACAAGTCCAGGTATATTTTATTGATGAAGCAGTTTTTACACTTTTTAAAAAAGTAAAACAGTTGCTATTCAGATTTAGCAGGTTTTCAGACATACTCAGTGATTTTATTTTTGATAAGCAACTGAGGAGAATAACTTGCTACCAAAGGGGGTCAATGACCACAGATTTTATGAACTTGATTAATTTAAGTCAAATGAATTTGGCTTTGAAATGTGATACTGAGTACTTGAATGTGTGTGTATTCATTTTCTTCTGGGAATTCACAATATTTTGAATAAACTTAAGAAACTACCCTAAAAATGTGACTCAGGATGAGTCCCCTCCACTTCTTCAGTTTTATTAATTAAATCTACTATCTTTATCGGCCATCTTTCTGAACAGTATTTGTTTAGATTTATGGTTGTAGTCATCTAGATGTACAGGCAAGTTTCAAATATTTGAAACTATTTCTTCAGTTTTCTCATAGGCAATGAATAGAGATATGATACTATATAAATAGAGGAAAAGGATTAGACCATAATGAGATCGAAAATGATATATTTTTCTAGGAAGCTGAGGTTTGACATTTTGAAAATGGAAGTATTTTTGGAGGACTGAGAGGAGGCAGACTGCTTGCACTGAATCATGTAATTGTGTTTTTCAGGTTTCTTTTTCTTCTCGGATTCCTGTTGCGTTTCCATCTGGTGATGCAAGCTCTCTTAGTAAAAATATCATGATGTATGCCTGTATAACTGCTACAAAAGATTCTCACCACACTGTGTTACACCAAGACATGATTGCTGAATGCAGTCCTCATGGATCACAGCTGCATTCTGGACCACACAGTACAAATATGAACATTTTAGCTCCCACAGTAATGATGGTTTCTAAACACATAGATGGCTCTTTAAATCAATGGGCAGTCACTTTTGCTGATAAGTCTGCCTTTACCACTGTTCTGACTGTATCTCACAAATTTAGATATTGTGGTCATAGATTTCACCTCAATGACCTGGCATGTCATTCAGTTTTACCGTTATTATTGACATCGTCTCATCATAATGCTCTGCTGACTCCTGAATCAGATTTTCAGTGGGACTCAGACAATAAATTAAGTAGATTAATGGATCCTGTAAGACACATAAAGGGTTCCTCAAAACAACCTCTCAGAAATGCAGCAACACGTACATTTCACGACCCGAATGCCATCTACAGTGAACTTATTCTGTGGCGCGTGGACCCAATAGGACCTTTGTCATACACTGGAGGAGTATCAGAGTTGGCGCGAATTAACTCTTTACATACTTCAGCCTTCTCTAATGTTGCTTGGCTTCCAACTCTTATTCCTAGTTACTGTCTTGGTAAGTGTTCATTTTAATAGTGAAATTAATAAAAGCTTTAAAACAGTTATTTATATACAAAATGATTTATATTTGTCATTAGGAAGATTTTTAATAAGTATTCAGATTGTAGGTATCAGACTTAAGTTTAGAGTTTCTAGACTTTTGTTTTTCATCTTTTCCCTCTCATAACCTATTTGTTCAATTTTTTTGGTTAATAATTTTATATCTGTTAATTGTATCTGTGTTTCTGGACCATGGTTATGTCTAAAAAGAGAAGTGTGAATATTTTTTTCTCATACTTCAGCCAGTAATAAAAATAAACTATATTATAATGCAAAGTGTTTACTTTCTCAGGCACATATTGCAATTCTGCAAGTGCTTGCTTTGTTGCTTCTGATGGCAAAAACCTGAGACTCTACCAAGCTGTGGTAGATGCAAGAAAATTATTGGATGAACTGTCAGATCCAGAATCTTCAGTAAGTATTTCCTAGTCTTTATTAATATATCTAAGCTAATAAGGAATTCTCTTTTAATTTGTCTGGGATGTTTATTTGTTAATCGGTGTTTAGGGAGTGAGCATCTGTTCTGGGCTCTGTGTGACTAGTTTGTTTTTTCTTAATTTGTGTTCCAATTTACATAAATCAAAATTACAGTCTGCTGGCGTTTTCACTGCTGTGGCCCAGGTTCAATCCCTGGTTGAGGAACTAAGATCCCACAAGCCACACAGCGCGGCCAAAAAAAAAAAAAATTACAGTCTGTACATCACCTCAAACATCAATACGTTTTACATTTAAAGAAATAAATATGATTTTTGTTTCTAAAATGTGATTTTTTTTCTTGACATTTTTCACTCTTTAGTTTGGTTCTGTTAATCTTATTTTGCTCAAGAAAGGTTTTAAGGCACCTTTACCAACCTCTATGTTTAGGTTGGAAAATTTGAACTTTTCTGAGCTTGATTCACTATTTTAAAAGTCCTCTGGGGCTTCCCTGGTGGCGCAGTGGTTGAGAATCCGCCTGCCAATGCAGGAGACACGGGTTCGTGCCCTGGTCCGGGAAGATCCCACATGCCGCGGAGCAACTAAGCCCGTGAGCCATGGCCGCTAGGCCTGCGCATCCGGAGCCTGTGCTCTGCAATGGGAGAGGCCACAACAGTGAGAGGCCCGCATACCGCAAAAAAAAAAAAAAAAAAAAAAAAAGTCCTCTGGTTAGACTATGTTATCAGTAGGTGGCAATGTCTCATTCTGGTAGTTCTCTATTTGAACTGGAAGTCATGCATATTAGTCAGTATTCAGATTTGAATGGTGAATTTTCCATTTACCTATAAAAACGTGCCTTTTACTAAAATAACTAATAAAAAATGTTTCCAATATTGAAAATCAAAGACTGTTTTTGTTTTGTTTAATTTTAATATTTATTTATTTATTTACTTACTTATGGCTGTATTGGGTCTTCATTGCTGCGCATGGACTTTCTCTAGTTGCGGCAAGCGGGGTCTACTCTTCGTTGCGGTGCACAGCTTCTCATTGCGGTGGCTTCTCTTGTCGTGGAGCATGGGCTCTAGACGCACAGGCTTCAGTAGTTGTGGCTCGCAGGCTCTAGAGCGCAGGCTCAGTATTTGTGGCGCATGGGCTTAGTTTTGCTCCACGGCATGTGGGATCTTCCCGGACTAGGGCTCAAACCCGGGTCCCCTGCATTGTCAGGCGGATTCTTAACCACTGCACCACCAGGGAAGTCCCTCAAAGACTGTTTCTGAATGTCTGCCATGTACCCCTAGACGTGTAGGGAATACAGTGTCTGCCTTTAAGGGGATTTCAGTTTAGCAGAGGAGAGAAATTATTATAAAAGGTTAAATAACAGTTTAAGACTGAAGCAGAGGTGTCTGAAGTTGGTATGTAATTAACTGCCAAACACTATTTCATAATTCAGGGGCAAAAGAGATCAGAGTAGGGTAGGCATAGAAGTTTTTATTAAGGACAGTATTTGAGTTCATTTTTGATAGATTCAGAAAGACCAATCCTTGGTCTTTGCTGAGTGATAGAATAGCCTGAGTGGATACAGGAAAGTACGTGTATAAATAAGGCTTGTTCCAGAAACAGTGGTAATTGGATTGGAGCCACAAGTTTGGCATAGAGAAAGTCTAGAAAAGTAGCATCTTTCAAATTTTAGAGTTGGAAGATTTAAAGGTCCCCTAGTCTAACCAGCCATCTGATACTTTGTCTCTACCACATTCCTGCCAATTTGTCATCTGGCCTCCAAGGAGGGAAGCTCAACTCTAAACGCAGCTCATTCTGTCTTTGAATTACCATCACTGTTATATTGAAATTAAACTTGTAATCCTTCAATTCTACTTGTTAGCTTTAGTTCCATTTAGAATAAGTCTAAGATTTCTTACATGTGAGAGCACCTCAGACACCTATCTTGGAACCCCCCAATTTTTTTCCTCAGGCCAAACCTGCTGCTCCTCTGCCTATAAATTTATCGAACTGCTTTATATTTGACCCTGGTTACTCTTCTGAGCAGCTTTCAGTTTGTTTATACACCGGGCATTGTAGGATCACTAGAATATAGCAGTATTGTGGCATCTCTCAGTAGATACTATTATGTTTGGGCAGGCATGCCACATTCTTTGTATGTAATTCATATCAAGCTGACTTTCAATTAAATATCACAGAGGTTTTTTTTTTTTGGCTAGTAAGCCATTCTGTATTTGTGCATTTGAATTTGGGACCCAAATAGGGACTTATTTCCCTATTACATTTCACCTTGCTAGGCTCAGCTTAACAGTACATCCTTTTGAATCCTGATTCTGTTACTGCTTTATGACTTATATCACCAGCCTATTTGATGAGTGTTGTTCTACATCTTCATCTAAGTCAATTACAGAAATGTTAAACAGTACTGGACTGAAGAAAGAACCTAGCAGTGTACATTTGAAATCTTTCTCCATTTTTATTGTCTAGAATATTTCTCCAGCTTATCCCAAGGATTTGCATGAGGCAGCTTGTGGTGTACTTCACTGAAGTAAAATACACCCTGTCTGCCAAATCTTTTGCAGTCAAAAAAGGAAGTCAGATTTGTAGGAGATGATTGTTTTAATGTATAGTAGGTTGAATGTGTGTATCCTAATGTCTCTTCATGACTAAAACGTTGTACTAGATAGACATCAGGCTCTTTATTCTGACTTACAGAAGAATGTTGTTTTCCTTGTTGAAAATTGGAACCTTGGCCTGTTTTTAGTCTTTTGGCTGTGGCAATCCCCATGATTTCTCAGAGAGAACATTCTCTGTGGTTCATTGTTCTCACTGGCAAAATTTCTCAATAACCTGGGCATTATTTTTTCCAGGAGAGTATAAATTCATTTAGAGCAGTTGGATACATTCTTGGAATTTAAAAATTTATCTTGGTCTTCTGCTCCAATGTACTTACCAATGTACTTTTTTCTTAAACCCTCCATTTTCATTATTGTTTTTAAAGTTAAAAAGTAATAACTCATTGTAGAAAATTTTTGGTCCTTTCTACTTTTGTAAGCTAAATTCTTGAAATAGAAGACCAGAGACAAAGTAGGAATTAGGAGTTCTTTATTCTCCTGATCTTTATTAACATTAAACCATCAGCCTCTGTTAATGAGCCTATCTTTCTCTTTCTACTCTGAAAACAATAATTAATTCAGTGACCTAATTTTTCAAACAAATCTTTAATTTGAGAATAGTTTTAGGTTTACAGAGAAGTTGGAGATATAGTGCAGAGTTCCCCATATACCCCTATTGTTAACATCACCAGAATACATTTGTCACAACTAAGAAACCGTTATTAGTGTGATATGATTAATTAAACCCCAGACTTTATTAAGACAACTGATTTTTTCCCACAAATGTCCTTTTCCACTAATATTCCAGGACCTCATCCACAAAACCACATTACATTTAGTTGTCATGTCTCCTGAGTCTTCTCTGATCTGGGACAGTTTCTCAGTTTTCTTCATCTTCATCAGCTTTCTCTCATGACCTTGACAGTTTTGAGTAGTAGCGGTGAGATATTTTATTGTATTTTCCCTCGACTTGGGTCTGTCTGCTATTTTTCTCATGGTTAGACTGGAGTTATGAGTTTTGGGGAAAAATACCTCAGGTGTGTGAAGGACGCTTCTTGTGTTACATCAGGGGCACATGCTAACGATATGGTTATTAGCATCTTCCCTCTTTTTTTCTTTTCAGCTGGAAGTTTGTTAATTTATTGATGTTTTTAAAGAACCAGGTATTTGTTTCATTGAACTTTTTGGTTTTGTTTTAATTTTCATTAGTATCTGCCCTATCTTTATTATTTTCTTCCTTATGCTTATTTTTTTTTTGCTTTTCGTTTACTAGGTTTTTTGAGATAGGAGCTTAGGTTCTGGTTTTTTTTTTTTTTTTTTGGCCGAGCCGTGCAGCATGTGGTATCTTAGTTCCTGGACCAGGGATCGAACCTGTGTCCCCTGTGGTGGAAGCGTGGAGTCTTAACCACTGGACTGCCAGAGAAGTCCTAGGAGCTTAGATTCTTTTTTTTTTCCTTTTCTTATTTTCTTTTATTTATTTACTTATTTTATATAGCAGGTGGAGCTTAGATTCTTGATTTGAAACTGTTCTTTTTTTTTTTTTTTTTAGGGAAGAATTACTCTTTAATTAAGGCTTTCTTTATACCTGTTAACATCAATTTTTTATAAATTATTTTCAAAAACATTTTAAAATGTGTGCACAGTTTCAAAATTCAAACAGCATGTACTGCACTGTTATTAAATAAAAACTCTGTATCACCTACCCTACCCAAGTCCCACACTTCATTGGAAACCCCTTTAAACCTTTTGTTTTTAATTCTTTTGATAAGTTACCACCATAATTCTAAATGATATGCTTAGATTTTAGTTTCTTAATTTACCAGCAGTAGAAATCAAGTCATTTCCATCTTCTTTGACAGACAGGGAATTCAACTCACATTCCACTTGTCTCTCTCTCTCCACTGAGTTTTGCTAGTTGTATTAGTGTGTTTGGTTTTTCTGTTAGCTGCCTTTATACTTTTAAGTGATGTATACATAATCCTGTATTTTCATTCCATCTTCTTTACACAGTATCTCTTGTATCATCCCAAAGTAAAATGAGGAAAGTTGCATCCCTGCACTCTCTCTTCCCTCCTCCTGCTCTCAACTTGACTTCTGCCAGCTGGAGCATTACCTTTTCAATGTCTTTGATGACATGCACGTTCTATTCTATAACTAAAATTAGGTCTTATGGTTTGATTATAAAAATTGAAACTAGTAACCATCTAGTTATATTTATGTAAATGTGATCATTTCAACTATTTGTCACTGATTTGTCACAGATTCTCTCAAGGGAGAAAGTCCAAAGGGTTAAAGTCAAATGACCTCTCTTATATTCCATCAAGTGATCGGGCCACAGTTTTGCTCGTCTTGTATTTGAATCAAAACTTTCTTCTCTAATTTTTCAGTTGTTTTCTTGGCATTTCTAATTTCTTGAGCTTCTTTTTTCTTGTTGAGAGGAAAAAAAAACCCTAAGTCTTCTCCCCCACTGGGCTAAGAGCTTCCAGCTTCTTAACTGTCCTGCCTGTTAAATCTTCCTCTTTCTATTCTTGGAGGAATTCCTTTTAGGGTCTTTTGATCTGGTGTTTTAATTTGAGCTGTGTTTTTCGGGATGCTGCAGACATGTCATCCTCTCCGTTTCACACCTGGAATTCCACCACTGTTTCCTGGACCATTAGCTACTGCTCTCTCTCCTGTACTGTCGTTAGAGTACATCCTCAAATATTGTAAATTTTTTAAAAAGAAAGGTCGCCTGCTAGATAAGGATTCTGAAATCATTCTGAATCCAACATGGCTGGAAAAGTGTTTACTTTACCTTCAAATTTATTTTAAAAAATATTTATTTATTTATTTGGCTTCCCCGGGTCTTATTTGCGGCATAGAGGCTCTTAGTTACAGTGTGTGGGATCTAGTTCCCTGAGCAGGGATCGAACCTGGGCTCCCTGCATTGGGAGCACAGAGTCTTAACCGCGGGACCACGAGGCAAGTCCCTTTCCCTTCATATTTAATTGATAACTTTGGCTGGATATTAAATTCTAGATTTAAGATCTTTTATTTGCCCTCAGAAGTTTAGAGACCGTTATTTCTGTCCTCCAGTGTTTTGATAAGAAGTCTTATACCTATAATACTCTTATTCTTTTATTAGTAACCCCTCCCTCTCTCTCTCTTTCTATTGATGCTTCTACAACAGCAGTGTACAATAGAAATATAATGTGAGCCATACATGTAACTTAAAAGTTTTCTAGCAACCATTTAAAAGTGAAAAGAAACTGGTGAAATTAATTTTATAGTATATTTTCATTAATCCAATATATCCAAAATAGAATTTCAACATGTAGTAAATATTTTACATTATTATTTTTTTAACATCTTTATTGGAGTATAATTGCTTTACAATGGGATGTTAGTTTCTGCTTTATAACAAAGTGAATCAGCTATACATATGCATATATCCCCATATCTCCTCCCTCTTGCGTCTCCCTGCCACCCTTCCTATTCCACCCCTCTAGGTGGACACAAAGCACTGAGCTGATCTCCCTGTGCTTTGCAGCTTCTTCCCACTAGCTATCTATTTTGCATTTGGTAGTGTATATATGTACATGCCCATCTATCGCTTTGTCCCAGCTTACCATTCCACCTAGCCATGTCATCAAATCTGTTCTCTACGTGTGTCTTTATTCCTGTCCTGTCCCTAGGTTCATTAGAACCATTTTCTTTTTTTTTAGATTCCATATCTTTGTATTAGCATATGGTATTTGTTTTTCTCTTTCTGACTTAGTTCACTCTGTATGACAGACTCTAGGTCCATCCACTCACTACAAATAACTCAATTTCATTTCTTTTTATGGCTGAGTAATATTCCATTGTATATACGTGCCACATCTTCTTTATCCATTCATCTGTCGACGGACACTTAGGTTACTTCCATGTCCTGGCTATTGTAAATAGAGCTTCAAGGAACATTGTGGTACCTGACTCTTTTTGAAGTCTGGTTTTCTCAGGGTATATGCCCAGTAGTGGGATTGCTGGGTCGTATGGTAGTACTATTTTTAGTTTTTAAAGGAACCTCCATACTGTTCTCCATAGTGGCTGTACCACTTTACATTCCCACCAACAGTGCAAGAGAGTTCCCTTTTCTCTGCACTCTCTCCAGCATTTATTGTTAGTGGATTTTTAAATGATGGCCATTCTGACTGCTGTGAGGGGATGCCTCATTGTAGTTTTGATTTGCATTTCTCTAATGATTAGTGATGTTGAGCATCCTTTCATGTGTTTGTTGGCAATCTGTATATCTTCTTTGGAGAAATGTCTTTTTAGGTCTTCTGCCCATTTTTGGAGTGGATTGTTTGGATATTGAGCTGCATGAGCTGCTTGTAAATTTTGGAGATTAATCCTTTGTCAGTTGCTTCATTTGCCAATATTTTCTCCCATTCTGAGTGTTATCTTTTCATCTTGTTTATGTTTTCCTTCACTGTGCAAAAGCTTTTAAGTTTCATTAGGTCCCATTTGTTTATTTTTGTTTATTTTTTTCCATTTCCGTGGGAGGTGGGTCAAAAAGGGCCTTGCTGTAATTTATGTCATAGTGTTCTGTCTATGTTTTCCTTTAAGAGTTTTATAGTGTCTGGTCTTACATTTAGGTCTTTAATCCATTTTGAGTTTACTTTTGTGTATGGTGTTAGGGAGTGTTCTAATTTCATTCTTTTAAATGTAGCTATCCAGTTTTCCCAGCACCACTTATTGAAGAGGCCGTCTTTTCTCCATTGTATATTCTTGCCTCTTTTATCAAAGATAAGGTGACCATATGTGTGTGGGTTTATCTCTGGGCTTTCTATCTTGTTCCATTGATCTGTGTTTCTGTTTTTGTGCCAGTACCATACTGTCTTGATTACTGTAGCTTTGTACTATAGTCTGAACTCCAGGAGCCTGATTGCTTCAGCTCCATTTTTCTTTCTCAAGATTGCTTTGGCTATTCGGGGTCTTTTGTGTTTCCATACAAATTTTGAAATTTTTTGTTCTAGTTCTTTGAAAAATGCCATTGGTATTTTGATAGGGATTGCACTGAATCTGTAGATTGCTTTGGGTAGTATACTCATTTTCACAGTGTTGATTCTTCCAATCCAGGAACATGGTATATCTCTCCATCTGTTTGTATCATCTTTAATTTCTTTCATCAGTGTCATATAGATTTGTGCATACAGGTCTTTTGTCTCCTTAGGTAGGTTTATTCATAGGTATTTTATTCTTTTTGTTGCAGTGGTAAGTGGAAGCATTTTCCTAATTTCCCTCTCAGATTTTCATCATTAGTGTATAGGAATGCAAGAGATTGCATTAATTTTGTATCCTGCTGCTTTACCAAATTCATTGATTAGCTCGTAGTTTTCTGGTAGCATCTTTAGGATTCTCTATGTATAGTATCATGTCATCTGCAAACAGTGACAGCTTTACTTCTTTTCCAATTTGGAATCGTTTTATTTCTTTTTCTTCTCTGATTGCTGTGGGTAAAACTTCCAAAACTATGTTGAATAATAGTGGTGAGAATGGACAACCTTGTCTTGTTCCTGATCTTGAGGAGATGGTTTCAGTTTTTCACCATTGAGAATGATGTTGGCTGTGTGTTTGTCATATATGGCCTTTATTATGTTGATATAAGTTCCCTCTGTGCCTGCTTTCTGGAGGATTTTTATCATAAATGAGTGTTGAATTTTGTCAAAAGCTTTTTATGCATCTATTGAGATGATGATATGGTTTTTCTCCCTCAATTTGTTAATATGGTTTATCACATTGATTGATTTGCGTGAACTGAAGAATCCTTGCATTCCTGGGATAAACCCCATTTGATCATGGTGTATGATCCTTTTAATGTGTTGTTGGATTCTGTTTGCTAGTATTTTGTTGAGGATTTTTGCATCTATGTTCATCAGTGATATTGGCCTGTAGTTTCCTTTCTTTGTGATGTCTTTGTCTGGTTTTGGTATCAGGGTGATGATGGCCTCGTAGAATAAGTTTGAGAGTGTTTCTCCTTCTGCTGTATTTTGGAAGAGTTTGAGAAGGATAGGTGTTAGCTCTTCTCTAAATGTTTGATAGAATTCGCCTGTGAAGCCATCTGGTCCTGGGCTTTTGTTTGTTGGAAGATTTTAAATCACAGTCTCAATTTCAGTGCTTGTGATTGGTCTGTTTATATTTTCTGTTTTTTCCTGGTTCAGTCTCAGAAGGCTGTGCTTTTCTAAGAATTTGTCCATTTCTTCCAGGTTGTCCATTTTATTGGCATACAGTTGCTTGTAGTAATCTCTCATGATCCTTTGTACTTCTGCAGTGTCAGTTGTTACTTCTCTGTTTTCATTTGTAATTCTATTGATTTGAGTCTTCTCCCTTTTTTTCTTGATGAGTCTGGCTAATGGTTTATCAATTTTGTTTATCTTCTCAAAGAACCAGCTTTTACTTTTACTGATCTTTGCTATTGTTTCCTTCATTTCTTTTTCATTTATTTCTGATCTGATCTTTATGATTTATTTCCTTCTGTTAACTTTGGGGGTATTTTTGTTCTTCTTTCTCTAATTGCTTTAGGTGTAATATTAGGTTGTTTATTTGAGATGTTTCTTGTTTCTTGAGCTAGGATTGTATTGCTATAAAATTCCCTGTTAGAACTGCTTTTGCTGCATCCCATAGGTTTTGAGTCGTCGTGTTTTGACTGTCTCTTGTTTCTAGGTGTTTTTTGATTTCCTCTTTGATTTCTTCAGTGATCTCTTGGTTATTTGGTAGTATATTATTTAGTATGCATGTGTTTGTATTTTTTTACAGATTTTTTCCTTTAATTGGTATCTACTTTCATAACATTGTGGTTGGAAAAGATGCTTGATATGATTTCAGTTTTCTTAAATTTACCAAGGCTTGATTTGTGACCCAGGATATGATCTATCATGGAGAATGTTCCATGAGCACTTCAGAAGAAAGTGTATTTTGTTGTTTCTGGATGGAATGTCCTGTAAATATCAATTAAGTCCATGTTGTTTAATGTGTCATTTAAAGCTTCTGTTTCCTTATTTATTTTCATTTTGGATGATCTATCCATTGGTGAAACCATGGTGTTAAAGTCCCCTACTATGATTGTGTTACTCTTGATTTCCCCTTTTATGGCTGATAGCACTTGCCTTATGTATTGAGGTGCTCCCTTGTTGGATGCATAAATACTTAAGATTGTTATATCTTCTTCTTGGATTGATCCCTTCATCATTATGTAGTGTCCTTCTGTGTCTCTTGTAATAGTCTTTATTTTAAAGTCTATTTTGTCTGATATGAGAATTGCTGCTCCAGCTTTCTTTTGATTTCCATTTGCATGGAATATCTTTTTCCATCCCCTCACTTTCAGTCTTTATGTGTTCCTAAGTGTGAAGCTCATTTTCAGTCTTTATGTGTCCCTAGGTGTGAAGTGGGTCTCTTGTAGACAGCATATATATGGGTCTTTTTTGTATCCATTCATCCAGTCTATGTCTTTGGTTGAAGCATTTAATCCGTTTACATTTAAGGTTGTTATCGATATGTATGTTCCTATTACCATTTTCTTAATTGTTTTGGGTTTGTTATTGTAGGTCTTTTCCTTCTCTTGTGTTTCCTGCTTAGACAAGTTCCTTTAGCATTTTTTGTAAAGCTGGTTTGGTGGTGCTGAACTCTCTCAGCTTTTGCTTGTCTCTGAAGGTTTTAATTTCTCCATCAAATCTGAATGAGATCCTTGCTGGGTAGAGTAATCTTGTTTGTAGGTTTTTCTCCTTCATCACTTTAAATATGTCCTGCCACTCCCTTCTGGCTTGCAAAGTTTCTGCTGAAAGGTCAGCTGTTAACCTTACGGGGATTCCCTTGTGTGTTATTTGTTGTTTTTCCATTGCTGCTTTTAATATGTTTTCTTTGTATTTAATTTTTGATAGTTTGATTAATATGTGTCTTGGCATGTTTCTCCTTGGATTTATCCTGTATGGGACTCTCTGTGCTTCCTGGACTTGATTGACTATTTCCTTTCCCATATTAGGGAAGTTTTCAACTATAATCTCTTCAGATATTTTCTCAGTCCCTTTCTTTTTCTCTTCTTCTTCTGGGACCCCTATAATTCGAATGTTGGTGCATTTAATGTTGTGCCAGAGGTCCCTGAGACTGTCCGCAATTCTTTTCATTCTTTTTTCTTTATTCTGCTCTGTGGTAGTTATTTCCACTATTTTATCTTCCAGGTCACTTATCCGTTCTTCTGCCTCAGTTATTCTGCTATTGATGCGTTCTAGAGAATTTTAAATTCCTATTATTGTGTTGTTCATCATTGTTTGTTTGCTCTTTAGTTCTTCTAGGTCCTTGTTAAACTTTTCTTGTATTTTCTGCATTCTATTTCCAAGATTTTGGATCATCTTTACTCTCATTATTTTGAATTCTTTTTCAGATAGACTGCCTATTTCCTCTTCATTTGTTAGGTCTGGTGGGTTTTTACCCTGCTCCTTCATCTGTTGTGTATTTCTCTGTCTTCTCATTTTCCTTAACCTACTGTTTTGGGGGTCTCCTTTACGCAGGCTGCAGGTTTGTAGTTCCCATTGTTTTTGGTGTCTGTCCCCAGTGGCTAAGGTTGGTTCAGTGGATTGTGTGGGCTTCATGGTGGTGGGGATTGGTGTCTGTGTTCTTGTGGATGAGGCTGGATCTTGTCTTTCTGATGGGCAGGACCGTGTCTGGTGGTGTGTTTTGATGTGTCTGTGACCTTATTATGATTTTAGGCAGCCTCTCTGCTAATGGGTGGTGTTGTGTTCCTGTCTTCCTAGTTTTTTGGCATAGGGTGTACAGCACTGTAGCTTACTGGTCGTTGAGTGGAGCTTGGTCTTAGCATTGAGATGGGGAACTCTGGTAGAGCTTTTGCCATTTGATATTACATGGAGCTTGGAGGTCTATGGTGGACCAATGTCCTGAACTCAGCTTTCCCACTTCAGAGGCTCAGGTCTGACATCTGGCCGGAGCACCAAGACCCTGTCAGCCACACGGCTCAAAGAAAAGGGAGAAGAAAGGAAAGAAAGAAAAAATAAAATAAAGTTATTAAAATAAAAAATTTTAAAAATTAAAAAAAATTGGGCTTCCCTGGTGGTGCAGTGGTTGAGAGTCCGCCTGCTGATGCAGGGGACACGGGTTTGTGCCCTGGTCCAGAAAGATCCCACATGGTGCGGAGTGGCTGGGCCCATGAGCCATGGCCGCTGAGCCTGCGCATCCGGAGCCTGTGCTCTACAACGGGAGAGGCTACAACAGTGAGAGGCCCGCATACTGCAAAAAAAAAAAAAAAAAAAAAAAAAGAATTAAAAAGTAATAAAAGAAAAAAAGAGAAAGAACAGAGCAATGAAGCCAAAATACAAATCCACCAATGACAGCAAACACTAAAAACTATACTAAAACAAACAAACAAACAAAAAGAACACAACAAGGAAAACAGACAGGCAGAACCCTAGGATAAATGGTAAAAGCAAAGCTATACAGACAAAAGTCACACAAAGAAATATGCACACTCCAAAAAGGGAAAAAGGAAAAAAATATATATATATATTTTTAAAAAAAGGAAGAGAGCAACCAAATCAATAAAAATGTCTACCTATAATAATAAACTCTAAATACTAAACTTATGTAAAGATGAAACCAGAAAGAAATTAGATGCAGAATGCAAACCCCAAGTCTACAGTTGCTCCCAAAGTCCACCGACTCAATTTTGGTATGATTTGTTGTCTATTTCGGTATTACACAGATACAGGGTACATCAGGTTGATTGTGGAGATTTCATCTGCTGCTCCTGAGGCTTCTGGGAGAGATTTCCCTTTCTCTTCTTTGGTTTCACAGCTCCTGGGGTTCAGCTTTGGATTTGGCCCCACCTATGTGTGTAGGTCACCTGAGGGCAACTGTTCTTTGCTTAGACAGGATGGGGTTAAAGTAGCAGCTGATTAGGGGGCTTTGGCTCACTCATGCCAGGGGCAGGGAGGGGTATGGAATACAGGGTGAGCCTGCAGTGGCACAGGTTGGCGTGACGTTGCAACAGCCTGAGGCACACTGGGGAAGTTGCCTCTGGATCACGGGACCCTGGCCGTGGTGGGCTGCACAGGCTCCTGGGAGGGGAGGTGTGGATAGTGACCTGTGTTTGCACACAGGCTTCTTAGTGGCTGCAGAAGGAGCCTTAGCATTTCATGCCTGTCTCTGGTGTCCGCGGTGATAGGCATGGCTTGTGCCCATCTCTGGACCTCATCTAGGCGGTGCTCTGAATTCCCTCTCCTCATGCACCCCGAAACAGTGGTCTCTTGTCTCTTAGGCAGTTCCAGACTTTTTCCCAGACTCCCTCCCAGCTAACTGTGGTGCAGTAGCCCACTTCAGGCTGTGTTCACGCAGCCAACCCCAGTCCTCTCCCTGGGATCTGACCTCCGAAGTCCAAGCCTCAGCTCCCGTCCCCTACCTGCCCTGGTGGGTGAGCAGACAAGCCTCTCAGGCTGGTGAGTGCTGGTCAGCACCGATCTTGTGTGCGGGAATCTCTCCACTTTGCCCTCTGCACCCCTGTTGCTGAGCTCTCCTCTTTGGCTCTGAAACAACCCCCCCAACCCTGTCTCTACCAGTGAAGGGGCTTCCTAGTGTGTGGAAACCTTTCCTCCTTCACAGCTCCCTCCCAGAGGTGCAGGTCCCGTCGCTATTCTTTTGCCTCTGTTTTTTCTTTTTTCTTTTGCCCTACTCACGTACGTGCGGAGTTTCTTGCCTTTTGGAAAGTCTGAGGTCTTCTGCCAGCGTTCAGTAGGTGTTCTGTAGGAGCTGTTCCACATGTAGATGTAGTTCTGATGTATTTGTGGGGAGGAAGATGATCTCTACATATTACTCCTCCTCCATCTTCAGGGTCTCCCCTGTTCTTATTTTGTAATGTATGCATTTAGTGCTGTAAGTTTTTGTCTCAGTCCTGAGAGGCATTATGATAAGTAGGATTTTTATTTTCAATCAATTCACTATATTTTAAAATTTTCCTTGAGAATTCCTATTCCATGGATTATTTAGAAGTATGCTATTTAGTTTCAAGTGTTTAGAGATTTTCCTGTTATCCTGTTACTCATTTCTAGTTTGATCCCATTGTGGTAGGAGAACACACTCTTAACGATTTTAATCCTTTTACATGTATTGAGGTTTGTTTTATGGCCCAGAACATAGTGTATCTTAGTATACATTCCATGGCACTTGAAAAGTATATATTCTCCTATTGTTGGATTGGGTGTTCTGTCAATGTCTAATTCTGTTTTTTGATTTTTTTTTTTTTTTTTTTTTTTTTTTTTGGTACGCGGGCCTCTCACTGTTGTGGCCTCTCCCATTGTGGAGCACAGGCTCTGGACGCTCAGGCTCAGTGGCCATGGCTTACGGGCCTAGCTGCTCCGTGGCATGTGGGATCCTCTCGGACTGGGGCACAAACCTGTGTCCCCTGCATCGGCAGGCGGACTCTCAACCACTGCGCCACCAGAGAAGCCCTCTGATTCTGTTTTGATTGATGATGTTGAGTTCTTCTAGTTCTTTGCTAATTTTTTTAAAAATTTATTTTATTTTTGGCCACGTTGGGTCTTTGTTGCGGCACACGGGCTTTCTCTAGTTGCAGCAAGCAGGGGCTACTCTTTGTTGTGGTGCGCAGTCTTCTCATTGCAGTGGCTTCTCTTGTTGCGGAGCATGGGCTCTAGGCGTGCATGCTTCAGTACTTGTGGCACATGGACTTAGTTGATGCGCAGCATGTGGGATCTTCCCGGACCAGGGCTTGAACCCGTGTCCATTGCATTGGCAGGTGGATTCCTACCACTGCGCCACCAGGGAAGCCCCTTTGCTAATTTTTTGTGTAGCTCTCTATCAGCTGTTGTGAGAAGGGTGTTGAAGTCTCCAACTGTAATTGTGAATTTGTCCATTTCTCCTTTTAGTTCTGTGAGTTTTTGTTTCATATGTCCTGCAGTTCTGCTGTTTGCATATATTTAGCATGCAAATATATTTATATTTGTAGTACATTTAGTCTGAAATCAAGGTGTTATCAGGACCATGTTCTTCCTGAAGGCTCTAGGGGAAGAAGCTTTCTTGCCTCTTCCTAGCTTCTGGTGGCTCCTGGCAATCCTTGGTGTTCCTAGACTTGAAGCTGTAGCACTGTAGTCTCTGTCTCTGTTTTCACACAGCTTTATTTTCTCTGAGTGTCCTCTCCTCTTCTTATATGGACACCAGACATTTGATTTATCCGACTGATCCCGTGTGACCTTACCTTAAACAGATTATATTTGCAAACATCCCATTTCCAAATAAGTTTATTACACTTCTAGATTCTGGGTGGACCTGAGTTTTTGAGGGGATACTATTCAACTCACTAAACTGACCAAGTTTTTTTTCCTCATAAGTTATATCTGCAGTTGCATAGTCAGGAACCTTCAAAGTCTCTTGAGCCTCCAGACTCCTGGAGCCATTTTGACTTTCAGAGCCTCATGCTGAAATTTTTGAGATTCTTGCCTAATTCTGAGATTTTTGCCTTTTTCAAATACAGACTACAGAGCCTTACCCTTATTGTTGACTTTTAACTCTTAAGATAACATGATGACTTTCTGTCAGGTTTCCATTATTCTTATTTTTTTCCTTGTAAGTCAGAGCAGCAGTTTTCCTAGTTACTTCCTCTACTAATATTGAGTTGAAATACAGCAAGAAGTTGACACATGCTGTGCTCTTCCTCCAATGAGATTTTTAGTAGATCTGAGTAGGGACTAACTTTTTTTTTTTAATTCCATGAGAAACATCTTGAATTTTGAATTTTACTCTGTGGACTTAGGGGCACTAGAGATTTTTGGACAGGGAGGTAGAGTGGTTTATCTGCAGGACGGGGAGTAGTTGATGGGCACTGGACGCATGGAGACAGTGGGGAATCTGTTGGGGTCATCTAAGCATGTGGTAATGCAGACCTGAGCTAGAGTGGGACTTGATAGACATGGGAAGGAGTAACTTAGAAGTTGCTTGAATGTGGATACAAAAGGAGTTGATTGCAAGGTTTCTGGTTTGTGACAGTGGATCCTGTAGCTGTGGCAAGATTTTTTGAGGTGTTGTCGATGACTTAAGTTTGGGATACATTGAGTGTGAGGTGACAGATTTCAGACAGCAAAGTGTAGTTTAGATTACTGTTTTGCAGGCAATCAATTGGAAATGAATTCCTAACATTCCCATCAGGTACCAATGTACATTTGAGATTTATTATTATGAAGACAGTATTTGAAGTCATTAGACTGCCAAAGGCTTGAGTAATGATTAATGTTCGTAAATGTGACCCTGAGTCATCCAGAAGATATTTATGTTTAGCAAGGTGTTTGTGAAGGTAGGGATTTAATTAAGATTAAGAAAATTTTCCACCTGAAATATTGAAATTTATTCTTTGGCTAAAATGTTTCTACAGACAAGAGGCAGGTGGAGGACATGGAGTGGGTCTGTCCTGGGAAGTCCTCATAGGGTCCTGCTCTGTTTCATTACTAACAACAAGGTTTTGAAGTAGGAATGATTGAAAGTGTAATTTGTTTTCACTCATTAATCACTAATTTATTCAATCTTTAATTTTTACTGACCCACTGTGTATAAGCTATAGGACGTGAAAGAGTGAATGTGTATTTGTACCAAGTGCTGAGGGTGTTAAAAGGAATAGTAATAGTTCCTACCCTCAAGGACTCTACATCTGTTGGATGGTATAAATATGTAAATATAGTATGTAATAAATGCTTTGTCAGAGGGGGAAAGGCTACCACAGGATTTGAAGCTTGCTTAATTGACCTTCATTTAAGTAATTCACTGGATTCATTGATGTTGTTCATTCTCTCTGCAAAACATAAGACTGATGCTCCTAGAAAGTAGGCCAGGGGCTTTCCTGGTGGTGCAGTGGTTAAGAATCCACCTGCCAATGCAGGGGACATGGGTTTGAGCCCTGGTCCAGGAAGATCCCACATGCTGAGGAGCAACTAAGCCTGTGGGCCACAGCTACTGAGCCTGAGCTCTAGAGCCCACGAGCCACAACTACTGAAGCCCATGTACCTAGAGCCCGTGCTCCACGACAAGGCTCTGCAATGAGAAGCCTGCACACCACAACGAAGAGTAGCCCCTGCTCGCTGCAACTAGAGAAAGCCCACATGCAGCAACAAAGACCCAAAGCAGCCCAAAATAAAAATAAATAAAGTAAATTAATTTTTTAAAAAAGTAGGCCACCCTTAATACACCTGTTCTTTTAACTCTAACAATAGTAAACCCTTATGTAGTGATTATTGTGTGCCAGGCTCTCCTCTAAGTGCTTTATGTATATTAACTCATTTAATCTTTACAGTAACCCTAAGAAGTAAACAATGTTATCATCCATAGCCACTGCAGTATAGAGAAGCATAGTTACTTGTGCCAGTAGTTTTGTTAGC
This sequence comes from Kogia breviceps, assembly GCF_026419965.1. Classification (NCBI taxonomy): domain Eukaryota; kingdom Metazoa; phylum Chordata; class Mammalia; order Artiodactyla; family Physeteridae; genus Kogia; species Kogia breviceps. Next base: position 149,303,080 of record NC_081312.1, read on the forward strand.
TAGTAGTGGCAGAGCCAAGATTTGAGCTCAGGCAGCCTGGCTCTAGAGACCAAGCTCTAAACACTATGTTGTAATGCCTCTTGAAAGCCAGCTGTATTTGTTTCCAAACATGTATTTTTCAGTTGTACACCTCACTGCACTTCTGTAATTTAATTAAATAGTATATAAATTGATGAGATATGAATATAAAAATGAGTGTTTTAATAAAAATAATTGTTTGGAAGAATTTTGCTAAAAATAACTGCTGTTTAATTAGGTATGGTGAGACAACTGTAAAAGATTTGAGGGGAAATTGTAAAAGCAAAACAAAAACTGCACTCATTGCTTTGTAGGTATCTTTCAGTTGTTACTCCAATTTAAAGAACTGAAAAATGTAGCCAGGACCTTGTGGGGGTGGGAGATGCAAGAAAAACCTTAAACTCCTGTTAGCAAACACATACTCAGAGGCCTTGCCTCTACACCAAAAGTATTGGTTAATTTACATACATTTATGTTTTATATAAAATATTGAAGATATATATGTATCATTTTCAAAATGATTCTCTGGGTTAACCAGCCTTGTTGAGTAATTGATCATCACTGTCTCAACTGTGTCCTGTGCACGGAAGGAACACTTAGTAGAGATGGTGGTGATTAGGGAAGACTTTCTGGTGGAAATGACATCTGAGCTGAGACTTATTGAATGGGTATGAATTGAAAATGAAGGAGAAAAAGAATATTCCAGGTGGAGGGAATACTGCAGAAATGGAATGGTTTTCATCTTTTTGTTGGCTGTTTATTTGTCCTTTTTGAACTGCTGTTCATGCTCTTTGTGGGAATGTAGTATTTAAATTGAGAAGTAAGACCATACTGAGTTGGAGATGCAACACAAAGACCTTTGCGTTGTGTGGGGAAGAGCACATTGGTAAGAGCTGCACTTTTTCACAGAGAAACAATCAGTACCACCTTGATTCAGTCTCTGTGTCAGTCAGGGCCTAGGTGGAAAACACATGACACACAAAGGTTTAACTGAGGAGAGTTTAATGCAAGGTTTCCTTGCAAGGGAGAGTAAAGCACTCAGTGTAGCCGCAGGATGAAGCCATTCATCCTGCCCTGTGGTAGGAGAATGATGGCTCCCCCCACAGTTTCCCCTGTGGTCATTCCCAGGGCTTGGGAGTGTGTTACCTCACATGGCATAGGAGACTTTGCAGATGTGAATAAATGAAGGATGTTGAAATGTGGAGATTATCCTGGATTATCTGGTGGGCCCAGTCTAATCGCGTGAGTCCTTGAAAACAGACAGCCTTCCCTGGCTGTGGTCAAAGAGAGATGTGACAAAAGAAGAATGGTTAGAGAGATGATGTTGCTGGCTTTGAAGATGGAGAAAGGGGGCCATGAACCATGGAATATGGATAGCCTCTAGAAGCTGGAAAAGGCAAGGGCACAGACTCTCCCCTAGAGCCTCCAGAGAGGAATGCAGCCCTGCTCACGCCTTGATGTTTGTCCAGTGAGACCCATGTCAGGCTTCTGACCTTCCGAACTGCAAGATGATACATTTGTGTTGTTTTAAGCCACTCAGTTTGTGGTAATTTTTTGCAGCATCAGTAGAAAGATATGTCCCTGTGCCTGAAGGGACAAGAGAGAACTAACTGTATACCAGAACCTAGTGAGAGCTAAAGCTGTGGAAAAGGAGCTGCTTATTGGGAAAGGTGGCCATGAAGGAGTGTAGCCTCTGCCAGAACTGCAGGGAGCAAGGGGATAAATACTGCATTCTCTCTTTCTCTCTGTACAGCCTCTGGCCAGTGCCTCCCATTGACTGAATTCAGTCTGAAGCTGAAGAGGGCCTGGGAGCCGGGTGATAATAGTCCACAAGTCAACCTCTCAGGGCCCAAAACAAGGCAGACAAGGGTGGGGAATGGGTCAAGGTTTAGGTGCAAATATAGGAATCAGCAAAGTCCACTCTTTTTGCCCCTTACCATCTACTCCTATTCTTTATTTAGATGAAGAAACTTTTATCTCCAACACAGGGGAAACATAGATTCCCGTTTGGCATTGTATCATTGTGTAATGATACCAATCCAGTCATAATCCCACTTGGAACCTAAATTGTAGTTGTTGCACTTGTCACAGCAGGGAAATGGGAGGAAAAAGAGACAATTACCATAAAGGAAAGTGGTCCTAACCCTAGCTCCTGCTTCTGTGGATAGTCACAAAGCCTAATTTTAATAATCATAATCTCCTCCCACTACCAAATTTCACATCCCTTACACTTTTGTTTGCAGCTTTGGGTGTTGGCTTTTTTAAAAAAAACTTGATGTAGTGACCCAAACATTACACAGGATCCAAGTCCTTTGAAGTCCTGTCTTTTTTTTTTTTTTTTTAAAGATTTAATTTTATTTTTGGCTGCGTTGGGTCTTTGTTGCTGCATGCAGGCTTTCTGCAGTTGTGGCGAGCAGGGGCTACTCTTCATTGCGGTGCGCGAGCTTCTCGTTGTGGTGGCTTCTCTTGTGGAGCACGGGCTCTAGCCACGTGGGCTTCAGTAGTTGTGGCATGTGGGCTCTAGAGCACAGGCTCAGTAGTTGTGGCGCACGGGCTTAGTTGCTCCTCAGCATGTGGGATCTTCCCGGACCAGGGCTTGAACCCATGTCCCCTGCATTGGCAGGTGGATTCTTAACCACTGCGCCACCAGGGAAGTCTCAGTCCTGTCTTTATTGAGTTGCTGCTATTTTCCATCATCTTTAAAACAAACAAAAAAAAGGTTGTGGGAGTACCAAGAATTTCTTGGGTTCTAGACACAATTTTTCTTGTCCTCATTTTGTACTAACAACCCAGAGTCAATTACCCTGACTGGTCACTCTTTGCTTATTGTAAAATAACATGGGTTCAAAATAGTCAAGGGCCAGTGCCAGCTTCCAATATAATGGAACTCAGTATTCCGTGATGGAAATATTTGTTCATTGGGCACTTGCACCCTCCATATACATCGAGGACAGGAATGCAAAATTCTGTAGGTAGGTTATTGGGTGTGTTAGGGAGAGGGGTTATTTCTCCCTTCACCCTTTGGTTCTTAGATCTAGCTGTGGAGGAAATGGCATCTTACTGATCATTAGTTTAAGATGTATGCTGCAGCATGGAGGATGGCACCCCAGCCATATAGGGTATTATCCCCCAGGTGGTGCTGTAACTTCAGTAGGCATTCTACTGTTCTGTTAAGCCAGTTGCTTACAGGTGAGGAGCCAATTCGTTAAGCCCCCATAAGTTTTGTGGGAGTAGACCTAGTGCCACATTTCTTCCAGATGGGCTGGAATTAGGGTGGATGAGGAATTCACCTCAGGTTAAAAAAAAAGGGAGTGCTAAAAAAGTAATCAAGATAAATACTGTTTTCATGCAGTATTTAAACAATCAAAATTAATGGGAACTCCCTGGTGGTCCAGTGGTAAAGAATCCACCTTCATATGCAGGAGACACAGGTTCGATCCCTGGTCAGGTAACTAAGATCCCACATGCCGTGGGGCAATTAAGCCCACGCGCCACAACTACTGAGCTTGCATGCCTCAATGAGAGAGCCCACGTGCTGCAAAACTACAGAGCCCACAGGCTCTGGAGCCTGCGCACCACAACTACAGAGACCATGCGCCCTGGAGCCTGCATGCCACAACTAGAGAGAGAACCCACAAGCCACAACTAGAGAGAAGCCTGCGTGCCACAACGAAGAGCCCACGCCACAACGAAAGATCCCTGCACACCTCAACAAAGATCCCGCGTGCCTCAACTAAGACCCGACGCAGCCCCCCCCAAATATTAATGCAAAAAATCCATGATGAACAAAATGCCAAAATTTAAAATAAAAACAGGATCAAACAGTGCCATGATAAGCCATATTGGAGCCTGAGGAAAAAGAATGTTTACCCTAGAAACTTATGTTTCTGTATTTTTTAAATGGTTAATTTTTTCCTGGAATATTGATATAGTTGAAAAGTATTGAAAATAGAAAGTAAGGGTATTAAAATTCACAACATTATTTTAAATGTTTTATTTATACCAAAACTAGAATTTATTATAATTTTACTTTCCTGGCTTTAGTGCAAGCAGACTGTTCATTCAATAATATTATCAAAATCTACTTCTTATCTAGTTTTCTGTCTTTGAAATTTTCTATTTAAAAATCTGTTTATCAACTGAGAGTTGTGACTTATAATGAATAAGAGGGAGAAACTTCAAAAGTAGAAAGTGTGTTTTATGAGTATAAAATTTTAACAGGTTGTATGAAATGAATCTGAAATGAATGGAAAAAAATTGGAAATGTTTGAATTACAAGATGTGATATTAATTATTGGAAAAAGTACATGTCAAAAATTAAGGAGCTTGTGGATATCTGTATTAGTTTCTTACTGCTGATGTAACAAATTACCACAAACTTGGTGACTTAAAGCAATACATTTATTATCTTACAGCTGTTTTTTTTAAGAAGATGTTGGGGGTAGGAGTTTTTTATTAATTAATTAATTTATTTTTGCTGTGTTGGGTTTTCGTTTCTGTGCGAGGGCTTTCTCTCGTTGCGGCAAGCGGGGGCCACTCTTCATCGTGGTGCACGGGCCTCTCACTATCGCAGCCTCTCTTGTTGCAGAGCACAGGCTCCAGACGCACAGGCTCAGTAGTTGTGGTTCACGAGCCTAGTTGCTCCGCAGCATGTGGGATCTCCCAGACCAGAGCTCGAACCCATGTCCCCTGCATTTGCAGGCAGATTCTCAACCACTGTGCCACCAGGGAAGCCCCTACAGCTTTGAGGTCAGAAGGTCTAAAACCAAGGTATTGGCAGGGCCATGGTCCCTGTGGAGATTCTAGAGGAGAGTCCTTTTTTTTTTTCTTTTTCCAGATTCTCAGGGCACCTGCGTTTCTTGTTTTAATTCCCCTTCCTCCTTTTTGAAGATAGCAGCATAGCATTTTCAGATCCCTTCCTCTCTCTGGCCTCTGCTTCTCTTGTCATATCTCTTTCTTTTCTCTGAATCACACTGTACTTCCTCTCTCTTTATTAGGATTATATTGGGCCCATCTATGTAATCCAGGATAATTTCCCCATCTTAAGAACTTTAATCAATCTCACATCTACACTTTTTGTTTTTGGTGCCATGTAAAGTAACATATTCACAAGTTCTGAGAATTAGGATGTGGACATCTTCTGGGGGCCATCATTCTGACTACCACAGCACACTAATTTCACATTTAGTTAATGGAAAATGAACTGAAGTGCTTTGAAGTTTGAATTGCTAACTGGAGAAAAATTCTGTTATGTGGATAATTTTGTTTAGAAAAAAGAGCCACTGACTTGTTTCTTAAATATTTTGATAATTTACTCTTATAGAAATAGTTTTAAGTGTCATGCAGTATCAGTAATTTGTAATATAAAATCAGCATTGTATTTGGATCTTCTAAAACCAATTCACAAATTTTGCTTTGTGCAGTCTTTTTTTTTTAACATCTTTATTGGCGTATAATTGCTTTACAGTGTTGCGTTAGTTTCTGCTGTATAACAAAGTGAATCAGCTATATGCATATGTGTATATCCCCATATCCCCACCCCCTTGCGTCTCCCTCCCATCTTCCCTATCCCACCCCTCTAGGTGGTCACAAAGCACCAAGCTGATCTCCCTGTGCTATGTGGCTGCTTCCCACTAGCTATTTTACATTTGGTAGTGTATATATGTCAGTGCTACTCTCTCACTCTGTCCCAGCTTCCCCTTTCCCCTCCCCATGTCCTCAAGTCCATTATCTATGTCTGCGTCTTTATTCCTGTCCTGCCCCTAGGTTCATGAGAACCATTTTTGTTAAGATTCCATATGTATGTGTTAGCATACAGTATTTCTCCTTCTGACTTACTTCACTCTTTATGACGGACTCTAGGTCCATCCACCTCACTACAAATAACTCAATTTCGTTTCTTTTTATGGCTGAGGAATATTCCATTGTATATATATGCCACATATTCTTTATACATTTATCTGTCGATGGACACTTAAGTTGCTTCCATGTCCTGGCTACTGTAAATATTGCTGCAATGAATATTGGGGTACATGACTCCTTTTGAATTATGGTTTTCTCTGGGTATATGCCCAGTAGTGGGATTGCTGGGTCGTATGGTAGTTCTATTTTCAGCTTTTTAAGGAACCTCCATACTGGCTGTATCAATTTACATTCCCACCAACAGTGCAAGAGGGTTCCCTTTCCTCCACACCCTATCCAGCATTTATTGTTTGTAGACTTTTTGATGATGAGCATTCTGACCGGTGTGAGGTTATACCTCATTGTAGTTTTGATTTGCATTTCTATAATGATCAGTGATGTCTTATCCATATTTAGAAGTAGACTTGAGAACTTAAAAAAAAAGACAAGTCACAATGTTGCCCTGCAAAGAGAAGTTTTAGTAAGCTGAAGTTAAATAAAAACTATTTAAAGAACTACCATACGATTCAGCAATCCTACTACTAGGCATATACCCTGAGAAAACCATAATTCAAAAAGTCATGTAGTCTTTGGGGTGGGCTTGGCGGCGCAGGCAGGGCTATGGGGAGCGGTCGGCGGTCTGAGGCAGCGGTGGCCGTAAGGAGGCCGCGGCGCGATGGCGGGCGGTAGACGCGCTCAGGCCGGCGAGGCGAGAGGCGGCGGTGTTCATCCGGTCTGCAGCGACCTTCTTCAGGGGCCGGGGGTGGGGAGGACCGGGGCGGGGGTCGTCCCGGGCAGCGCGGAGCGGCGGGGCGGGGCTCGCAGGCCGTTGGGGTGCAGAAGGCCTGGGCCCGTTGCGAGGAGCCGCCCAAGGCCGCTGGGTCCTGCCGCCGGGCTGCTCGACGACCACGCTCCTGCGGGGCCCCGCCTGAGGAGGCCGAGGCCGCGGGCGGCTGCGAGGCCATGGGAGGGCGCGGAGGATGGAGGAGCGGAAGGAGGAGGGCGAGGCTGAGATCCAGGAGCATCGCCCAAGCATTGGTTCTTCAAGTGGGAGCGGCAGTGACTGGCCGAGGACGAGCAGGACGAGCAGCTGCCCCCCGAGCTGCAGGAGGAGGCGGCGGCCGCCGCGCAGCCCGAGCACAAGCATCAGAAGCTGTGGCACCTGTCCCAGAACTCGGCCGCCGCCGTGGCCCCGCTCTACAAACACCGAGTGTGTCAGCTGCCAGGACTTTCTGTCTGGGTTCCCTTCCAAAAGGCAGCCGCCGCCGTCCCCAGCCTCTACAAAGAAAGCGTGGATACCCATCAGGGAAGTTGTCATATTGGAATTGGCTATCAGCGACGCAATAAGGATGTGTTGGCTTAGGTTAAAAAGCTCAGAAGAACTAGTCATAAAGAAGATTTGATCAGCTTCCTGTGTGGAAAAGTTCCTCCACCACGAAGCTCCCCCAACGCTGTAGTGTCCCCTAACCGAGCTACTTCAACGGAAACTAGCTCACCTGTAGAGACTGGTTTGCAGCCCTTCGGGGAAGCCATAGCTCTGCGTGATAAAACCGTTTAAACATGTTTCTTTGGGAAAATGGTTAAGAGTGTGCCTGTGTACCCAATTTCACTTTTAGGTTTAGGTTCAGATATATTGTCTGTTCTAGTTACTACTTGCTCTGGAAATATTTAAATAGATTGTAACCTAAGAAATTATATGGGCACTTTTTGAATGTTAGCCAGCCTATCCTAAAAAAATGTTTTTAGAAAGATAGTTTGAGCTGATTGGTGTTACCATAACAGCATTTTTTGTAACATTGATTAGAATTTATTGCTTTACACGCTTATGTTGTACATGTTTCCTTACTCTTCTGAGTCAAAGAGGAAGTTCTTGTGTCTTAAGAATTCTATTGCATTTATACTTACCTGGAGAGCCTTGTCAGTGACAGGCAAGTAAGGCAGATACCTGTTGGGCTCGTTTTCATGGAACTCCCTTTGATACCTTAGGTTATTGAGTGTGCCTGTAGAACGTGAGCGTTGATGACCCAAGAAGGAGTGGACAGATGTAAGAATAATTAAATTGACTTTCCTTATGTCTGTTGTCCCTTAGGGCCTTGCTTTGATAGTCAGGACTGTTAGAGAACAGGTCCCTCACCATCTCCCCAGGCCAGACCTGCCATAAAAAGGCATTTTGGGGCTTCCCTGGTGGCGCAGTGGTTGAGAGTCCGCCTGCCGATGCAGGGGACGCGGGTTCGTGCCCCGGTCCGGGAGGATCCCGCGTGTCGCGGAGCGGCTGGGCCCATGAGCCGTGGCCGTTGAGCCTGCGCGTCCGGAGCCTGTGCTCCGCTGCGGGAGAGGCCGCAGCAGTGAGAGGCCCACGTAACGCAAAAAAAAAAAAAAAAAAAAAAGGCATTTTGGCTGAGGGGTTTAAGTATTATTGGAGAAGCCTGTGGTATATAGTCAGTAAGTTTGTTGTTGCTTGTTCTCTAATACAGGCTTCCAGATAGAACTGGGAGAGGTACTTATAGGACATTCAGTACTGCTGTAAAAATAAAACAACAAAATAATAAGACTTGGTTGAAGCCAAGATGAAAACATGGATTGTGCAAGTGACTAAGCAGAAGTAATTAGTGAGTTAGGTCATGAGTACTGTTAAAAGTTAACATTTATGAGCCATAATGTAGGTCATCTAAAAGTAACCTGATAATAAGAACTGGGATATATACAAAGGGCTTTTATATCATTAAAGCTTTAATGCTTACAGAGATTCTTGTTCTCTTTGGCAAACATTGATTCTTTACCTAAAACCCCATTCAGAACATGGAGTTGTAAAAAGTGTTGGTTTTTTATCCTTCCTGATTGTGAGTTAGTTTACGATAAGTTAAAAACACAAAAGCATTTTATTGCAAGAAAATCCATGATGTATGGACGCAGTACTTAAGACTGCTTGCTGTTTCTAATATAGTGGAATAGTTGATGCCATCAGAAAGTTTGAAACCCAGGCAAAATAGAGATTGATCTGTTCCTACTGAATCAGAGTTTCACATCTTTTACCATTAAGTTTGAAAAAAATTACTAGAAGTGTACATAGTTTGTCAGATTAATTTTAGTGCATGGTAGTATTTGATGGAGTTGTGTTTTCCTTAAGCATTTTGATTTCCTTTGTCATCACGTGGGTTTATGATTCATTCCATATTTCTTTTGTTAAAGTGTCTTTTTTTCTGTGTTATACTCTACTATAGAAGGTAGTTTTAAGAAACATAAATGCCATTCTTCTTATAAAATCTTAAAAAAAAAAAGTCATGTACCACAATGTTCATTGAAGCTCTATTTACAATAGCCAGGACATGCAAGCAACCTAAGTGTCCATTGTCAGGTTAATGGGTAAAGAAGATGTGGCACATATATACAATGGAATATTACTCAGACATAAAAAGAAATGATATTGAGTTACTTGTAGTGAGGTGGATGGACCTAGAGTCTGTCATACAGAGTGAAGTAAGTCAGAAAGAGAAAAACAAATACCGTATGCTAACACATATATATGGAATCTAAAAAAAAAAAAGGTTCTGAAAAACCTAGGGGTAGGACAGGAATAAAGATGCAGACATAGATAATGGACTTGAGGACACGGGGAGGGGGAAGGGTAAGCTGGGACGAAGTGAGAGAGTGGCATGGACCTATATACACTGCCAAATGTAAAATAGATAGCTAGTGGGAAGCAGCCCCATAGCACAGGGAGATCAGCAAGGTACTTTGTGACCACCTAGAGGGGTGGGATAGGGAGGGTGGGAGGGAGATGCAAGAGAGAGGAGATATGGGGATATATGTATACTTAAAGCTGATTCACTTTGCTATATAGCAGAAACTAACACACCATTGTAAAGCAATTATACTCCAATAAAAATGTTAATTAAAACAACACTAAGATTGTCACTTGGTCAAGAGACTGTCAAACAAGGAAGTTGTCTATATTGAAAACAAGATAATCGAAGTAGATGAAAAAAAATGTTTGCTTTCTTAAAGCTAGAAAAGTAAAATTATAATTAATCTTATTTTTGGTAAAAATAAACTTAAATTTAAAATAATAGTGAGTTTTAATACACTTTTCAATTTTTAAATATTTTTCAACCACTTCAATGTTCTGAAAAAAAAATAACCATTAAAAAATGCATAAAAACATGTCTTTACAGTTTTACTTTTGCCTTAGGCTCCAGTATGGCTCATCAAGACACTGCTGGATCCTGTATTTAAGATTTTGCAGGACTTCCCTGGTGGTGTAGTGGTTAAGAATCTGTCTTCCAATGCAGGGGACACGGGTTCGACCCCTGGTTAAGGACCTAAGGTCCCACATGCTGCAGGGCAACTAAGCCCACGCACCACAACTACTGAGCCCGTGTGCTCTGGAGCTCGCCCACTGCAACTAGAGAGAAGCCAGTGCGAGCAATGAAGAGCCTGTATACCGCAACTAAGACTCGATGCAGCCAATAAATAAACAAATATTAAAAAATATATATTTTGCTATTTTATTTATGATTTTTTACATTAATTTTTATTTTAAAATATTGCATTAAGATATTATTTATCTTGATTATTGAGCTTTTGGTGCCCCCTTTAAATTGAGGGTGAAGTTGAGCGGGATCCTGTAGTGTTGAATAAGGCATTCTGTATGTCCATTGGTTATAGTGCTGGCAGAATAATTGTGGGCAGGGAAGACACATCCTTAGCCGGAATAGGTATTCCTGTGAGGGGAGCTCGGCCTCGGCTATATGTTGGAAGCAGCTGAGGAGCTTGTAAAATGCCTGATGATCAGATTGTACCCCAGACCAGTACATCAATGTATGAAAGTGAGATCTAAACATCAGTGATTATTAAAGCTCCCCAGGTTGTTCAGTGTGCAGCCAAGGCTGAGAACCACTGACCTGCAGCAGTACTTCTTAAACTTCAGGATGCACATGAATCATCTGGAGAGCTTGTTAAAATGCAGATGTATTAGCTTTGGGGTCTGAGAGTCTACATTTATGAAAAGCTGTTGCTGCTAGTCTAGTGATCACACTTTAAGTAGCAAAGATTCATGGTGTGTTAGAGAAATTCCGGTGTTTTAATCTCACCAACTGTAGGCCACAATTGAGTCCAGATTTCAAGTGAACAAACCCAGCAGACTGTTGGCACCACTTCCAGGTGTCTGAGCTAACATTTTTTTTTGAGCTAACATTTTAAATCCTGAATCTTGGGTGAATATACCCATAATAATAAATTCAGCCCTACCCAAGCACATATTTTGTCCTCCTTTGTCTAATAACCCTATAATTTGTTCCCATTCATGCACTCTGGAATTCTGCTGATAAAAATTGGAAAGATCCTACAACTCCAGTGTATATGCTGCTTTCCCATAGCCCACCTTGTACTTAGACTCCTAGGCTAAGCTGGGATCTTATTCCTCTTAGTGGCCTGAAGGTAGTAAATAGTGGAGGTGGTGCTGAGGAGAATGGGCATCTCAGTTTTTATGCTAGAGAAGGCTGCTTGGAAGGAGGGAGAAGGAAAACTGCTTTTTTCAGCAGAAAGGTTTTGGGGTTTTGGGATTCAAAGTTAGGCTTCCTCTTAGTTTACACATCCGCATCCCAAGACACAGAGTCCCACTTCTCAACCTTTGCCCTTATCTTCGATCTGGCAGGGTTGTACTTTTTTTTTTTTTTTCGCGGTACGTGGACCCCTCACTGTTGGGGCCTCTCCCATTGTGGAGCACAGGCTCCAGACGCGCAAGATCAGCGGCCATGGCTCACGGGCCCAGCCCCTCCGCGGCACGTGGGATCTTCCCGGACAGGGGCATGAACCCGTGTCCCCTGCATCGGCAGGTGGACTCCCAACCACTGCGCCACCAGGGGAGCCCATGGCAGGGTTGTACTTTTAAATGGCATTGCAGATCTGCAAACCATACACACAGGCATAGGGCTAGGTCCTCAGCCAGATCTCTCATGGAGCATTAAGGTTGCTAAATGAAGATATGTTCAAAGAACTATATGCCTTGAAGTTATATACTGTTTATGTAAGCACTATAGATTTTTTTTCCTTAGTTAATTTTTAAAATGAGAATGAGTAAAGAAAGTTGAAATATTTCTTTGAATGTATGAATTGCCATTTGTTAGTCAGTGAATATTTAGAAGGGCCTTTAATGTCCGAGATGCTGTGTCATATTGACAGTAGATTCATGTTGTTGATCATTAACTTTTTTTTTTTTTTTTTTACAGAAACTTATTGGAGAGGTGTTTAATATTGTGAGCCAACAGTCTACTGCTCGACCTGGCTGCATTATTGAACTCAATGCAATAACCAACCAAGTAAAAACATGCTTGTGAATTGGTGATACTGACATACTTTATCCCAGAGTGCTTAGTATGCATAAGATACACAGTTGAACCTTGAACAACTTGGGGGTTAGGAGCACTGACCCTTCTCACTTTAGAAAATCCATGTATAACTTACAGTCAGCTTTCTGTATCCTCAGTTCTGCATCTGCATATACAGTTAACTGCAGATTGAGTAGTACTGTAATAATTACTATTGAAAAAAATCCCTATTTAAGGGGACCTGTGCAGTTCAATAGTCAATATTTCATTTCAGAATAGTTCTCTTGTTTGATGCTAAATATAGCCAACTTCTCTTGATTTTCCTTAGTGAAAATCTCCAGTGATTTACAAATTCGTCTTCTCCAGTTGAATTGTATCTGTAGCCTTATTTCCTGTTTAAAGGTCATTTGATTCAGTCAGGGAAGCCACGAAGGAAAATACAGTACAGCTGCATAGAGGCTCAGTTTGTGGTTTTTCTTTTTATATTGTTACTCATTTCAACTCAGTAGATGGTGACATCAGTTTTAAGAGTGTTTGCTTTGTTAGGCTGAGTATTAGATATTTTTATGAGATCCATTAAAATGAAGATAGAAGTAGGATCAAAGTATGCATTTACTTTCTAAGTACAGGTCTTTTGTGTAGGCACTGTTCTTTCCTAGCCACTACCTAGAAAAGGAGAGCCCTTCCCTCTACAGGGAGTTTGTAAATCCCATTATAGCCCTCATATTTGTTTCTTCGTGATCATGTTTATGGACTGAAGGGGATAGAAGTAATATATTCATTCCAAATATGAAAAAAGTTTACTTTGATGAGGAAGTTACCAATTATTTTCAAGCAAGGAAATGAAGAAAGAGCCAACCATATTTAAAAAACAAATATAGTGTTATGTCATTATTTTTCCATGATGCCATGCACATTTTGTTGGGGAAAATGTAATAATTTCCACCAATGTAGAGAAATTACCAGATCAGCTCTTGGCAACAGAAATGTGGCTGCCAGACTCAAATTACTAACACCTCCTAGGAAACCCTTAACTTGTGATTTCCTTTTTTTCATATATGGGAGAAGAGTGTATTAGCTTCAACCCATAAATGTCTTAATTTTTAATGAACTGCGAGTTAAATTCATTTCCCCAGTGTAGCCCCTTCTCTACTCTGTACCATGGGATATTATTACAGACCTCTTTCACCTAGCATTTTGCTTTTTACTTCATACTTATTGAAGATTTTTCCCTTTCCATTTGTGGCTGTCTTTATCACAAGGGCTGGTAAACTGCAAGCACTGATAAATGGCTTAGGCTTATAAATCATTCTATGTTTGTTTCCAGTGTGCTGTATCCTTTCTGTATCCATGAAAGCATCATCCTTCCCTTTTCTTTCATTTATTCCTCTTCCCTGGAGGAGGTGACCTTTTATGCTATGAATGTGAAGGGATTTTTTTATGTTTCTGTATGGAGAGACATAAAAATACCTTAAAACTTTCGTAAAAATTTTGTGGGTCAACCTAATGTCATAGTCATTTTATTTCCTTCTATCAATACTATGAAAGGAGGCTGATTTGCTTTATTCTCTAAGATTATAGCCCATCCATTCAGTGCCAAGATTATCATAGCTGCTTGCCTTCCTTGAAATCTGTGGGGCAGCCATCAAATTGTCTTGACCTACTTCGTAATAAGCTTTTGTTTTGGATTTAGCCTTTCCTTGAATTCAGTTCACTTTTGTGATTCTAAGTAGCTATTTGTGATTATCTTTACTCTTCTCTGTGTGGTCCCAAACATGATTTTGTAGTATCAGCTGACTGTGATGTTTCATCTATGCTTTTAGAAATCTTAGTTACTTAAATGTAAATACATTTCTTCAGAGATGTGTCATTCCCACTGGCTGTTATAGGATCCTCCATAATTCCCACTAGACAGACTTATTGGAAGTACTTTGGGGACCTTTCTGGTTTTTTGGGGTTTTTTTGTTTGTTTCTCAAGTAGAATTAGAAAAAGAACCTATGGTAGTATGCTTAATATGGTCTGCATGGCCTTCTCCAGCCAATCATGAGACCGGATATTTTTGAACTCAGAGTGGCCTAGATTACTTAACTGTTTTTGTTTTTTTTTTTTGAGATGCAAACCTGTTGATTTGTTTTTACTAGAGTTTCACAGTTCTGCTATTGACTATAGCATCTTTGAAAGTAATTTATCTAATGATTTTTTTCTCTTGCTTTTTCCATTCTAATTAGTCATTCTATAAAGAATAGAAATTGTTAGAGAGATTTTTTCTTTTATTTTATATTAGGGTTCTTGGGGAGGTAGTGGGTGGAAGATACAGAATTTCAAAGATAAAACTTAACTTTTTTCATGTTTGTAGTGTGGCTCAAATACACAGTTGCTTCATGTGTTTCAAGAAGACTTCATTAGAGGATATAAACCACATAAGGAAGATATGGAGAAAAAGGAAACAGAAATATTTTTTCAACCATCACAAGGTACTTTTAAAAAATAGACTTGAGTTCTATACCATAATCTTAGAAAACCTCCAAACTTTCATTGAGTGTGGATCTTTATATCAGAAGTCATCACTCATGATGACTCATCACCAGTTCTATCAGAAATGCTTTTTTGTAGGTGAAGAACACATGGGGATAAAAATTACATTTTGAAAGACAGATTCTCTGGTGACATAGCCTTTTGCCAAGAAATGTAATTTATGAAACCTAGTTTAATTGTTTAAAAACTTAACTTTAGTTGTTCAACTCTACAATTAAATTATTTTGATTGGTAGTAAATATCCCTCTGGTATCTTAAGGAAGCCAATTAATATAAGTTTACTAAAGATTATTGATAAGTATAGGAGGAAGATATTATGTTGTATGGTATACCAGGTAGCTTAGGTATGCTTAGGTGTTATGTTGTATGGTACACCAGGAATTAAAGGTACCATCTCATAGTTTTCCTCTCTGAAGGGTTGTATTTCTTTCTTCTTCTTGTGAAAGAAAGTAGTTCTTCTAAGACCTTTCAAGAACAAACCATATGATATTTAAACTTTATTATTTAGCTTAAAATAGTCCTTTTAGAAGTTATACTTTGTAATTATAAAACTTTCATGTTCTATTTGAAAATGAAATTTGAAAATAGAACATACTGAGTAGAATACTTTCTGTTTGAAGGTAGGAAAGACATGTCCTACTTTAAGAATTCATTTTCTGTGATTAATAGTTTTTAGTTTACAAAGAGTTTGCAGATACTTTATCTCATTTGGTTATAGATTGTAAGTATCTAGAAGGACATATTTAATTTTCTTAGTGTAGCTTTTTTCACAGAATTATGTATAGTCATTTAAGGAAGGTATTTCTACTGAATTTGTAAAGTTAATTTCGTTTTCTTTAGTGGAAAATCAGAATGAGTTCTGTCTTCTGTGAGGCTTAGCTCAAACATTTTTTCACCCCTCAGACTAGTAATTATTTCCCTTTCATGCATCTTTCTTCATAGATCAGAGCTTTTCTTCTTTCTATTCAGTTGTCACGTTCAGTTTTATTTCACTGTCACTATAACATAACAACAGTACTGTATAGATTTAAAATGTGCTTTTCCATAGTATTTCACCTTTACTAGGATTAAACTTTTTTATATGCTTTCCTGCAAGTCTAACTATCACTTATCATGCTACTTCTGACAGGGAATACATGCCAACCTACTAGAAAACAATGCTTATATAAGGTTGGTATTTTTTAAATAATATTTTTAATTGGAAGAGCTGCATTTTAAAATATTTTATTTCCCTCTTTTGAGATATATATACATATATATATATATATATATGTGTGTATATATATATATATTGACTTGTGGGATCTTAGTTCCCCAGCCAGGGATCGAACCCGGGCCCATGGCAGTGAAAGCACCAAGTCCTAACCACTGGACCGCCATGGAATTCCCTTGATTTTCTTTTTCTTTTTTTGTTTTTCTTTTTGTTGGGGTATAGTTGCTTTACAATGTTGTGTTAGTTTCTGCTGTACAGCAAAGTGAATCAGCTATATGTATATCCCCTCTTTTTTGGTTTTCCTTCCCATTTAGGTCACCACAGAGCACTGAGTAGAGTTCCTTATGCTATATAGCAGGTTCTCATTAGTTATCTATTTCATACATATTAGTGTATATATGTCAATCCCAGATATTTCTTTATGTCACTGTGAAATCAGGCCAAAAGATTTCCTGATGCTTTTCTTGGTTTTCCTTTAGTTTTTGTACAAAGTTTCTCTTGATTTTATAGCTGTTTTCTTAAGGGACTTGAAATGTGTATTTCTCCTCTTCCCTGACCCTGCTTTAGTTTTAGTTAAAAATTTTAGTTAAAAATTTTTAGTTAAAAATTAAGTACTCTTTTAATTAAGAAAAATACCAGTTACAGACAAAAGTAGAGTGCATAGTTAAATGAACCTTCCTATGCCCATAACTTAGATTGATAATTTTAAGATTTTGTCACCTACTATATTTACCCTATTTTCTTTTCTTTTCCTTTTTTCCTGAAATATTTTAAAGCAAACTCATCCTTCATGTTGTTTTGCTCCTGTGTACTTTATGCATTTCTAAAAATGACTTTCTTACATTTGTGCTGTTATCACATTGATAAGATAACAAAATTTCTCAGAATTCTGTAATAACTAGTCCATATTTACTTCATTTAATTGTCTCAAAAAATGTCAGGGTTATTTGTTCTTAATTTGTTTGGATCCATATCCATATTAGAGTCCACACATTGTGTTTCATTTTCTAAGAGTCTTTTAAGCTAAGGTAATCCCCCGTTATACTCTTATCATGCCACAGACTTGTTTTAGAGAAAGTTATTTTATAGGAATTTCTCTGACCAGTTACTTGTGATGTCATTTAAAATTTTTCCTGTAAAGTGCAAATTACCTCTGTAGACTTGATTCGATCCAGGTTCAACTTCCTAGGTGTTGCTTTGTTCATCATAGAAGGTCATAAGAAAGAACATAATATTAGGATGTCTCGTTTTAAGTGATGCGAAGATTCAGAAAATTCACCTGGTGGTACCAGTGTAAAATTTGCCAGCAATCTGTTATCTCATGGTTTCTTCCATTGATATTGTTGCTTTCCAGTCAATTATTTCATTAAGGATTGCACAACTGTGATTTTCTAGTTTTATCAGTTCTCATTTATTTATTAGCTGGAAAGCATTTGTAAGGAAAAGCTTTCCCTTATCAATGGCAGCTTTTTGGCTATTTTGAAATAGAGTTATTTTTAGAAAAGCTAGAGTAAGTGCTTAGTTCTTTCCCTTTAATTTATGATTTCAAAGGAGTTTGTGCCCAGGTTGCTGCCAGTCGTTACAGATGAATTTATTGTTCTTATTGTCTTCATTTTGTGAATCATTATGAACCCATTTTAGAAAAACTACTGAAGAATAATACACATATACTCATATCACTCATGAATTTTTGTGTACTTAGCATATTTCAGTCAGTTTGCAGTCATAGTTCTAATGCTCGCATTGTCCTGCATTAGGCTAGTGAAGACCCTTTCAGGTTGGTCCTGAGTCCTGTTGACACAACCTCATTATTTTTGATAGTTTGCTTTCTTTCAGGCACAGCAAAATATGCCAGGCTTATCTTGTAGATAGCCTTTGCAAGAATGGAGTCATCCCTCCAAACTGTTCCTTTTAATGGAGCATGGTATTTAGAGGCCACAAGTTGAGTTTTAGCAGTGCTCATTGCCAATGAGTTGCCATTACGGGTTTTCTTTTTTTTTCCTCTTTTTTTCTGCTTCCTTCCTCCCTTCCTCCCTCCCTCCCTCCCTCCATCCCTCCCTTCCTTCCTACCTTTTTTATCAAATGAAAGAGTCTTTAAATTCTATACTGCTTCACAATTTTCAAAAGTTTCACATCCATAATTTCATATAATGTATAGGTTTTCATTTTTAAAGAAAGTTTTTGTTGTCCTTTGTACATCTCATTTTCATATATGAAAAATGCAGTTGTCAATAGGGAAAATTATGTTCACAAATGATGTCTTTTCATTAAAAAATGCATAAAATTTCTAAAAAGTCTCTCTTGCACCACCATCATTGGCCCTCCACCCAGGACTATTAATTTTTTAAAAACATGGTGTTTTACATATAGAAAAAGCAGGATACATATTTACTTCATTCTTTCCATTTAATTGCTAATTTTCCAATTAAGGAGTTAGTGCTCCAGTTACTTCAGGGGGCATCCAGTGTGGCTGACTTGCTCATGTTCTTTTTCTCCCTCTCTTGCTCTTGCATTCTCTCTCTGTGTCTTTCTCTTCCTTTCTCTCTTCCTTTCAGTTCTACCTTCTGGTCCTCTTGTCCTTCCTTTCCTTTTTTTCTTATGTGCCCTCTTTTGGTATTCTTATGAACTCAGTATGTTTTAATAAATTGTATTCATTTTTATTCTTTGATGCTCAGATTGTCCCATCTTTGACCAGTAGGTATCCCTTCATGTTGACTTCTGTACTTTTGTTGTAGCCCTGTTAGTCTTTGATAGCCACCTAACTTTTAGCATAAAAGTTATATAAAACTGCTTCTATATATCTATTCTTCCCTTTCCTCCCAACTTCTATACATATCAAGAGATTTTGCTTAAAGTGTCTTTCTCTTAACCCTATAGAAACACGTTAACTTAAGTATTCTTTTCCTTTAACAATAGGATATCGACCACCACCATTTTCAGAAAAGTTCTTTCTAGTAGTAATTGAAAAGGACAGCAGTAATTGCTCTATTCTCCATATGTGGCACCTTCATCTTAAATCTGTACAGGCATGTTTAGGTAAGTAATTATATTATAATTTTATGTAGAGATGATATGAAATAAATTCATTTTACTGGATATGTTTTAGGTTGGTTAATTCTTTAAAATGAAGATCCAGTAAACTGTAAATTGAGTTGCTGAATTGAAGTATGTATAGGCCAAACTTTTAATTACAAGGCCATAAATCATTAATGAAACAGGTTAATCTAAAAACAAACCAGTGAACGGGCACATTAGACATACTGAAAAAAAAGTTTGATTGATTTATTTTTTAATTAATATTTATTAAATGCCTATTTTGACTCTGTTCTAGATACCATGTCTCTATAAATGTTTTTCCCATAGAATTAATATTGTATTTTTTTGTTGGTTAATATACACTGCCATCTGATACCATACACATTAGCTTTAACATCACTAAAAGAAGGAGATTTGCTATTTAGAAAAATGTGATTGAGCATCTGATGTTCACAAGGGGAACTGGTTTTGTAGAATATTAGGAAATGCAGCAGTGATTAAAAAAATTATTTCAGCCATGCTTTTGCTATACATATTCATATTGATGTCTTAGCAAATTAGAAGTTCTGTAATATAAAGTACAGAAATTGATTATAAATCTTTCTTTTTAAAACAAACTTAATTTTTGAGAGATAGTTTTTTAAATGAAGAAATGCATAGTTAGCCATATCAAACTGAATCTGCTTTAAACTGATTAACCCAAAATATTTGAGAGTTTTGAAAATATTTTATTATTTCTGATGGTTATATAATTTTAATGATTTTATACACATTAAACATTTAATACAGAGAAATAATACTGTATATGTCTTTTGTTCTCTTTGTAATCCACATTATCACAAAACTGTGTAAATAGCAGTTCTAACCAGGCCATGAACTGGGACTGGAAAAGCCAAATGATTCAATAGAACCTTTACCTGTGCCTAGTTGAGCCTATTGAGACTAATTTTCTTGTGGTAGGAGGAATCCAAAAAAATTTTCAAAGCTTTTGGAGTTAATTCTTGGCGTTACGTGTTGTTCCACAGGAATGCAAGAGTAGAGGGATCTATTGATAAAAGCTTGTCAGGAAGAGAATTTTATTTTTATTTATTTTTATTTTTTTATTATTATTATTTTTTTTTGCGGTACGCGGGCCTCTCACTGTTGTGGCCTCTCCCATTGTGGAGCGCAGGCTCCGGACATGCAGGCTCAGTGGCCATGGCTCACGGGCCCAGCCGCTCCGCGGCATGTGGGATCTAACCGGACCGGGGCACGAACTCGTGTCCCCTGCATCGGCAGGCGGACTCTCAACCACTGCTCCACCAGGGAAGCCCTATTTTTATTTTTTTAATTGAGGTAGCATTGGTTTATAAAATTATGTAAGTTTCATGTGTATAGCATTCTAATTTGACCTCTGTATACACTACAGTGTGCTCACCACCAAAAGTATAGTTGCCTTCTGTCACCATAGAGTTGACTCCCTTTACCCATTTTGCCCTTCCCCACCCCCTTTCCCCTCTGGTAACCACCAATCTGTTCTCTGTATCTGTGTGTTAGTCTTTGTTGTGTTTTGTTTGTTCACTCACTACTTTTAAAAACTATTCCACATATGAGTGAAATCATGCAGTATTTGTCTTTCTCCATCTGACTTATTTCACTTAGCATAATACTCTCCGGGAAGAGAATTCTTAACCCACCAGATAATATAGTATTTTCTAGACTTGGGCACAGAGCCAGGAATGGTTCTGAAGAGATTAATAGAGGTAGTAACAGATCCTTGTGGTAGGATAGGAATCATGTGATGCCTCCTGTCCCCCTGCTTATGAAGGAAGTATCCCACTGCTGTTCCCCTCAGGTCTGGGCTAGTGTAGAGTTGCCTTGCTTACTCTGTTTGTGACAGCAGTAAATGGTCACAAACAGTAAGATTACAATAGAAGCAAACAAATCATATGCTATCTTTAGCTTTGACATAAAGCATCTATCTTTTGGTTCTAAAATGTGCAGCAGATTTAACATGGTGTACATTGCCATTGAAGCTGATATGTGAATTTAGCAGTGCGTTGAAAATCCTGGCAAAGGATGAAGTGATAGACTAGACTTACATTTAGGTGGGGAAGGAACATTTGGAGTACCTTCTAGGTACCAGGCACTGAGATAGGTACTTTATATGTGTGTGATAGATGTTACCCTCAGTTTACTAATGGAATAATATTAAGTAACTTGACCAAATGACACATCTAGTTTGTCACAGACTAAGTTTCAAAATTAGGTCTTCTGGCTTTAAAGCCTTTCTTTTGCTTTTTTCCCCTGCTCTTATTTTCTTTCTTTGCATGAGATATATACATTAGAAAATTGCCTGGTTTACAGAAAGAGAAATGATTCAATTCAGCCTTATTTTGCAGGTGAGAAAATAGCTAGAGATAATGAAGTACCTTGCTTAAGGCAACATATCTAGTTAGTTTTAGAGTAGGAGTAGTATTTCTGTCTTTTGACTATTGATTCAAGTTTGTCATCTTATTCTATTTTACAAAAAATGTTTTCACATTTCTTATTTAGTGGTCTGCCATTATAAGAGAGATTGACATATTTAAAATCCACCAGAAGCAAAAGGGGATTGATTATTTATTATCTCTCCATATTCTGGTGCTACTCGGGATGTATAAAGCTAATAAGACCTCATCCTTGCCCTTGATGAATTCATAGTCTAATGGGGGGAGGGAGATGGACATACAAATAAATAAATGTGATGCAAAGTATCTCTTACATGTAGCAGAAGCACAGATAACTAAATCTGCTTAGAGATTTACACTCCACCTGAATGTGAAAGCTGGAAGCTTTTTGGACAAAGATCAAGGTCAATATGCTTACAAAGCCATTCAACTAATACTATCTTAAATTTATTTGGAACTTTTATACTTTCTTGAGATCTTGTTTATTATCTTGTTTCAGCACTTGATAGTCAGTAGGCTGGTATTTTAGTGTCTTCTTTACCGGTAGCTAACCTAAGGAAAATAATTAAGCTTTCCAAGTTTAAATTTCTTCATCTATTAAGTGAGGCAGTACCTTGTTATTTCTCAAAGTTTGATTTATGACCCATCTGTTTCAGAGACACCTTGGCTGCTTATTAATTCAGATTTATGGGATCTACCCCAGAACGACTGAGTCAGTGTTTCTGTGGTTAGGCCTGAGAACCTTCATGTTAAAAGTTCCTCAAGCTTTTGATGTGTTTTAGAGGTTGAGAACACTGGGCTAGAAAACTTGTTTTTTTTTTCTAGATCTTACATGTTGTGATTCTTCACTGACAATATCCCTGTGATGTAATTGGTGATGCTAAGAAAGAGTAAAATAGTTAAAAAAAATTCCATCAGGGTAACTGAGAAAAAGTTTGAAAATTGATCTTGTCTCCAGAGCACTTTTAAGAAACTATGTTTCTTAAATCATCACAAAATATTATTCTAGCTCATGTATATAGTGATGATACTAATGTATTTCATAATTTATTTTCAAAGCTAAAGCTTCAGAAGGTGTTTCATCAGAGAGTCTACTTTCAGTACCTGGACAGAAGAACGTAGACTCTTCTCCAGAAACCTCTCCTAGTGTGAGCCCCATGCCACATTCTTCATCAATTGCCAACCTTCAAACTGCTAGTAAACTGATTCTGAGTTCTAGACTGGTATATAGCCAACCTCTTCATCTCCCAGTAGGAGTTGAAGTAATAAGAGCAACGCCTTCAGCAGGTAACATAACTTTAAGACCAGAGAGTTGTAGCTCAGAGCAATCTTCAGTGCATAAAATGTGTGAACTCTTCTGAAATATGTGCAGAGTTGACACTGAAATAAAGATTTGTTTTCTACTAATGACACCTCTGTTTAGAAACATGTCTATTTTAGAAATAATTTCCTGTGATAAATGTAATCAGCTTGACAGAAAATAGTGTGAACGTTTTAATGCAAGGTTTCTTGGCTATGCTGTGATTTCCTATAAATAGGAATACTGTGATAGTGAAATTGCAAAGAAAAATATGGTCATATGTGAATTATTGAAACTTTTTTTTAAATGAAGGCTTTTCATCCACAGTATTGCTATTATTAAGTATGTTTGACCAAAAGTTGGCAGATACTTTGGGGGAAAAATATAGGGTACAGGATTAGAGTTTGGTTTGCCTAGAGTGATACTGACATTAGCAAGGTTGGTAAAATAGTTTAAAGAGCAGGACTGGCATCTGTATTTTAAAATGTTCTGTCATTGTGGAATTTGAATTGAGGAGTTCCTCGAATAGTGTTTTTGGGGAACCAGAGTTGGAGGTTCAAGACTATTCCAGTTACTGGTGAATGATTTTGAGTATGAGGTTCTCTTACTCATCCCTAACACAGGTTTGGAATCAGAGTTGGAAAGACCACATTAAGAGTTTACTCTGGGCTTTTGTGGCAGGTGCAGATTTAGGTCAGCTTTTGAATCTTTCAGAGTATTTGGAAAGTTTAGGATATACTCAAATAAGTTTATTGGAATTAATAATGATAAATTATATTTTGCAGGGACTCTGTAAAATGCTTTCACATGTCTTGTTGGACAGTAAAACTCCAAGGGAAGTACTAACATGATCCCTATTATTTATTTTAATATTTATTTATTTATTACTTTTGGCTGTGTTGGGTCTTCGTTTCTGTGCGAGGGCTTTCTCTCATTGCGGCAAGCGGGGGCCACTCTTCACCGCGGTGCGCGGGCCTCTCACTGTCGCGGCCTCTCATTGCGGAGCACAGGCTCCAGACGCGCAGGCTCAGTAGTTGTGGCTCACGGGTCTAGTTGCTCCGTGGCATGTGGGATCTTCCCAGACCAGGGCTCAAAGCCGTGTCCCCTGCATTGGCAGGCAGATTCTCAACCACTGTACCACCAGGGAAGCCCCTCCATATTATTTGGATAGAACAGGCTCAGACTGTTAGGAAGGCATTGATAGAATGGAACTTGAATCCAGGCCTTCTGATCCTAATCTTAATCACTATTACCCCTCATCTTATAGTTGTTTTTTTTTTTTTTTTTTTTTTTTTTTTTTTTTTTTTTTTTTTTTTTGTGGTACGCGGGCCCCTCACTGTTGTGGCCTCTCCCGTTGCGGAGCACAGGCTCCGGACGCGCAGGCTCAGCGGCCATGGCTCACGGGCCCAGCCGCTCCGCGGCATGTGGGATCTTCCCAGACCGGGGCACGAACCCGTGTCCCCTGCATCGGCAGGCGGATTCTCAACCACTGCGCCACCAGGGAAGCCCAGTTGTTTTTTTTTAAATTAATTAATTTATTTTTGGCTGCGTTGGGTCTTCGTTGCTGCGTGCGGGCTTTCTCTCGTTGTGGCGAGTGTGGGCTACTCTTTGCTGTGGTGTGTGGGCTCCTCGTTGCAGTGGCTTCTCTTGTTGCGGAGCATGGGCTCCAGGTGCGGGCCTTAGTAGTTGCAGCATGTGGGTTCGGTAGTTGTGGCGCATGGGCTTAGTTGCTCCACAGCATGTGGGATCTTCCAGGGCCAGGGCTTGAACCTGTGTCCCCTGCATTGGCAGGCAGACTCTCAACCACTGCGCCACCAGGGAAGTCCCTCCCCTCATGTTATAGTTGACAATAGATGGGAAGTGTTAGTCTTTGGCAGTCAGGAATAAATATGAGGGTTCTGGTTCAGTGCTAGGAGAGCATGAATTAAACCTGGTGAAGAAGGTGAGATCTAGTGTCTCTTTAGCTGACTGAAAACATTTTGTGGTGGGTGTATATCTATTGTCTGGATTATTTGAGGGCCAGTTAGGGGAATTTGAAAGGCAAATTTTAATGACTACTTAAGTATTTATGATGAAAGTGATAAAAGATATAGAATGAAAGTCCAGTGAGGCATGTGTAGTAAAGACATAAATTACAGCAGGTGACAGGTTTATTGATTAAGCATTGACTTGTTTCATTGCTTTTGAGTTTTATTTTAATAAAATATTTGGTTTAGCAGAGGACTGCAGAGTTACTCTGAAGAAGCTCATAGTGGATTTGGATTAATCACATTCTAGAATTTGATTATTAGCATATTATTTTGTGTTTCTATTATTATGACGATCTGCTTTTTCTTTTTTAAGGCCACCTGAGTTCCTCTTCAATTTATCCAGTGTGCCTGGCACCTTATTTAGTGGTTACAACTTGTTCTGACAATAAAGTACGCTTCTGGAAATGTAGTATGGAAACCAATCTACAATGTAAAAGGGATGAGAAGGAAACCTATCATTGGAGGAGATGGCCCTTGATGAATGATGAAGGAGAAGATAACAGCAGTACAGTGAGCATTGTGGGAAGACCAGTTGCTGTTAGCTGTTCATACACTGGTCGCCTTGCAGTGGCTTACAAACAACCTATCCATCACAATGGTTTTGTTTCTAAAGAATTTTCCATGCATGTTTGCATATTTGAATGTGAATCTACAGGAGGGTCAGAATGGGTTTTAGAACAAACAATTCATCTTGATGATTTGGTCAAAGTTGGGAGTGTACTTGATTCAAGGGTCAGTGTCGACAGTAATCTCTTTGTGTACAGCAAATCAGATGCACTTTTGAGCAAGGATAGATATCTTATTCCGAATATCAAACATTTAGTACATTTGGACTGGGTATCAAAAGAAGATGGCTCCCACATTCTCACAGTAGGGGTCGGTGCTAATATCTTCATGTATGGGCGGCTTTCAGGAATTGTGACTGAGCAAATCAATAGTAAGGATGGAGTAGCTGTCATTACTTTACCACTAGGTGGAAGTATCAAGCAAGGAGTTAGGTCAAGATGGGTTCTTCTTAGATCTATAGACTTAGTGTCTTCTGTTGATGGTACACCTTCACTGCCTGTTTCTCTCTCTTGGGTAAGAGATGGGATATTGGTGGTAGGAATGGATTGTGAAATGCACGTATATGCACAGTGGAAGCATGCTGTCAAATTTGGAGACGTTGACGCTGATGGTCCTGATGCAGAAGAGACAGTAATACAAGATCATTCTGCCTTTAAATCTAATATGTTGTCAAGAAAAAGTATTGTTGAGGGAGCAGCTATTGCTGATGATATTTTTTGTTCACCAACTGTAGCTCAAGATGGTGGCTTATTTGAGGCTGCACATGTACTTTCCCCTACTCTCCCGCAGTATCATCCAACCCAGCTGTTAGAATTGATGGATTTAGGGAAAGTTCGCAGGGCTAAAGCTATTCTCTCTCATTTAGTAAAATGCATTGCAGGAGAAGTTGCAATAGTTAGAGATGCTGATGCTGGAGAAGGAACTAAGCGACATCTTTCTCGAACCATCAGTGTAAGTGGCAGTACAGCAAAGGATACAGTCACCATAGGGAAAGATGGTACTCGAGATTATACTGAGATAGATTCTATTCCTCCACTACCGTTATATGCATTGCTTGCTGCTGATCAAGATACGACCTACAGAATTTCAGAAGAAAGTACAAAAATACCACAGAGCTATGAAGATCATACGGAAAGTCAACCAGAGGATCAATATTCAGAGCTGTTCCAAATACAGGATATAACAACGGATGATATTGACTTAGAGCCAGAAAAAAGAGAAAACAAATCAAAAGTAATAAATCTTTCTCAATATGGACCAGCTTACTTTGGCCAAGAACATGCTAGGGTACTTTCAAGTCATCTTATGCACTCAAGTCTACCAGGCCTTACCCGTTTGGAGCAGATGTTCCTTGTAGCTTTGGCTGATACAGTGGCTACCACCAGTACTGAGCTTGATGAAAACAGAGATAAGAGTTACTCAGGTAAATACTCTAACTAAAAATTTATAAAGTTATCATTAATAGAACTGTTTGTATTTATCTATATAATGACTCACATATTAAATTGCAGTCTTTCTTTAAACCTTGCAGGGAAATGACCTCTCTGGTTGATAGTTACTATTACATAATATGATTAGTTGTGAAAGGAAAGGTGATTGGGGTAGGCTGTGACTTGTGCATGTGACTTTATGTATTTGTGATATCTGTGTGCATCCTCACATGAATTTTTACCCTGAAACCTTCATATCATTTTGGACATATAGTCTTTTGTTTTTTTGAACAGATTGATTCCTATGGTTTATTTTTATTTTTATTTTAGTAATAATAGTGACCCATTTGTTAATTTTACTGTTGAACCACCAGGCTTGTAAGGACCCCCTGGGCTCAACTTGTTCATCTTCGCATTTCTAGGTATAAATAATTTTTATAATTACCTAATTTTCTCCAAAAAGTCTCTTGAGAAAGGGGTTTTCATACATTTTAATGTAACATGTGTCTTGCTTAATTCATTCTGTAACCGGAAAAATTTTGGCTGCCTCCTGAAACTAGATTTCATTCTTTTTTATGCAGATAGTTGAAGGTAATGGTGTTGATTCTAAATGATGACATTAGCAAAGGAAACCGAAAATGATTGATCATTCATTCATTCAGTAAATATTGTGGAGGAGTGAACAATTGCTATGTGCCAGGTGCTTCATGTACTTTATTGTATTTAATTATTACAACAGTCTTCTAGTAGGTAGCTACTATTATACTTAATTTTATAGATGAAGACTCTGATCCTTAGGGAGATTAAGTGACCCATAAGATCACATAGGTAGTAAATGGCAAAACTGGGGTTCAGATGTGGGTAAATCATTGCCTCCAAGCCTATACTCTTTAAATTCTTTCACAAGATTTCCAAGTTTGAGGGAAAAAGACTATTCCTCAAAGCTACCTGGAATATCTCTCTTCATATAGTTTTATGCCTTTATAATATATCTCCAAGGTTTTCTGTAGATTAAAATAACTAGTGACCTTTAGAGGATTTTGCCTATGAGTTATTTTCTAACCATATTAATTTAAAAAGATTTGAATCATTATGAGGTTGTGTGCAGTTGAGCAAGATTCTCCCCAGAACAGCCTTAAGCCTTTGTTGCAAACTTAATATACGTTAGAGTTTTTACTTGAGGCATTAAGAAAATAGATACATCATAATCCATGAAAAATAGTTTTAATTTTCAGATACAAAACTATATCCTTAGTTAGGCAATATAAAAATGGTTCCTCCTGGTCACAATGGATTTTCATTAGGTAGATAAGGCAGGAATGAATGTCTTCATTTCACAGGTAGCAAACTGAAGCTCAGAGATTAGATAGTTGCCATCTCAGTAAATGGATTCTAAGTAAATGAATTCTTCCATTTGTTCAAGTAAGACAATTTAGAAGTATTCCTGACTCTGCTTTCTCTCCCGCCCTAATCCAGTCCATTGGTGAATGCTATTAGTTCTACTGTATGGAGACTCCAGTCATTTCTCATTACCTCTCCTGTTACCACTCTGGTCCAAGTCACGTCACATCCTGCCTAAATATTGACAAAGTCTCCTACTAAACTGTTTCGTTCTTGTTACCCCAGTCTGTTCTTCTCATAGGAACTAGTGATTATTTTACTTTTACTTTCACATTAAATCTCTCCTCTGCTCAACAAACACTGTGGCTTCCCATCTCACTTTAGAGCAAAAAACCAAATGCTTCAGTGATCTACAAGGCTCTTTGTGATCTGTGCTCGCTTCCATTCTACTGCATTGTTTTCCTTGCTGTCCCACAAACACACCAGGCACATTCCTGTCTCAGAGTCTTTGCGCATATTGTTTCCTGTGCACAGAATACTTGTCTTCCAGAGTTAGGCGTGCCTCATTCCCTTACCTCCTCAGATTTCTGCTGAAATGTCATCTTATTGGAAAGTTCTTCCCTGGCCTCATTATATCAAATAGAACCCTCTTAACCCAGCACTCCCTTTCTCTCAGTCCTGCTTTATTTCTCTCAATAGCATTAATTTCCACTAGACACATTACTTCTTTATTGTTTGTCTCTGTCTCCTAAGTTGTAAGCACCCTGAGAGTGGGGACTTTGCCTTATTCCCTGCCAAACCCCCAGTACCTAAACTGTGCCTTCAATGTAGCAGATGCTTACTTTGTTGAATGAATACATGAGTGAGTGGATGAACAAATACAGCTGATGGGAAGTACAGGTGGAACTTTGACAATTTAAAACGTTTTATTTTCTTCAAGAAAATATTTGATTCAATAGTCTTGAGTACTTCCTAAGTGGCAGTTACCAGGCTAGGCACTGTTAGTATTTTTCTGTTTCTTTTATCCAACAGTGGCTATAATTTTGAGTACACTTGCCACGCTTTCATACCTCTGCTCAATTTTTGAATAAGAGTAAATTTGTAGAATCAAGGTTAGAGTTCAGCCTTAACTTGGTAACACTAGCCTGGGCAGTCAAATTTGAAATCTTTGAATAATGAATCTTCTGTATTTCATTGGAGCTAACCAACCTAGAAAATATTACCTATTTAATCATACAATAAATAATTTTACTTTATTATGTAATTCCTGTTTTTAAATCTCATCTGAATTTGCACAGGAAATATTTTAAAAAATTATACCTGACTTGCTATAGCTAATATATTTTTTATTGGATTTCAAGATTTCTTTCCTTTTCATTTATTATGAGTAGCTCTAAGTACTATTATTACCTGTACTAATAGGTACTTACATTTTTCCCAATTATTTTTCATTTGGCAGTTTTATCATATGCATATGCTTTTTGTAAAGCTGTATAAATAAAGATATTGAAGTGTTCAGAAAGGAATACACTCAAAAAAATATATATTGTGTGTAAATTATTATCATTAAATTTAATGTTTATTTTCTAACTTTTTACTGGTTTGTGATTTGTTGCAGTCCTTTTTCCTTAAACGTATTTCCTCTTTGCAGGAGGAGACACATTAGATGAGTGTGGTTTGCGGTACTTACTAGCTATGCGCTTGCACACTTGCCTTTTGACATCGCTGCCTCCTTTATACCGAGTACAGCTACTTCATCAAGGTATTGTTTGAACCTTCGTTCAACTCTTATTTCGTACTGAAGTGGTTAGTGTATTCATATTTGTGTCTAAGCATTAATAAGTCAACATGTGCATACCTATCACTAGCCTTAAGATCTTCCTGTCACAGGAAGATAAGGTACCCACTTACCTTTTTTCTATGTTATTTTTCAGCTGTATTCTGTGACTTTTGCTCATCTGTCTCAGTTTCTCAGACTTCAGTCACTAAAGTCATAGTAGTTTAAGTAAACTTGGTATGCCTGAGGTTGTAACCTAAAGTGGCCCTGAATTTCTATGACGCCTGATACCTTTTCTTTAAAAATTATGTAAATTTTGTCCTATGCATTATTATTTGTGTTTATTTTAATATAAGCATTATGTTCTAAGTTATTTACTTACAAGTAAAGCTGATGTTTCGTGAATATCTGCCGTATAGTAATCCAGTAGATTTGTATACTTCTAGCACATTGCCACATACCCTGATTTGCGATATATAGGTTTATATCATCCCCCTAACTTAATAGATTAAAAAATCAAAACTATAGGGTTTAAAGTGACCTGCCGAGATATGGGGCTGTTTGTTAATAGAGAATTCCAGTGCTGAGGGCTGTGTTCCTTTTGAAACCAGCATCCTGGATACAGCCCCATAAAATATGCTTTAGTTTGTTACTCTTACTCACAGTACTTACCCTTTACCCTCAATAAATGTTCTTTGAAAATATGATTCTAAACATATGTCATATTTATCTGTCTGTCATATTTATAATTCATCTATATAGTCCTTTATTTTTTTCTAAAAATACAAAATTTGCTGTTTTTTTCCTATTTGAATTATCACTGTTAATGAATGACTTTATAACCTTGCATATAAATATTTATGTATATATCTGATTACTTCCTCATGTTTGTTTTCTAGTAGTGAAATTACTGAATCAAAGGGCTTGAAAATTCTTAACTCTTGATAAATATTGTGACTTTCAGAAAGACCATGCTCATTTACATTCCCCAAACCAGTGTTTGATGATGCTAAAACTCAACTCGTTGCAACACTTGATATTATCATTTAAAACAGTCTATGCCATTTGGAATAGGTTTAAAAATGGTATCTCAAATTTTAATTTTAAAATTTAAAATTTTAGTTTTAAAGGATGGTCATATGGTACTAAATCACTTAATGACAATTGTGTACATTGACTAGGGAGACCTAAAACACCTCAAATTTCTAAAGCTTTGTCAAATTCCATTTTCCCTTTGATACAGTTAAAACACTGGAGATGAGAAAAGTGACTGCTATTGTAGGTGATGGTCCGGGGAAAAACTTAAGTAGCTAGTAGACAAGCTAAGAAGAACAGAGATATATTGCAAAGAATAGCCTGCCATTGGTAGGCAAATAAAAATAAGTGCCTGCTGGTGCCCCTTTTTTTTTCTTCCTAATACCTTTTTTCACTTCTAGTAGTTTGATTTCCAAATAGAGTTACTGCTCTCTTAATCTTCTTTCTGAACCAAATTCCTCTGACATGCCTGTGTGTATTTTTGTTTCCTTTTAGTCATACCAAAAATGTAATCAGTCAAATTTCATTTAAGAGTGTAGAATATACTTTATATTGAAATTTTTATATCAGCAAAAGTGTGCATTTTGCATTGCCTTATAATAGCAATTTCTAAAGCAAAGTGTCAGTTTTTTTTATAGTTATTTCATTCAGTGATTATTTCTTGAATCAAACAAATTTAAATAGTGAGAGAATTGATCTGCTTTTTAGGTTCTGAAAAAATACAAATTGATGTTTTTAAGTTTTGTCCATTTTCCCACTAAATTTATAGTGACAGTTAAGGCTTGTTGCATTGATTTTGTGATATGATTTCAAACACAGTATATAAATGTTAGCAATGAGGAATTTAAAAGACTTAGGATTATTATTTAAAATGGTCCTGATAGTTTTTTTAATACTTTCCAAAGGAACTGCTGGGAAGCAGTAATCGTTAGAAAAGCTTTAAACTATATGGGAAATCTATATAGTAGTTGTTAATGAAAAAAATTATATTTGGTAATACTGATAGCCTTACAGCATTGGGAGTCCTGTGTTGTAATGTGACTATCAGACCGTCATTGACCTCAGGCACTTCTTTGTTTCCAAAGGGATTCTAATAGATGGCTGGTTCGACTAGCCTGGCTTCTTTCCTGGGATCCTTGGGGTTCTTCCCAGCGGCATTCCCACTATCTAACATCACTCCTTGGTTCACTTCTCCATGTTTCTTCTTCACCTGCTCTAAGTGGAGTAAAGTGTTATCAGTTGTTCAACTGTTGACAAACTCACTGAGGGTGTCACTAAACCCTATTTGTTGCCTCTAAATACAACCTAGATCCCTGTCAGTCTTTTACCAGGGCATAAAAGTGTTTGCCATATGCCATCAATAATTAGGCCGCTTTAAACTCTTTTTAACTGAGGCACCAAAGGCAGAGGAATGTGCCTCCTGACTCTTCTTCCCCAGAACTCTCATCAAATTTAAAGCTTGCTTTGAAGTGATGTGTAGCTCCTTGGCCGGAGGGATGAATGGGGCAGTTTTCCATATCCAGTACTGAAGGATATAGTCTGCAAGCAAGTGGTACTGTGAAACAACATCCACGTACAGGGACCAACATATTTTGACTTGACCAAAGCTTTTACTCTTGATCAGTTTGATGTGTGTATGTTGTACATATGAATGGCTCGATATTCAAATATCTTTCTTTCCAGCGATTAAGTTTTAGTGTCCCTATTCTTTTTTTTTTAATTCTGAAGGATTTATTTTTTTAATGGAAATATATTTGTTACATAATATTGTGTAAATTTAAAGTATACATGTTGATTTGATCCATTTATATATTGCAAGAGGATTGCTATTGTAGGGATAGTTACCACCTCTATTATGTCACATGTTACATTTTTTTTTCCTTAACATCTTTATTGGAGTATAATTGCTTTACAATGGTGTGTTAGTTTCTGCTTTACAACAAAGCGAATCAGTTATACATATACATATGTTCCCATATCTCTTCCCTCTTGCGTCTCCCTGCCTCCCGCCCTCCCTATCCCACCCCTCTAGGTGGTCACAAACCACCAAACTGATCTCCCTGTGCTATGCGTCTGTTTCCCACTAGCTACCCACCCTACGTTTGGTAGTGTATGTATGTCCATGCCACTCTCTCACTTCATCACAGCTTACCCTTCTCCCTCCTCTACTAGGCCATGCTCTAGTAGATCTGTGTTTTATTCCTGTCCTACCCCATGGCTCTTCATGACATTTTGTTCTCTAGTTTCCATATATATGTGTTACCATACGGTATTTTTTTTTCTCTTTCTGACGTACTTCACTCTGTATGACAGACTCCAGGTCCATCCACCTCACTACAAATAACTCAGTTTTGTTTCTTTTTATGGCTGAGTAATATTCCATTGTATATATGTGCCACATCTTCTTTATCCATTCATCTGTTGATGGACACTTAGGTTGCTTCCATGACCTGGTTATTGTAAATAGAGCTGCAATGAACATTTTCATACATGACTCTTTTTGAATTATGGTTTTCTCAGGGTATATGCCCAGTAGTGGGATTGCTGGGTTGTATAGTAGTTCTATTTGTAGTTTTTTAAGGACCCTCCATACTGTTCTCCATAGTGGCTGTATCAATTTACATTCCCGCCAACAGGGCAAGAGGGTTCCCTTTTCTCTACACCCTCTCCAGCATTTATTGTTTCTAGATTTTTTGATGATGGCCATTCTGACCGGTGTGAGATGATACCTCACTGTAGTTTTGATTTGCATTTCTCTAATGATTAATGATGTTGAGCATCCTTTCATGTGTTTGTTGGCAATCTGTATATCTTCTTTGGAGAAATGTCTATTTAGGTCTTCTGCCCATTTTTGGATTGGGTTGTTTGTTTTTTTGTTATTGAGCTGCATGAGTTGCTTATAAATTTTGGATGTTAATCCTTTGTCAGTTGGTTCATTTGCAACTATTTTCTCCCATTCTGAGGGTTGTCTTTTGGTCTTGTTTATGGTATCCTTTGCTGTGCAAAAGCTTTTAAGTTTCATTAGGTCCCATTTGTTTATTTTTGTTTTTATTTCCATTTCTCTAGGAGGTGGGTCAAAAAGGATCTTGCTGTTATTTATGTCATAGAGTGTTCTGCCTATGTTTTCCTCTAAGAGTTTGATAGTGTCCGGCCTTACATTTAGGTCTTTAATCCATTTTGAGCTTATTTTTGTGTATGGTGTTAGGGAGTGTTCTAATCTCATACTTTTACATGTACCTGTCCAGTTTTCCCAGCACCACTTATTGAAGAGGCTGTCTTTTCTCCACTGTATATTCTTGCCTCCTTTATCAAAGATAAGGTGACCATATGTGCATGGGTTTATCTCTGGGCTTTCTGTCCTGTTCCATTGATCTATATTTCTGTTTTTGTGCCAGTCCATACTGTCTTGATTACTGTAGCTTTGTAATATAGTCTGAAGTCAGGGAGCCTGATTCCTCCAGCTCCATTTTTCGTTCTCAGGATTGTTTTGGCTATTCGGGGTCTTTTGTGTTTCCATACAAATTGTGAAATTTTTTGTTCTAGTTCTGTGAAAAATTCCAGTGGCAGTTTGATAGGGATTGCATTGAATCTGTAGATTGCTTTGGGTAGTATAATCATTTTCACAATATTGATTCTTCCAATCCAAGAACATGGTATATCTCTCCATCTATTTGTATCATCTTTAATTTCTTTCATCAGTGTCTTTTAGTTTTCTGCATACAGGTCTTTTGTCTCCTTAGGTAGGTTTATTCCTAGATATTTTATTCTTTTTGTTGCAGTGGTAAATGGGAGTGTTTTCTTAATTTCACTCTCAGATTTTTCATCATTAGTGTATAGGAATGCAAGAGATTTCTGTGCATTAATTTTGTATCCTGCTACTTTACCAAATTCATTGATTAGCTCTAGTAGTTATCTGGTAGCATCTTTAGGATTCTCTATGTATAGTATCATGTCATCTGCAAACAGTGACAACGTTGCTTCTTCTTTTCCGATTTGGATTCCTTTTATTTCTTTTTCTTCTCTGATTGCTGTGGCTAGAAGTTCCAAAACTATGTTGAATAAGAGTGGTGAGAATGGGCAACCTTGTCTTGTTCCTGATCTTAGTGGAAATGGTTTCAGTTTTTCACCATTGAGGACGATGTTGGCTGTGGGTTTGTCATATATGGCCTTTATTATGTTGAGGAAAGTTCCCTCTATGCCTACTTTCTCCAGGTTTTTTTTTAATCATAAATGGGTGTTGAATTTTGTCAAAAGCTTTCTCTGCATCTATTGAGATGATCATCTGGTTTTTCTCCTTCAGTTGGTTGATATGGTATATCACATTGATTGACTTGCGTGAACTGAAGAACCCTTGCATTCCTGGGATAAACCCCATTTGATCATGGTGTATGATCCTTTTAATGTGCTGTTGGATTCTGTTTGCTAGTATTTTGTTGAGGAATTTTGCATCTATGTTCATCAGTGAAATTGGTCTGTAGTTTTCTTTCTTTGTGACATCTTTGTCTGTTTTTGGTATCATGGTGATTGTGGCCTTGTAGAGTTAGTTTGGGAGTGTTCCTCCCTCTGCTATGATTTGAAAAAGTTTGAGAAGGATAGGTGTTAGCTCTTCTCTAAATGTTTGATAGAATTCGCCTGTGAAGCCATCTGGTCCTGGGCTTTTGTTTGTTGGAAGATTTTAAATCACAGTTTCAATTTCAGTGCTTGTGATTGGTCTGTTCATATTTTCTATTTCTTCCTGGTTCAGTCTCGGAAGCTTGTGCATTTCTAAGAATTTGTCCATTTCTTCCAGGTTGTCCATTTTATTGGCATAGAGTTGCTTGTAGTAATCTCTAATAATCTTTTGTATTTCTACAGTGTTGTTACTTCTCCTTTTTCATTTCTAATTCTATTGATCTGAGTCTTCTCCCTTTTTTTCTTTTTTTTTTTTTTTTTTTTTTTTTTGTGATACGCGGGCCTCTCACTGTTGTGGCCTCTCCCATTGCGGAGCACAGGCTCCAGACGCGCAGGCTCAGCGGCCATGGCTCACGGGCCCAGCCGCTCCGCGGCACGTGGGATCTTCCCAGACCGGGGCACGAACCCGTGTCCCCTTCATCGGCAGGCGGACTCTCAACCACTGCGTCACCAGGGAAGCCCTCCCTTTTTTTCTTGATGAGTCTGGCTAATGGTTTATCAATTTTGTTTATCTTCTCAAAGAACCAGCTTTTACTTTTACTGATCTTTGCTATTGTTTCCTTCATTTCTTTTTCATTTATTTCTGATCTGATCTTTATGATTTCTTTCCTTCTGCTAACTTTGGGGGTTTTTTGTTCTTCTTTCTCTAATTGCTTTAGGTGCAAGGTTAGGTTGTTTATTCGAGATGTTTTCTGTTTCTTAAGGTATGATTGTATTGCTATAAACTTCCCTCTTAGAACTACTTTTGCTGCATCCCATAGGTTTAGGGTCATCGTGTCTCCATTGTCATTTGTGTCTAGGTATTTTTTGATTTCCTCTTTGATTTCTTCAGTGATCACTTCGTTATTAAGTAGTGTATTGTTTAGCCTCCATGTGTTTGTGTTTTTTACAGATCTTTTCCTGTGATTGATATCTAGTCTCATAGCATTGTGGTCGGAAAAGATACTTGATATGATTTCAATTTTATTAATTTTACCAAGGCTAGATTTGTGACACAGGATATTATCTACCCTGGAGAATGTTCCATGAGCACTTGAGAAAAATGTGTATTCTGTTGTTTTTGGATGGAATGTCCTGTAAATATCATTTAAGTTCATCTTGTTTAATGTATCATTTAAAACTTGTGTTTCCTTATTTTCATTTTGGATGATCTGCCCATTGGTGAAAATGGGGTGTTAAAGTCCCCTACTATGATTGTGTTACTGTCGATTTCCCCTTTTATGGCTGTTAGTATTTGCCTTATGTATTGAGGTGCTCCTATGTTGGGTGCATAAATATTTACAATTGTTATATCTTTTTCATGGATCGATCCCTTGATCATTATGTAGTGTCCTTCTTTGTCTCTTGTAATAGACTTTATTTTAAAGTCTATTTTGTCTGATATGAGAATTGCTACTCCAGCTTTCTTCTGATATCATTTGCATGGAATATCTTTTTCCATCCCCTCACTTTCAGTCTGTATGTGTCCCTAGGTGTGAAGTGGGTCTCTTGTAGACAGCATATATATGGGTCTTGTTTTTGTATCCATTCAGCCAGTCTGTGTCTTTTGGTGGGAGCATTTAATCCATTTACATTTAAGGTAATTATCGATATGTATGTTCCTATTACCATTTACTTAATTGTTTAGGGTTTGTTCTTGTAGGTCTTTTCCTTCTCTGGTGTTTCTTGCCTAGAGAAGTTCCTTTAGCATTTGTTGTAAAGCTGGTTTGGTGGTGCTGAACTCTCTCAGATTTTGCTTGTCTGTGAAGGTTTTAATTTCTCCATCAAATCTGAATGAGATCCTTGCTGGGTAGAGTAATCTTGTTTGTAGGTTTTTCTCCTTCATCACTTTAAATATGTCCTGCCACTCCATTCTGGCTTGCAAAGTTTCTGCTGAAAGGTCAGCTGTTAACCTTATGGGGATTCCCTTGTGTGTTATTTGTTGTTTTTCCATTGCTGCTTTTAATATGTTTTCTTTGTACTTAATTTTTGATAGTTTGATTAATATGTGTCTTGGCATGTTTCTCCTTGGATTTATCCTGTATGGGACTCTCTGTGCTTCCTGGACTTGATTGACTATTTCCTTTCCCATATTAGGGAAGTTTTCAACTATAATCTCTTCAAATATTTTCTCAGTCCCTTTCTTTTTCTCTTCTTCTTCTGGGACCCCTATAATTCGAATGTTGGTGCATTTAATGTTGTGCCAGAGGTCCCTGAGACTGTCCTCAATTCTTTTCATTCTTTTTTCTTTATTCTGCTCTGCGGTAGTTATTTCCACTATTTTATCTTCCAGGTCACTTATCCGTTCTTCTGCCTCAGTTATTCTGCTATTGATTCCATCTAGAGTATTTTTAATTTCATTTATTATGTTGTTCATCATTGCTTGCTTCCTCTTTAGTTCTTCTAGGTCCTTGTTAAATGTTTCTTGCATTTTGTCTATTCTATTTCCAAGATTTTGGATCATAGTTACTATCATTATTCTGAATTCTTTTTCAGGTAGACTGCCTATTTCCTCTTCATTTGTTAGGTCTGGTGGGTTTTTACCTTGCTCCTTCATCTGCTGTGTGTTTTTATGTCTTTTCATTTTGCTTATCTTACTGTGTTTGGGGTCTCCTTTTCACAGGCTGCAGGTTCATAGTGCCTGTTGTTTTTTGGTGTCTGTCCTCAGTGGCCAAGTTTGGTTCAGTGGGTTGAGTAGGTTTCCTGGTTGAGGGGACTAGTGCCTGTGTTCTGGTGGATGAGGCTGGATCTTGTCTTTCTGGTGGGCAGGTCCACATCTGGTGGTGTGTTTTGGGGTGTCTGTAGCCTTATTATGATTTTAGGCAGCCTCTCTGCTAATGGATGAGGCTGTGTTCCTGTGTTGCTAGTTGTTTGGCATAGGGTGTCCAGCACTGTAGCTTGCTGGTCATTGAGTGAAGCTGGGTCTTGGTGCTGAGAATTATATCTCTGGGAGATTTTCACCATCTGATATTACGTGGAGCTGGGAGATCTCTTGTAGACCAGTGTCCTGAAGTTGTTTCTCCCACCTCAGAGACACAGCCCTGACACCTGGCTGGAGCACCAAGAGCCTTTAATCCACACGGCTCAGAATAAAATGGAGAAAAAATAGGAAGGAAGGAAGGAGGGAAGGAAGGAAGAAAGAAAGAGAGAGGGAGAGAGAAAGAAAGAGGATAAAATAAAGTAGGATAAAATAAAATAAAATAATTAAAATAAAAAATAATTATTACGAAGAAAAATTTTTTTAAGTAAAAAAAAAAAAAAACAAAAATGGGACGGTCAGAACGCTAGGACAAATGGTGAAAGCAAAGCTATACAAAATCTCACACAGAAGCATACACGTACACACAAAAAGAGAAAAAGGCAAAAAAAATAATATGTCTTGCTCCCAAAGTCCACCTCCTCAATTTGGGATGATTCGTTGTCTATTCAGGTATTCTACAGATGCAGGGTATATCAAGTTGATTGTGGAGCTTTAATCCGCTACTCCTGAGGCTCCTGGGAGAGATTTCCCTTTCTCTTCTTTGTTCGAACAGCTCCAGGGGTTCAGCTTTGGATTTGGCCCCGCCTCTGTGTGTAAGTCCCCTCAGGGTGTCTGCTCTTCGCTCAGACAGTATGGGGTTAAAGGAGCAGCTGATTCCGGGGCTCTGGCTAACTCAGGCCGTGGGGAGGGAGGGGTACGGATGTGGGGCGAGTCTGCAGCACAGAGGCCGGCGTGACGTTGCACCAGCCTGAGGCGCGCTGTGCGTTCTCCTGGGGAAGTTGTCCCTGGAACACGGGACCCTGGCAGTGGCAGGCTGCACAGGCTCCCAGGAGGGAGGGTCTGGAGAGTGACCTGTGCTCGCACACAGGCTTCTTGGTGGCTGCAGCAGCAGCCTTAGCGTCTCATGCCTGTCTCTGGTGTCCGCGCTGATAGCTGCAGCTTGGGCCCGTTTCTGGAGCTACTTTAAGCAGTGCTCTTAATCCCGTCTCTTCGCGCACCAGGAAGCAAAGAGGGAAGAAAAAGTCTCTTGCCTCTTCGGCAGGTCCAGACTTCTCCCGGACTCCCTCCCGGCTAGCCGTGGTGCACTAGCCCCCTTCAGGCTGTGTTCACGCAGCCAACCCCAGTCCTCTCCCTGGGATCCGCCCAAAGCCTGAGCCTCAGCTCCCAGCCCCCTCCCGCCCTGGCGAGTGAGCAGACAAGCCTCTTGGGCTGGTGAGTGCTGGTCGGCCCCGATCCTCTGTGCGGGAATCTCTCCGCTTTGCCCTCTGCACCCTGTTAGTGCGCTCTCCTCCGTGGCTCCGAAGATTCCCCCCTCTGCCACCTGCAGTTGCCGGACGCAAAGGGGCTTCTACTGTGTGGAAACCTTTCCTTCTTCACAGCTCCCTCCCACTGGTGCAGGTCCCGTCCATATTCTTTAGTCTCTGTTTTTTTCTTTTTTCTTTTGCCCTACCCAGGTACTTGGGGAGTTTCTTGCCTTTTGGGAGGTCTGAGGTCTTCTGCCAGCGTTCAGTGGGTGTTCTATAGGAAAAGTTCCACGTGTAGATGTATTTCAGATGTATTTGTGGGAAGGAAGGTGATCTCCATGTCTTGCTCTTCCACCATCTTCTCTCCAGTCCCAGGGTCTCTATTCTTGCAGCGAATACATTTCAGAAAGATTTTGATTTTGTGTATCCTCTCAGTGATGTTGTATGTGGAAGCTTATACTGTAAAATCCTGAATGATGAAATCTTTTGATAATTTTTTTCAGCTTGAAAATTCTTTCCAGAATGAATAAATACATGATTATGTAAAAAATTGGTTTTGTTTTTTGTTTTGATTTAGTTCTGAAACTTATTATTTTGTATTTCTAATTTAGGTGTGTCTACTTGCCATTTTGCCTGGGCTTTTCATTCTGAGGCTGAGGAAGAGCTGATTAATATGATTCCGGCAATTCAGAGAGGGGACCCTCAGTGGTCTGAGTTAAGAGCTATGGGAATAGGTTGGTGGGTCAGGAATATTAACACTCTTCGAAGATGCATTGAAAAGGTAACT
The DNA here is from genome assembly GCF_026419965.1 of Kogia breviceps. Taxonomy (NCBI): domain Eukaryota; kingdom Metazoa; phylum Chordata; class Mammalia; order Artiodactyla; family Physeteridae; genus Kogia; species Kogia breviceps. The sequence continues at coordinate 149,343,680 of NC_081312.1, forward strand.
TTACTTCATTGGATTTTGAAGTTAAGTCTTTTCCTAAAGCATAAAAGATATTATCTTCCAGAAAACCTGTGGTGAGGGATTAGTATGTACATCTTGAGATCTTGAGAACTTCTTAAATAAAAATATTTGGACCTTTAAAACTAAAACTTGACCTTTATAAAATGTCCAAACAGTGTATCAATTGTCTTTTGCCATATATACTAAGTATATAATATTTATGGAACAGAAATATTTTCTGCTATCAGTTGAGGTGCGTTCTAGTTTAAGAAAATACAAACTGTATGTCAGTTACATACATTACATAGAAAAAAAAGTTCTATTTATTCATTCATTTATTTATTTATGCATGCTGCACTGCATGGCTTGTGGGATCATAGTTCCCCAACCAAGATGAAACCCGCACCCCCTGCAGTGGAAGCACAGAAACGTGGATTCTTAACTTCTGGACCACCAGGGAAGTCCCAAATCATTCTTTTTATATAAAAGATTCTCTGCATGGCTAGGTTAATAAACACCAAACTTCCTGTGCACATTTAAAATACCATTCAAAAATTTTTGATTTGTGTGCACTTGAAGAACATATCTATGGCAGCAAATGACACATACTATAAATTTCTTTTTTTAACTTAATTAATTTTTTTTCCCATGTTGGGTCTTTGTTGCTGTGTGCGGGCTTTCTCCAGCTGCGGCAAGCAAGGGCTACTCTTTGTTGTGGTGCGTGGGCTTCTCATTGCAGCGGCTTCTCTTGTTGCAGAGCATGGGCTCTAGGCGCTAGGGCTTCAATAGTTGTGGCATGTGGGCTCAGTAGTTGTGGCGCATGGGCTTAGTTGCTCTGCAGCATGTGGGATTTTCCTGGACAAGGGATTGAACCTGTGTCCCCTACATTGGCAGGCGGATTCTTAACCACTGCGCCAACAGGGAAGTCTCCTCATGCTATAAATTTTAAAATGGGTTTTTGGAATCAGTTTTCTAGTAGAAAAAAATTGTTAAAAATTTTTTAGTAGAAGCTGAAAATGCTTTCAGTGTTGCAGGAACTAACCGTTATTGAGCATCTTTTGTGTACCAGGTTTGGATCTAGTTGCTTTTCATAAATTATTTCATACAATCTTTTTGTCAGCTGCATGTTACCATCTCGATTTTCCACCTGATAGAACTACGACTCAGAGAGGTTGGGTAACCAGCCCAAACTCCCATCATTTAAAAGTGTTAAATTTAGTCTGTGCCCTTTCTACTCTGTCATGATTAGGAGAGTGGGATTGTCATTGTTTTGTTTACTTTTAGGAGTCCATTGAAATTCTAAGAAGTACAATTAATGGTACTACATTTGTGGAGTATGAATTCATTTCTCCCAAGAGGAATTTATTCCTCTACAGTAGTAGTTTCTAAATTTTAGTGTTTGAAGAATCACCTGGCAAACTTGTTTGAAACACACATCCCTCACTTCCACTCTCAGAAGTTTTCATTTAGTAGGTTGGAGGTGGTAGGGCTGTGGCATCTTCATCTGAATTAGCATCCTGTATTTCTGGTGTTCATGGTCCTCACATCACAGTTTGAAATGTAAGTGTAAAAGTGTCATTTTCCTGCTACATGTAAGGCTGCCAATAAGGTATAAATATTTCTCTTCTCAAAATAGGCAGATGTAAGAAGGAATTTGTTCTCAGACCAACCAAGAGATGTAGTTTCTGATGTATAGGGAAATTAATAGTTATAACATTTAAATTACACAATATCTACGTTAATTTTTTTTTTTTTTTTTTTTTGGCCACGCCACACGGCTTGTGGGATCTTAAGTTAGTTCCCAGACCAGGAATTGAACCTTTGCCTTCAGCAGTGAAAGCACCAAGTCCTAACCACTGGACCACCAGGAAGTCCCCATTAAATTTTTTTCATATCCCAAAGCAATGGAAAAAGAGGAGGACATATTTTATCTGAAATGTTCAGATGTTGCCTACAAAGTCTCTTCAGTTTCTTGTCATCAGTGTGTTGTGTCATTATAATTGAGTATTTCTGATATATACATATGATTTATTTCCACAAGTAATTTATCTCTTAAAATTAAATCAAAAGGATATGTAAAATTTTTTTCCTTGAAATATATGTTATATTGGGTTGGCCAAAAGGTTCATTCGTTTTTTTCTGTAGGATGGCTCTAGTCGCACTTAGTCATCTTCAACTTCATTTGAAACAAATTTTTAGATTGTATTGTGACAGCTGTCATATCAGCACGCATTTAAAATAAAGCTTATCAAAATTGGTGAATTTTTGTGTAGCCATTTTAATATTGAAGATAAAAGGAAAAAAGCAACACTTTCAGCATATTATGCTTTATTATTTCAAGAAAGGTAAAAACACAACTGAAACACAAAAGAAGATTTGTGCAGTGTATGGAGAAGGCGCAGTGACTGATCAAACCTGTTCAAAAGTGGTTTGTGAAGTTTTGTGCTGGAGACTTCTCGAGAAGCTGGACGATTCTCCACCGTCGGGTAGACCAATTGAAGTTGATAGGGATCAAATCGAGACATTAACTGAAAACAGTCAACGTTATACCACGCCGGAGATAGCCGGCATTCTCAAAATGTCCAAATCAAGCGTTGAAAATCATTTGCACCAGCTTGGTTATGTTAATCGCTTTGATGTTGGGGTTCCACTAAGTTAAGCAAAAAAAACCGTCCTGACCGTATTTCCTCATGTGATTCTCTACTGAAAGGTACCAAAAATATTCCGTTTCTAAAACAGATTGTGATGGGTAATGAAAAGTAGATACTGTGCAATAATGTGGAATGGAGATCATGGGGCAAGCGAAATGAACCACCACCAACCACACCAAAGGCGGTCTTCATCCAAGGAAGGTGATGTTATGTATATGGTGGGATTGGAAGGGAGTCCTCTATGATGAGCTCCTTCTGGAAAACCAAACGATTAATCCTAACAAGTACTGCTCCCATTAGACCAACTGAAAGCAGCACTTGACAAGAAGCATCTGGAATTAGTCAACAGAAAACACATAATCTTCCATCAGGATAACGTAAGACCACATGTTTCTTTGATGACCAGGCAAAAACTGTTACAGCTTGGCTGGGAAGTTTCATCTGCCATATTCATCAGACATTGCACCTTCGGATTTCCATGTAGTTTGGTCTTTACAAAGTTTCTCTTAATGGAAAAAATTTCCATTCTAAAAGGCACCTGGAACAGTTCTTTGCTCAAAAAGATAAAAAGTTTTGGGAAGGTGGAATTATGAAGTTGCTTGAAAACTGGCAGAAGGTAGTGGAACAAAATGGTGAATACGTTGTTCAATAAAGTTCTTGGTGAAAATGAAAAATGTGTATTTTATTTTTACTTAAAAACCAAAGGAACTTTTTGGCCAGTGTAAAAACTCATTAGCTGAAGATGAATAAAAATTCTTGTAATAATTATTAAACATTGAAGTACTAAGTTAAATGATTGAAGGCAGAGAAAATACTGAAAAAGGGGAAGAGGAATAAAAGCATTTTTGTGATGTGATTTTAGGTGTCTTTCCCGCTCTTTACCATGCCTTGGTAGCTTCCTGCTCTACCATCAGTCAGTGTTCATTAATAAAACATCCATTGTTTTTTATCGTTATGCCTCTCAACTTAGTTATTTGCAGAGGTTATATCAGTATCTTTGAGAAATATGTGGTCTGTATGGTACTGTATTAAAAACTGTACGATTGTGTACAGCAATGTTACTGGCTTAATAATTTTTAAACTTACATTGAGTTGATTGGTTCTTTATAAATTCAGCAACTTTGGTCATATGGCTCAAAGGAGGTTATCAGTTATGGTATAAGGGGAATTATGTATTCATTAAGGCTTTTTCTCATGGAATTTCTAAGAACTGAAATTTGAAAGCCCTTCAAAATAATGGAGCTTCAACCACCTGTATTTTAATTACACACCAGAAGAATGTGTCAGTGCTTCAGAACTGTCAGAATTTGATTGAAAAATACTGAAGGGCTTCCCTGGTGGCGCAGTGGTTAAGAATCCGCCTGCCAATGCAGGAGACACAGGTTCGAGCCCTGGTCTGGGAAGATCCCACATGCCGCGGAGCTACTAGGCCTGTGAGCCACAATTACTGAGCCTGCGCGTCTGGAGCCTGTGCCCCACAATAAGAGAGGCCACGACAGTGAAAGGCCCGCGCACTGCAATGAAGAGTGGCCCCCGCTTGCCGCAACTAGAGAGAGCCCTCGCACAGAAACAAAGACCCAACACAGCCAAAAATAAATAAATAAATTTTTTTAAAAAAAGAAAAATACTGGAAAATTATGTTTAAAGAAAAAAACTAAAACATTTATTTTTGTCTGTATTTTTAAAAGTGTGTGTGTATGCATGTGCGTGAGTATAATTGATATTTGTTTACAGTTGTCTGTATCAATATTAGTTGAGAGAGCTTTAAATTGTGAAATCACATATACGTACCATAGAAGTCAGCATTTTAACTTTTACAAAACATTAAGAAATTTAATATGTCTAATTTTCAAGAAAAGGTCTCACTGGGAATTCCCTGGCGGTCCATGGTTAGGACTCTGTGCTTCCACTGCTGGGGGCCCAGGTTCGATCCCTGGTTGGGGAAATAACTTCCTGCAAGCTGTGCAGCACGGCCAGAAAAAAAAAAAAAGGAAAGAAAAGGTCTCACCTATCAAATATTCTGCATTCTTTATTGGGTCCTATGTTAGTTTTATTACTAAGTGGGTTCTAATCCCTTTTACACCCCTTACTTACTGTGTGACCTTAGGCAATTCAGTTAACCTCTTTGTGTCTCAGTCGCCTCATGTGTAAAATGGGGATAATAATAGTACCTCTTGGATCGTGGTGATTCAGTAAGATAAGTGAAAGGTGTCTAGTACATGGTAAGTAGTCAGTAAATACTAGTTGCTGTTATTATTTTTATTGTAATTACTGGTATACAAAGGGTTGTTTCTAGGAGCATGTATTATAAGCTACTGGCGATTGTGGAATAGAGTCAGCTCTTGCCATCTGCATAGTTTCTGTCAGCCATGGAAGTAGTAGGGAAGCATTAATTGTTGTAATTTGTTTATCAACTAGTTAATTCAGTATAATTTTTTATTGACTGTTTAGGTTGCCAAAGCTTCTTTTCAAAGGAACAATGATGCCTTGGATGCTGCATTATTTTACCTTTCAATGAAGAAGAAAGCAGTAGTGTGGGGTCTGTTTAGGTAAATTTCCTTAACACTTAATATGGTTTAATGGAATGAAGATTGTGCTGTGACTCAGAAATGTAATGCTTTTGAAAGTACTTAGATAAATCAGTTTCCTTTTTTGTGCCTTGATTCCTTTATCTGCCAAACAAATAGGCAGAATATCATTTGAACTTAACCTAAAGAGTGGGATATTGTAAAAAATAAGTTGATTAAAGCACTTTGGAAAGTAAAGAGTGCACTTGCTTCCTATTCATGTATACATAAGGTATTTTGAGTTTTCTCCTTATTAGAAGAAATGAAGAGAAGCTTAATAACAAATACCTACCACTAAAGTTGTTATTGTTCTTCTTTTAGATGGATGTTTGAGGTTTTCATTTTCTATTTTCATATATTCTGTAAAGGATTAAAACTATTTTAAATTTGGTTTAGCCACTGACGTTTGTGCTCTGGTTCCCAGGTCACAGCATGATGAAAAAATGACAACATTTTTCAGCCACAACTTTAATGAAGATAGATGGCGTAAAGCCGCTTTGAAAAATGCTTTTTCTTTACTTGGAAAACAACGCTTTGAACAATCTGCTGCTTTTTTCTTGTTAGCTGGTTCATTGAAAGATGCCATTGAGGTATAACTAAGAAAACATGCTATGAAATACCTAAGAGCTTGAAAACCTGGGAAGATCATGGAGGAGACTGTACTGTTTGGTCATATGTTTGTAAGGATAGAGGGTAGAGAATAACTACAGAGATTACTAACTTAAATAGTAGCACAGTGATAATGGAATTATAAATAAATACATGTAGAAACATAAATGAAAAATTTTAATAGAGAATATTGCATTTCAAGATAAGTATATGTATTTCAAGTATAAGTGTATGGAAAAAATGGTTTATGAATATCTTTTTCCTGACCATCTTGTGATTCTGAACTATTTAAGTATGTATAGGTCACAATCTCCTTACTTTGTGTAGACAGGCAGATATTTTAAGTTCTTTTTCTTCTAAATGCATTTCATAGATAAGGAACTGAGATTGCAATTTATACTGTTTTGAAATGTAGTCTTAGATATTGGAAGGTGAATGGGAAGAGGTAAAACTTCGCATTTTTTGATACAGAATCTTGGTAGCTGATTAAGAGAGTAATTACAAATATTTCTGTTGTTTATGAGATATTCCTTTTAGGATACCTATTATTATAATGAATAATCCAAACAGGTGAAGGAAAAACGTAATTGGAAATAATACGTCATAGAAAAAATAGGAAATATCCAACAAAGTGAAAGTACTTTATGTTTAGAATTAGTCATATTTTCAGAATTATCTCAGATGTATGATTTTTTAAAGTAACAAATACTTATAATTTTGAAATGGGAAGCTTAGCCTAGAAGATACTCAGGCAAAGAAGAGAAATGTTGATTGAGTGAGAGATGCTCATATTGCCTGAATGACCTCAGATTCTCAGATGAGTAGCTACTTTAGAATATAAACTCAGAGAGAGTAAGAATAGAGTATGTGGCTTTATTTCTTAAGTTATTTGCTATGTAAGTAGAAAATTCTTTTAAAATAGTAATAATTATGTTTATATGGAAATATATTTGGAAATTAAGAGGAACTGATGTATATAAATTCAGATGTCCTAAGTGGTATTTAATTTAAAGATGAATGTTATCTGAATTGATCTAAGTCTGAGATGGTGTTGATATGCTTCGTTTTATGCATTTTTTGTAAATGATCTTTCTAGGCTGGAAGCTACTCAGTTCTAGTTTCTTAATCTTCCTGCTATTCCTTAATCTCCTTTCAAGCAAGTATTTAACTACCCTTCACTGTCTCAACCTCTGGACCTCTTCCCTCCACTGTGAGAATATAAATAGTGGATAATTTCAGGATATCAGTTGGATATTTCATATCTCTAAATAATTAGCATTAAGTATTTCTTAATATTTAAATTTATAGGTATGTCTTGAAAAAATGGAAGACATCCAGCTAGCCATGGTAATTGCCCGTTTATATGAATCTGATTTTGAGACTTCATCCACCTATCTATCCATCCTAAATCAGAAGATTTTGGGTTGCCAAAAGGATGCTTCAGCATTCGATTGCAAAAGATTACATCCTGATCCTTTCTTACGTAGTCTTGCGTACTGGGTAATGAAAGATTATGCCCGAGCCTTGGACACGTTATTGGAACAAACACCAAAGGAGGATGATGAACATCAAGGTAGAACATTTTGTGGATTTCTCTTTTGCTTTTTTAAAATAAGACAGTTTCTGAACTGATGTTCACTTAGATAATACACACACACACACACACACACACACACACCCCACACACAACCGATCATTACCAGATTTACTTTTCAACTTTGAGAAATTAGTATCAAAATTTCTTGTGCGGCTGAAGGTTTAGTCACTTACTATCTATAATTGAATCTAGCATTTTGTTTTCATATTTTGAGTAGTAAAAGAAGACATCACTCACATTTTTTATTCTCAGAGCTATATATCAAGGCATATAAGATTACCATACTATTCTAATTTCATATATATTAGACTGAAGCATACAGAATGCTTCCACATTACACAGCTCTTTCCATGTATCATAATAGCCAGTTTTCTAAAAAAGTGTAAATTTTGGCTGTTGCACATGTTGGTTTAGTGTATGGGCCTACAAAAACTTTATTTTTGTGTGGCAAACTTTCTTTACTCCTACTTCTCCCAAATAATTTAGATTTTTAAAAGCATTTGGAAGGTGTCTAGCAGCATTGTTTGCAATAATTAAAAAAATGGAACATTTTAAGTATTCATCAATAGAATAGTTATATAAATTATAATATATCTATACTATAGAAACAATGTGCTATTAAAAATGGGGTAGAGTGATGTGTTAATATGTGCTGTATTATTAAGTGAAAAAGTAAGATATAGAACGATATGGTTCTTGTTGCACTTTATGTATATATATCGTATATATACACACGTGTGTGCACACACATACTGTGTCTGGTTCCCACTCCCTCTCCATTTTTTGTTTTTTGGAACAAATCAGAAGAAACTACCGGCACTGGTTATCTTTTGGGAATAGGAGTGGGGAGATACAAGCTTTTACATTTCATTTTGTACTTTCCATAGTTATAATTTTCTAGCCTTTTATTTTTATTACATATTATTTTTAAACATTAAAAGAGCTTACATGAATAAAGAGATTCAGGCTCAATTTTTACTTTCTTCTTTACAAAAAAGAAATATAATATTTTAATACAGTAGTCCCCCCTTATCCACAGGGATTATGTTCCAAGACTCCCAGTGGATGACTGAAATTGTGGATAGTACCAAATCCTATATAAACTATGTATTTTTAATATATATATGTTAAAGTTTAATTTATAAATTAGGTACAGTAAGGGATTAACAATGGTGACTAATGATAAAATAAAATAGAACAATTATAACAATATACTGTAATGAAAGGTGTGGTTTCTCTCACTCAGAATCTTATCATACAAATTTATTGCCTTTTCCATCTTAACGAAGCACTTACCATGCACTGTGCCCATAACTTTTGCAGTTTGAGGTGTGACAGAAAAGCTAGCATGAATTTCTTTTTCCTGCTTCACAATTTCATGGACAGAAGATTCATTCTGACCATAGATCTTAGTACCCTCAGCTTACAGATTTTTTAACTTTCCTTATTAAATAGAGAACTTTCAAATTTTCACTTAAAGGAAGGGCTTACGGCTTCTCTTTGGCATAGATGAACTGCCAGCATCACTACTCTTGCACGTGGGGCTGTTATTAAGTATTATAAAATGAGGGTGACTTGAACACAAGCACTGTGGTGCCGTGACAGTGGATCTGATAATCCAGGTGGCTGCTAAATGACTAATGGGTGGAATACTCTGGACAGGGTGGAGCGAGATTTTTGTCATGCTACTCAGAACCACTCACAATTTAAAACTTATGAATTGTTTATTTCTGAAATTTTCCATTTAATATTTTTGGACCTCAGTTGACCTCAGGTAACTGAATCCATGGAAAGCAAAACTGCAGATAAGGAGGGACTACTGTAAATATTTTTAAATTTTTTTAAAGGAAAGGAAATAAAACCTTTAGAAGAAAAATAAATATCTGAGCTACCCAGGTAATTTTAATAAAATGTATACATTTTTACAGAAGGAAGATTCTGTTTATTTCTTAATGTTTTCCAGGTTAAGTTTTAAAAGGTTGTTATTGGGGTAATTTTTATGTATACATAAAAGAGTGAATGATATAATGAAAGTCTGTGACTCTGTCATCCAGTTTCAGTCGTTATCAACTCATAACCAACCTCGGGTCATATATATATTCCCATCCTTTCCACACTCTCCTATTCTCAATACTGTATAGATTGATTTTGAAGCAAACCCAACAGATCATTTCATCTGTGAAAATTGCAACATGCATCTCTAAAAAATAAGGACTCTTTAAAAAACAATAACACATGTCATTGTTATAACACATAACAATTTTATTAGTAATTAAATACTCAGTGTTCAAATTTCCCTGGTTCTCTCATAAAATCATATATAGTTGATTTGTTTGAATCAAGATCCAAATGATGCCTATACATTGTGATTGGCTGAGGTGCCTCTTATGTCTGTTTTGATCCATATTTAGTTACCCCTCTCCCCCTCCCCCAGTTTATTTGTTAAAACAGTCGGATTGTTTGTCCTGTAGTTTCTTGAGTATTGGATTTTTCTGGTTGTGTCCCTGATGTTTCACTTAATGTTTTTTTCCCCCGTGTTCTCTGTATTTCCTATAAATTGGTAATTAAGATTTTAGAGGCTTTTATCAGATTTTTTGGCAGAAATATTTCATAGTTAGGTGGAGTACTTCCACCAGGGAACTCATAATGTTAGCTTATTTTGCTTTTTGTGGAATTAACGGCTATCAATGACTGCTGTCCACATCCCTTATTTCATTAGTGTTTATAAACTGATAATATTCTAAATATATCATTTTATTTTTCCTTTATGAGCTGGAATGCTTCTTAGAGTACAATCTCCCTTGGCAATGGTTTGATTACTCTGAATTCCAGTAGTATGCATAGTAAAGGGAACATAAATGTTTGACTCTTCCTCTTTTTATTTCCCAATTTTCAAAATAATAGCTTGGTTCTCTAGCATCCTACAAAGGTGACCAATTAGCTTTTACTTTTTAAGGTTTTTTTGAAAAAATATATTTATTTATTTTTGGCTGTGTTGGGTCTTCGTTGCTGTGTGCAGGCTTTCTCTAGTTGCGGAGAGCAGGGTCTACTCTTTAATTGCAGTGTGCAGGCTACTCATTGCGGTGGCTTCTCTTGTTGCGGAGCATGGGCTCTAGGCGCATAGGCTTCAGTAGTTGTGGCTCGCGGGCTCTAGAGCGCAGGCTCAGTAGTTGTGGCTCACGGGCTTAGTTGCTCCGTGGTGTGTGGGATCTTCCCAGACCAGGGCTCGAACCCGTGTCCCCTGCATTGGCAGGCAGATTCTTAACCACTGTGCCACCACGGAAGCCCTTTTAAGGTTATTTTGAACTCATAGATTTAGATAGATTTGTGTTTTAATCCATTGCAGGTTATTAGTATGGATACTCAGATTATCTCATCTTTAACCAATCGGAGCCTCTTTAAGTTCTTGAATACCTTTGACATTATTCTTTGATAGTTTATGGCAAGAAGTTTCAGACTTATCTTAGGCATCTCCAGCCCAAGACCTGGAAATGGCCATTCCTCTAAAGAATCCTGGTTCCTTTTAGTTGGGAGTAACATTTAGAGACCAGAGCCTGGGCACAGGGATCCTCACTGCTAGTGGTTTGGTCATTGTTTCTAGGCTATTTCAGTGAATGAAGCTAGGAAATTCCACCGCCCCATACCCCACCACTGGAGATACATGTGTTCACATGTATCACATTTCTAATTCAGATATAGAGTATAGGGTTCTTTCTTCTGAGATTTCAAATTTGTGTCTTATAATGAAAAGCTTGGATTCTTATGACATTAACACAGTTACTTGCTGTTTTATATACATATAATAGTTTCAGAATAATGATGTAGATATTTTCATAACAACATGGTTACTGAGAAGAATTTAAGCTTTTTTTTTGCATTTCTTTTTTTTTAACATCTTTACTGGAGTATAATTGCTTTACAATGGTGTGTTAGTTTCTGCTTTATAACAAAGTGAATCACCTATACATATATCCCCATATCCCCATATATCCCCATATCCCCTCCGTCTTGCATCTCTCTCCCACCCTCCCTACCCCACCCCTCTAGGTGGTCACAAAGCAACTAGCGGATCTCCCTGTGCTATGCAGCTGCTTCCCACTAGCTCTCTATTTTACATTTGATAGTGTATATATAAGTCCATGCCACTCTCTCACTTCGTCCCAGCTTCCCCTTCCCCCTCCCCGTGTCCTCAAGTCCATTCTCTATGACTGCAAGTTTATTCGTGTCCTGCCCGTGGGTTCTTCATAACCATTTTTTTTTACATTCCATATATATGTGTTAGCATACAGTATTTGTTTTTCTCTTTCTGACTTACTTTACTCTGTATGACAGACTCTAGGTCCATCCACCTCACTACAAATAACTCAATTTCATTTCTTTTTATGGCTGAGTAATATTCCATTGTATATATGTGCCACATCTTCTTTATCCATTCATCTGTCGATGGACACTTAGGTTGCTTCCATGTCCTGCCTATTGTAAATAGAGCTGCAGTGAACATTTTGGTACATGACTCTTTTTGAATTATGGTTTTCTCAGGGTATATGCCCAGTAGTGGGATTGCTGGGTCATATGGTAGTTCTATCTTTAGGTTTTTAAGGAACCTCCATACTGTTCTCCATAGTGGCTGTATCAATTTACATTCCCACCAACAGGGCAAGAGGGTTCCCTTTTCTCCACACCCTCTCCAGCATTTATTGTTTCTAGATTTTTTTGATGATGGCCATCCTGACTGGTTTCACATGGTATCTCACTGTAATTTTGATTTGCATTTCTGTAATGATTAATGATGTTGAGTATTCTTTCATGTGTTTGTTGGCAATCTGTATATCTTCTTTGGAGAAATGTCTATTTAGGTCTTCTGCCCGTTTTTGGATTGGGTTGTTTGTTTTTTTGATATTGGGCTGCATGAGCTGCCTGTAAACTTTGGAGATTAATCCTTTGTCAGTTGCTTCATTTGAAAATATTGTCTCCCATTCTGAGGGTTGTCTTTTTGTCTTATTTATTGTTTCCTTTGCTCTGCAAATGCTTTTAAGTTTCATTAGGTCCCATTTGTTTATTTTTTATTTTATTTCCATTTCTCTAGGAGGTGGGTCAAAAAGGATCTTGCTGTGATTTATGTCATAGAGTGTTGTGCCTATGTTTTCCTCTAAGAGTTTGATAGTGTCCGGCCTTACATTTAGGTCTTTAATCCATTTTGAGTTTATTTTTGTGTATGGTGTTAGGGAGTGTCCTAATTTCATTCTTTTTTTTTTTTTTTTTTTTGCGGTACGTGGACCTCTCACTGTTGTGGCCTCTCCCATTGCAGAGCACAAGCTCTGGACACACAAGCTCAGTAGCCATGGCTCACAAGCCTAGCCGCTCTGAGGCATGTGGGATCTTCCCGGACCGGAGCACGAACCCGTGTCCCCTGCATCGGCAGGTGGACTCTCAACCACTGCGCCACCAGGGAAGCCCCTAATTTCATTCTTTTACGTGTAGCTGTCCAGTTTTCCAAGAAGCACTTATTGAAGAGGCTGGCTTTTCTCCGTTGTATATTCTTGCCTCCTTTATCAAAGATAAGGTGACCATATATGTGTGGGTTTATCTCTGGGCTTTCTATCCTGTTCCATTGATCTATATTTCTGTTTTTGTGCCAGTATCATACTGTCTTGATTACTGTAGCTTTGTAGTATAGTCTGAAGTCAGGGAGCCTGATTCCTCCAGCTCCATTTTTCGTTCTCAAGATTGCTTTGGCTATTCGGGGTCTTTTGTGTTTCCATACAAATTGTGAAATTTTTTGTTCTAGTTCTGTGAAAAATTCCCGTGGCAGTTTGATAGGGATTGCATTGAATCTGTAGATTGCTTTGGGTAGTATAATCATTTTCACAGTATTGATTCTTCCAATCCAAGAACATGGTATATCTCTCCATCTATTTGTATCATCTTTAATTTCTTTCATCAGTGTCTTTTAGTTTTCTGTATATAGGTCTTTTGTCTCCTTAGGTAGGTTTATTCCTAGATATTTTATTCTTTTTGTTGCAGTGGTAAATGGGAGTGTTTTCTTAATTTCACTCTCAGAGTTTTCATCATTAGTGTATAGGAATGCAAGAGATTTCTGTGCATTAATTTTGTATCCTGCTACTTTACCAAATTCATTGATTAGCTCTAGTAGTTTTCTGGTAGCATCTTTAGGATTCTCTTAGTATCATGTCATCTGCAAACAGTGAGAGACTTACTCTTCTTTTCTGATTTGGATTCCTTTTATTTCTTTTTCTCTGATTGCTGTGGCTAGAAGTTCCAAAACTATGTTGAATAAGAGTGGTGAGAATGGGCAACCTTGTCTTGTTCCTGATCTTAGTGGGAATGGTTTCAGTTTTTCACCATTGAGGACGAAGTTGGCTGTGGGTTTGTCATATATGGCCTTTATTATGTTGAGGAAAGTTCCCTCTATGCCTACTTTCTCCAGGTTTTTTTTTTTTATCATAAATGGGTGTTGAATTTTGTCAAAAGCTTTCTCTGCATCTGTTGAGATGATCATACGGTTTTTCTCCTTCAGTTTGTTGATATGGTGTATCATGTTGATTGATTTGCATATATTGAAGAATCCTTGCATTCCTGGGATACACCCCACTTGATCATGGTGTATGATCCTTTTAATGTGCTGTTGGATTCTGTTTGCTAGTATTTTGTTGAGGATTTTTGCATCTATGTTCATCAGTGAAATTGGTCTGTAGTTTTCTTTCTTTGTGACGTCTTTGTCTGGTTTTGGTATCAGGGTGATGGTGGCCTCATAGAATGAGTTTGGGAGTGTTCCTCCCTCTGCTATCTTTTGGAAGAGTTTGAGAAGGATAGGTGTTAGCTCTTCTCTAAATGTTTGATAGAATTTGCCTGTGAAGCCATCTGGTCCTGGGCTTTTGTTTGTTGGAAGATTTTAAATCACAGTTTCAATTTCAGTGCTTGTGATTGGTCTCTTCATATTTTCTATTTCTTCCTGGTTCAGTCTCGGAAGCTTGTGCATTTCTAAGAATTTGTCCATTTCTTCCAGGTTGTCCATTTTATTGGCATAGAGTTGCTTGTAGTAATCTCTCATGATCCTTTGTATTTTTGCAGTGTCAGTTGTTACTTCTCCTTTTTCATTTCGAATTCTATTGATTTGAGTCTTCTCCCTTTTTTTCTTGATGAGTCTGGCTAATGGTTTATCAATTTTGTTTATCTTCTCAAAGAACCAGCTTTTACTTTTACTGATCTTTGCTATTGTTTCCTTCATTTCTTTTTCATTTATTTCTGATCTCATCTTTATGATTTCTTTCCTTCTGCTAACTTTGGGGGTTTTTTTGGTTCTCCTTTCTCTAATTGCTTTAGGTGTAAGGTTAGGTTGTTTATCTTAGATGTTTCTTGTTTCTTAAGGTAGGATTGTATTGCTATAAACTTTCCTCTTAGAACTGCCTTTGCTGCATCCCATAGGTTTTGGGTCTTCGAGTTTTCATTGTCATTTGTTTCTAGGAATTTTTTGATTTCCTCAGTGATCTCTTGGTTATTAAGTAGTGTATTGTTTAGCATCCATGTGTTTGTATTTTTTACAGATTTTTTCCTGTAATTGATATCTGGCCTCATAACATTGTGGTTGGAAAAGGTACTTGATATGATTTCAGTTTTCTTAAATTTACCAAGGGTTAATTTGTGACCCAGGATATTATCTACCCTGGAGAATGTTCCATGAGCACTTGAGAAGAATGTGTATTCTGTTGTTTTTGGATGGAATGTCCTATAAATATCAATTAAGTCCATCTTGTTTAATGTATCATTTAAAGCTTGTGTTTCCTTGTTTATTTTCATTTTGGATGATCTGTCCATTGGTGAAAGTGGGGTGTTAAAGTCCCCTACTATGATTGTGTTACTGTCGATTTCCCCTTTTATGGCTGTTAGTATTTGCCTTATGTATTGAGGTGCTCCTATGTTGGGTGCATAAATATTTACAATTGTTATATCTTCTTCTTGGGTTGATCCCTTGATCATTATGTAGTGTCCTTCTTTGTCTCTTGTAAGTCTTTGTTCTAAAGTCTGTTTTGTCTGATATGAGAATTGCTACTGCAGATTTCTTTTGATTTCCATTTGCATGGAATATCTTTTTCCATCCCCTCACTTTCAGTCTGTATGTGTCCCTAGGTATGAAGTGGGTCTCTTGTAGACAGCATATATATGGGTCTTGTTTTTGTATCCATTCAGCCAGTCTGTGTCTTTTGGTGGGAGCATTTAATCCATTTACATTTAAGGTAATTATCGATATGTATGTTCCTATTACCATTTACTTAATTGTTTAGGGTTTGTTCTTGTAGGTCTTTTCCTTCTCTGGTGTTTCTTGCCTAGAGAAGTTCCTTTAGCATTTGTTGTAAAGCTGGTTTGGTGGTGCTGAACTCTCTCGGCTTTTGCTTGTCTGTGAAGGTTTTAATTTCTCCATCAAATCTGAATGAGATCCTTGCTAGGTAGAGTAATCTTGGTTGTAGGTTTTTCCCTTTCATCACTCTAAATATGTCCTGCCACTCCCTCTGGCTTGCAAAGTTTCTGCTGAAAGATGAGCTGTTAAACTTATGGGGATTCCCTTGTATGTTATATGTTATTTTTCCATTGCTGCTTTTAATATTTTTTCTTTGCATTTAATTTTTGATAGTTTGATTAATATGTGTCTTGGCATGTTTCTCCTTGGATTTATCCTGTATGGGACTCTCTCTGCCTCTTCAACTTGATTAACTCTTTCCTTTCCCATATTAGGGAAGTTTTCAACTATAATCTCTTCAGATATTTTCTCAGTCCCTTTCTTTTTCTCTTCTTCTTCTGAGACCCCTATAATTTGAATGTTGGTGCGTTTAATGTTGTGCCAGAGGTCTCTGAGACTGTCCTCAGTTATTTTCATTCATTTTTCTTTATTCTGCTCTGCAGTAGTTATTTCCACTATTTTATTTTCCATTCTTCTGCCTTAGTTATTCTGCTATTGATTCCTGTAGAGAATTTTAAATTTCATTTATTGTTTTGTTCATCATTGTTTGTTTGCTCTTTAGTTCTTCTAGGTCCTTGTTAAACATTTCTTGTCTTTTCTCAATTCTATTTCCAAGATTTTAGATCATCTTTACCTTCATTACTCTGAATTCTTTTCCAGGTAGACTGCCTGTTTCTTCTTCATTTGTTTGGTCTGGTGGGTTTTTACCTTGTTCCTTCATCTGCTGTGTGTTTCTCTGTCTTCTCATTATGCTTAACTTACTGTGTTTCAGGTCTCCTTTTCGCAGGCTACAGGTTCATACTTCCCGTTGTTTTTGGTGTCTGCCCCCAGTGGCTAAGTTTGGTTCAGTGGGTTGTGTAGGCTTCTTGGTGGAGGGGACTTGTGTCTGTGTTTTGGTGGATGAAGCTGGATCTTGTCTTTCTGGTGGTTAGGACTGTGTCCGTTGGGTGTGTTTTGCTGTGTCTGTGACCTTACTATGATTTTAGGCAACCTCTCTTCTAATGGGTGGGGTTGTGTTCCTGTCTTGCTAGTTGTTTGGCATAGGGTGTCAAGCACTGTAGCTTGCTGCTCATTGAGTGGAGTGGGTCTTAGCATTGAGATGGAGGTCTCTGGAAGAGCTTTTGCATTTGATAGTACGTGGAGCCGGGAGGTCTATGTTGGACCAATGTCCTGAACTCAGCTCTCCCACCTCAGAGGCATAGGCGTGACACCTGGCCAGAGCACGAAGACCCTGTCACCCACACAGCTCAGAAGAAAAGGGAGAAAAAAAGAAACAAAGAAAGAGAAATAAAATAAGATAATATAAAGTTATTAAAATAAAAAATAATTATTAAAAAAATTAAAAAGTAATAATAAAAAAAGAAAGAAAGAAGAGAGCAAGGAAACCAAAAAAACAAATCCACCGATGATAGCAAGTGCTAAAAACTATACTAAAAAAACCCAGAAAACAAAAAATGGATAGACAGAACCCTAGGACAAATGGTAAAAGCAAAGCTATACAGACAAAATCATATGAAGAAGCATGTATATACGCACTCACAAAAAGAGAAAGAGGAAAAAAAAATATCTATATAAAAGAAAAAAAAGGAGGATGAGAGCAACCAAATCAGTAAACAAATCTACCAATGATAATCAACTATAAATACTAAACTAAGATAAACATAAAGCCAGGAACAAATTAGATGCAGAAAGTAAACCCAAAATCTATAGTTGCTCCCAACATCCACCCCCTGAATTTTGGGCTGATTTGTTGTCTATTCAGGTATTTCACAGATGCAGGGTACATTGAGTTGACTGTGGAGATATAATCTGCTGCTCCTGAGGCTGCTGGGAGAAAGTTTCCTTTCTCTTCTTCGTTCGCACAGCTCCCGGGGTTCAGCTTTGGATTTCGCCCCGTCTCTGCATGTAGGTCACCTGAGGGTGTCTGTACTTTCCTCAGACAGGATGGGGTTAAAGTAGCAGCTGAAGAGGGGGTACTGGCTCACACAGGCCGGGGTGAGGGAGGGATATGGATGTCGGGCAAGCCTGCGGCAGCAGAGGCCAGTGTGACGTTGCACCAGCCTTAGGTGCGCCTTGCATTCTCCCGGGCAAGTTGTCCCTGGATCATGGGACCCTGGCAGTGGTGGGCTGCACAGGCTCCCGGGAGGGGCAGTGTGGAGAGTGACCTGTGTTTGCACACAGGCTTCTTGGTGGCTGCAGCAGCAGCCTCAGTGTCTCATGCCCGTCTCTGGGGTCCGTGCATATAGCCGCGGCTCGTGCCCATCTCTGGAGCTCATTTAGGCTGTGCTCTGAATCTCCTCTCCTTGTGCATCCTGAAACAGTGGTCTCTTGACTCTTAGGCAGTTCCAGACTTTTCCCGGACTCCCTCCCGGCTAGCCATGGCTCACTAGCCCCCTTCAGGCTGTGTTCATGCAGCCAACCCCAGTCCTCTCCCTGGGATCTGACCTCCGAAGCCCGAGCCTCAGCTCCCAGCCCCCGCCCGTCCCAGCGGGTGAGCAGACAAGCCTCTTGGGCTGGTGAGTGCTAGTTGGTCCTGATCCTCTGTGTGGGAATCTCTCCGCTTTGCCCTCTGCACCCCTGTTGCTGTGCTCTCTTCTGCAGCTCTGAAGCTTACCCCTCCACCACCCGTAGTCTCCGCCAGTGAAGGGGCTTCTAGTGTGTGGAAACCTTTCCTCCTTCACAGCTCCCTCCCACTGGTGCAGGTCCCGTCCCTATTCTTTTGTCTCTGTTTTTTCTTTTTTCTTTTGCCCTACCCAGGTACGTGGCAGTTTCTTGCCTTTTGGGAGGTCTGAGGTCTTCTGCCAGCATTCAGTAGGTGTTCTGTAGGAGTTGTTCCACATGCACATGTATTTTTGATATATTTGTGGGGAGGAGGGTGATCTCCACGTCTTACTCCTCTGCCATCTTGAAGGTCTCCTTCTTTGTAGTTCTTTTTGTTTTGATAGTATATCCCACTAAGGATGTTCAGTCAAATTACTTATTTTTTTTAATTACTTATTTTTAAGTCACTTTATAGTTCCTCTCTTGTGGTTATGTTACCAACTTGATACAAAGAATAATTTAATTTTGCTTTTGCTTTTATTGTGAATTTTTAAAAATTAATTTTCTTTTAGAATTATATAAAATGTTGAAGTAGTTTTGAAATAAAAACAATAAAATCAAGGTATTTTCAGAGAAATCTAGCTTCTTTCCTCGTCTCTCTACCCTGTTCTTGCCTCCCCTTTTTAGGGGACCAATTGAAAAAAAAATTGTGTATTCTCCTTCTATTTAAAAAAATACAAGTGTGCGTGTGTGTGTGTGTGTGTGTGTGTGTGAGAATGTGTGTATGTGTTGCCTCTTTACTTTCTTAGATATAAGGTAGTTTAGTGTATATACTTTTCTTCATCTTCTTTTACTTAATATATTCTGGATATCACTCCATAGCAAAACAGGGAAATTCCTTTTATTTTAGCTGTATTTTGTGGGTATATCATAGTTTAACTAATCCTAGGTTAATATTTAAGTGTCCTTTATTTTGAGGAAATGCTGACATATTTTATTCTTTTGTAATATAATTACAGGTTAATATAATACCTTGTGATTGTATCTGTTTGATTTCTATAGTTATCAAATCTTGTAACCCAGTGGTGTTTAGTTTCTACAACTACCTTCGAACTCATCCTTTGCTTATTCGAAGAAACCTTGCCTCCCCTGAAGGAACTTTGGCAACCTTAGGTCTCAAAACAGAGAAGAACTTTGTTGATAAAATTAATCTCATAGAAAGAAAGTTATTTTTTACTACAGCAAATGCTCATTTTAAAGTTGGATGTCCTGTTTTAGCCTTGGAGGTACTCTCGAAAATTCCAAAAGTTACCAAAGTGTCTGCCTTACCTTCAGAAAAAGATCAGCCTGACTTCACTTCTAAAAAGACGGATGATGTACCTTCAGAATCAAAAACTCTGAGTGATGGTGATAGAAGTTCTGGAATTGATTGGTCAAACGTAACTTCATCACAGATTGACTGGAGTCAGCCAATAGTAAAAGTTGAAGAGGAACCTCTTACTCTTGATTGGGGTGAAGAGCACAATAGTGCCTTAGAAGAAGAGGAAGAAGATGCTATCGGTTTAGTAATGAAAAGTACAGATGTCAGGGAAAAAGATAGACAAGAAGATCAGGAAGCCCCAGACCCTAATGTGTTATTGACTCCTCAGGAAGAGGATTGCCTTGAAGGTGATTCTGAAGTTGATGTGATTGCTGAACAACTAAAATTCAGAGCTTGTTTAAAGATCCTTATGACTGAACTAAGAACATTGGCTACAGGTTATGAAGTAGATGGTGGAAAACTCAGATTTCAACTATATAACTGGCTTGAAAAGGAAATTGCTGCCTTGCATGAGATATGTAATCATGAATCAGTTATTAAAGAATATGCCAGTAAAACGTGTTCCACAGTAGAGAGTGATATTCTGGATCAGGAAGAAATGGTGGACAAACCAGATATTGGTTCCTATGAGTGGCACCAAATAGAAAGGCGGAGACTACAGGCTAAACGAGAGCATGCAGAAAGACGGAAGTTGTGGTTGCAGAAGAACCAAGATCTCCTCAGAGTGTTTCTTAGTTACTGTAGCCTTCATGGGGCCCAAGGTGGTGGTTTGGCCTCAGTAAGGATGGAACTCAAATTTTTGCTACAAGAATCACAGCAGGTATTTACTTTACTTTTGTTTTCAATCTTGGTTATTTTAATAATTTCAATAACTCTTTCATTTATAGTTTTAAAGCTCTTTTTACTGGTTAATCTTAATGTGATTAGCTCCTCTATTCATAGGAGGCACATATTTACACTCTGCATGGGTCTTTTTAGACAAAAGTTTTGGTAATTAGGAGTAGGCTAAAAGCTTGAGAGCACAGCTGTGTCAAACTCATCTTTACATCTTCTGCATCTAAGCATAGGACCTGGTACGCAATCAATTTTTGTAGAATAAGTGAGCAAGCACATTAACATATTGCTTTTACTCAGATGTTTACTGCCAGTATTTTTATCATGTAACTATTAATTGCTTTTTTCGTCCTTCATTTTAATTACGGAAAAAATAATCTCCTATCACTCACAGGAAACTACAGTGAAGCAGCTCCAGTCTCCCCTACCACTGCCTACCACCCTACCTCTGCTTTCAGCAAGTATTGCTTCAACAAAAACAGTCATAGCTAATCCTGTATTGTACTTAAATAATCACATCCATGATATACTTTATACTATTGTTCAGATGAAAACACCACCTCATCCCAGTATTGAAGATGTGAAGGTAATGTAGAGTTTATGATCATTTGGTATTGTACACACTGAGAAGGTAAATGTGTTATACTTGTCTTCCAATTTGAACTTAGAAGAAATATTTTACACTACTCTTATCTGCTACCTTCTCAGTCTGATTAGTTCAAGACTATTTGTCCAATGAATGTAATTTGAAAGTAAGCATTCTTGAAACTCTCCCATTTGCCACAGCTTGGATGGAGTTTAAGCTAAGTGAAGTAAGTCAGACAGAAAGAAAAATACCCTATGTTATCACTTACATGTGGAATCTAAAAAATGAAACAAATTTTTTTGTATATAACAAAACAGACTCCCAGACATAGAGAACAAACCAGTGGTTACCAAAGTGTGTGTGTTGGGGGGGGGGGCACATTATGGGTAGGGAAATAGACAAGCAACAAGGATATATTGTACAGCTCAGGGAAATAGAGCCATTATTTTGTAATAACTTTAAAGGGGAGGATAATCTATATAAATATTGAACCACTGTGCTGTATACCTGAAATTAATATGATAGTTTCTTCTTACTTGTGGAAAAATTATTATCTTCCTTTAAGACAGGCAAATACTGTTTTGGTAATAAAATCCATTTTCTAGACAGTATTCTTGCCAAATATTCCTTTGGATTCTCCATCTCCTTTAAATGAATCATTAAGTAGAAATATTTATAACTGTTTGCTCAGATGCCAGGATATTATGAAAATATAAGTGCAAGGGGGGGGTGTCTTTGAGAGAACCATGATTGATTAGAAATAGTCCCAGAGAAAGTACCCTCATTACTGTCTCCCTGATGATTGTGTTTTGTTGGAGGCTGTGGAATAGTTTAGGGCAATTAGAATTTTGGCAGAGTTACTACCCCAAATTAAAACTATATCCTATGCTGAAAACTTTAAAATGGATAGATTCTAAGAAACAGTAGGGAGTGTGGCAGGAACTGGAGAGATGACCAGACTTCTACTGTGCTAGCCTAAGTGTATTTGTACTGTGCTTTTTCCACTTCCAGTGGCTGATGTCATTTCAGGTCCCCAATATTTTTATTTTTAATTTTTTTGTTTGAAAGGCACATTCAATCTCTGATAGTACATTCTTCTGAAGGACCCAAGGTTTACTGGTCATATCAACCTATTAGAAACTTCTAATCCATAGCATGAATTAATCTGTATCAGTATTTTAGCAGAGATTAAATTATTTGATAGGTGAATATGGAAATGCAGAAAATATGTTCAATGCATATAAGCTCTAAGTAAACATTTCTAGTTCTTAGAAATTTGGATAAGCTTTCAAAAAGTATGAAACTATTTCTAAGATCCCTTCAAATTTTAAGATTGTGTGAATCTCAAAATGTTGATTCAGTGTGGCATTGTAGGATGTGGTTTTTATGTTATATTGATAATTCTTAAACTTTCAAAATTTAAAATTCTAAGGCTACATTACTTCTAAGTACTAAGTGGATTACTTGCTTTCTGGAAAATTAACCATTTCAGACAGTGATTGATATACTTTCTAGACATTTAATTCATTCCTACTGATAAGATCAAGTTTTTAGTTTCATCAAGGAGAAGTTTTCATAATGCAACTTTAAATAAAAGCTCTGAAAATTCTCTGCTTATTTTGGTTCTGCTTTTTTTGAGTATTACTATTTAAGCTGTTCATTAGCAGGCTAGGACACAGTCCCAGCAATGTGAATGTTGACACTTTGCTTAGGGCCTGCTAAGTGGCCGGCTCACAGTAATAAATATTTGATAAAGATGCATATGAATCAGTTAGCTTTGTTGTGAGCATGGATATTGAATTGGATGAGTTTTATTTTAGAAGCTTTAAGGTAGAGTTAGTAGTCTCATGTAGGACCTAGTCTTATTTACGATATTGCTAGTTTCCTGGGTATTTTCTGATTTTTAACATACTACTGTTGTGTAGAAGTGTTAGTACAAAATGTAATTGTGGCTGTTTTGGTTTTAGGTGCACACACTTCATTCACTAGCAGCATCACTTTCTGCATCAATTTACCAAGCATTATGTGACAGTCATAGCTACAGGTAAAAAAAAAAAAAAAATTACCCATATAGTATTAATACAGCAAAAGCATTAAACTGTTCCAGAGTTATATTAAAGTTCTGCTTCCTAGGGACTGAAAAATCCTCAAATATGACCACCATGTGTACTTTAATAGATGAGAATGAGAAATAAAATAATTATTTGTTTAGTTTAGCTATTACCTAGTAACAACAGACATATAGAAAATGACGAATAGTAAAGGAAAATTATCATCACCATCTTTTTTTTTGTTTTCAAGAAAAGAAGTGTTCACTATCCGAAGTAATTTATGATACGAAGTTTTCTTATTTTTTCCTCCTTAGGAACTATTCCTTTTAGCATTAGATTAGTTTCTGTTTGTTTGGTTTTCAGCTGAAAGAGGAAGAACTTTTGAAAAATGAGAAAGTACATTCCTAACATTGAATTATTAAAATCAATTTTACTTACCCATTTCTGTATGTCTTTAGAAGTGATATCAATAGATATAATGGTTTGAATTTTTGTTAAATGTCTAATTGCCTTCTTCAGTGTATACTCTGTATTTTAATGAATAGAGCAGTATAAGTAGTAAGAAATTGAATCACCCAGAAAGATGACCTAGATTTAAATGGATTATATTAATAAATGAAAAGTTTGTAATATAAATAGAATCACATTAAATTTATATTACACATATGTCTAGATTTTTTTTCTTATAAATTCGGCAGCCTGTTGTGGGAAGATTTGTCATTGCATAGGAAATTACTCTCTCAAAATGGCCTGTTCTTTGATGTTAGCCTAAGAAGGCCATGTCTAAGCAACTACAAAAACTTGGAAATGTAAATAAGTGAAAAAGAGTTTGTTTGGTTGACTGTGGTCATCTTGATGATCAAAGACAGCTTGTTTGATATCAGTCACTGCTTAAAATGGCGGCAGATGAGAATCCAAATAAATTTTGTTTAAATGTGTAGTTTTTAGGCTGTGATTAACTCTCCAGGGAGTCAGATTTATTTTCTTCTTTTGTACTTCCCCCACTCCGTAAAGATGAGGAAAGTAAATATTTGGGCACATTTGGCTTTAGGACTAGGTATTTCTAAAATAGAATTCTTCAGATTTTAGTTGATGTTTTAATTCAGAGTTGAGCTTGCACAACTTTACAGAACTAAGAAATGCAACAAAATAGTGCCCTGAAACTTTCTGATATATCTTAGTACCAACAGTAGTCTCCTTACAGCAGACTTTAAAAAAACATACAAATAAGTGAATATAGAAAAGATTTTTAAGTATTAGGTGGCATTTGGAAAAGGTTTTAATGACTAAATGTCATCTGCCTAAATAGAAAATTTGGTATTTTGTTTTAAAAAGCTATCGATAAATATTTGTAACTAATTTAAAGAACTTTCCGAAATAAGTTTTTATTAGAACAGTGAACTCAGTTTTAAGAGTTTTGTTTTTGTTACAGTTATCTAAAATAAATACGTAGAGGGTATAATTGCATGTTACCTCTATTAAGACGATAAATAACTGAACCTTACTTGTTTTAGCAGTCAGACAGAAGGGAACCAGTTTACAGGAATCGCTTATCAAGGGCTCCTTTTAAGTGATCGTCGAAGGCTAAGGACAGAAAGCATTGAAGAACATGCAACACCGAATTCTTCTCCTGCTCAATGGCCTGGTGAGAATTTGAGTGGTGTTTTTTGTTTGTTTGTTTTTTAATCTTCTATTTGGCAACTCCTTTTTACAAAGCTACCAACTGGTTTCCTGATTGTTGTTGTTTGTGGATTTGGTGAATAGATTTTTATTCGTTTGTTTTTGATGATGTTTTCTGCCATAGATTAGGAATTCTTAAGTACTGTAATGTTGTCTGAAGACAGAAAGTTAAGGCTTCAAAAACCAGCTGTGTTGACCAGCATAAAAAAGCAAGGTTTGGGCTTCCCTGGTGGCGCAGTGGTTGAGAGTCCGCCCGCAGATGCAGGGGACACGGGTTCGTGCCCCGGTCTGGGAAGATCCCACATGCTGCGGAGCGGCTGGGCCCGTGAGCCATGGCCGCTGGGCCTGTGCGTCCGGAGCCTGTGCTCCGCAATGGGAGAGGCCACAACAGTGAGAGGCCCGCGTACCGCAAAAAAAAAAAAAAAAAAAAAAAGCAAGGTTTAACATCTTTCACAAGGGTGAGCACG
This sequence comes from Kogia breviceps, assembly GCF_026419965.1. NCBI lineage: Eukaryota > Metazoa > Chordata > Mammalia > Artiodactyla > Physeteridae > Kogia > Kogia breviceps. Next base: position 149,369,057 of record NC_081312.1, read on the forward strand.
TCATGTTTCTTATCCTTAGACATCCTGAATTAGAATCTTAGAGAGCCAGTATCACAGAGCTGTTTTTCACAGATACATCAGAATACAGTTATTCTCGAGTATAGATGTATGTTAGGACAGGAGTGACCATTCTGTGGCACATACATCATGGTGTCTGCCAGTCCTCTTCCTCTGGTTGGCTCTTTCTCACTCTCCATATCAGTTATTTCAAAACTTCTCCACTCTCTCTCTCTCCCTCTTTTTTTTTTTTTTTTTGCGTTACGCGGGCCTCTCACTGTTGTGGCCTCTCCAGTTGTGGAGCACAGGCTCAGCAGCCATGGCTCATGGGCCCAGCCGCTCTGCAGTATGTGGGATCTTCCCGGACCGGGGCATGAACCTGTGTCCCCTGCATTGGCAGGCGGGCTCTCAACCACTGCACCACCATGGAAGCCCTCCACTCTCTTAATATACTTTCCTTGTCTGCCACGTCATTTAACTTTTGCTCTACTTGCTTTATAACTCTGTAGTTACATGTTAATGATCATTGTGAAGAGTGGAGGTAGAAGGAAGTGACAGACTCCAAGTGTGTATTTAAAATTCATTTATGCATAAGTTTCTCAAAACATATTGTTGTCGTTTTGACTTTTTATTTAAATAATTTCAGACTTAACAAAAGTTTCAAAAATGGTACAAACAATTCTTGTGTAACCTTCACCCAGATTCCCCAAACAGTGACATTTTACCGTACTTGCTTTGTCGTTCACTCCTCCTCTCTCACTCACTTATTGTGTGTCTGTGTGAATATATACATTTTTCTGAAATATTTGAGGGTAGGTTGCAGACGTGATGCCACTTTACATCTAAATATATCAGTTTATCTTTCCTAAAAACAGACATTCTCTTATTGTACATAACCATAGCACTGTTATCAAATTCAGCATCTTAATATTGATACAATACTGCTCTCTAATCTATAGATTTTTTGACAATTTCACCTGTTGTCCCACTGTCTTCCATGTAACATTTAGTAGTATTGTCTCATGAATCTCCTCTAATATGTATTCCTCCTTCTTTCTTTGTCTCTCATGACATTGACACTTTTGAAGAGTACTAGCCAGTTATTTTTTAGAATGTCCCCTCATTTGGGTTTTTCTGCTGTCTTCTTAGTATTAGATTCAGGTTATGAAGAGAAATTGTACCCTTCTCAGTGTAAAATATCAAGAGGCACATGATGCCACTTGGTCCCATTACTGGTGCCATTAACTTTGATCACTTTGTATGGTAGTTTCTGCCAGATTTCTCCTTTGTAAAGTTACTTTCTTTTCCTTTGCAATTAGTGAGTATCTTTTGAAGAGAATGTTTGAGATTGTGTAAAATATCATACTTTTACCCACTAATTATAGCATCCAGTGATGACTCCTGACTGAATCAGATATTACTGTGGGGATTACTAGATGGTGATTTTCTTTCTTTTTTTTTTTTTTTGCGGTATGCGGGCCTCTCACTGTTGTGGCCTCTCCCGTTGCGGAGCACAGGCTCCGGACGCGCAGGCGCAGCGGCCACGGCTCACGGGCCCAGCCGCTCCGCGGCACGTGGGATCTTCCCGGACCGGGGCACGAACCCGTGTCTCCTGCATCGGCAGGCGGATTCTCAACCACTGCGCCACCAGGGAAGCCCTGGATGATGATTTTCTAATTCTATCCTTCCTTCTATGTATTAGTTGAAATTGTTCTGTAAGGAAGAGCTTTCTCTTCTCTTCTTTTAATTTATTTATTCACTCATTTATTATATCAGTAGGGATGAATGGATTCTTATTTTATTCTATAGCTTATAAACCATTCCTATCATTTATCTTGTTGCTCAAATTATGGATCTATATATATCTGCATGTGATATATTCACACTATGTAGTATAATATAGATACATAATTTTGGTTAAAGTGCAAATTTGGATTTTTTTTTTCCTTCTGGAGCTTTTTGCTGATATACTTCTTATTATATACCCTTACAGGTGTGAGTTCACTTATTAATCTCTTGAGTTCAGCCCAAGATGAAGAGCAGCCAAAACTGAACATTTTGTTGTGTGAAGCTGTTGTTGCTGTGTACTTAAGTTTATTGATACATGCTCTTGCCACAAATTCCTCCAATGAATTATTTCGACTTGCAGCCCACCCATTAAACAATCGAATGTGGGCTGCTGTTTTTGGGGGAGGTGTAAAACTTGTTGTGAAGCCTCAAAGACAATCCGAAAATATTTCAGGTAAGATAAATTTGATACCGATAATGTATGTAAATGTAGATAGTTTCCAGTGTGAAAGTAAAAGATTTTTTTTTAATGTTTTAAGAATTTTTAATTTGAAAATCATTTATGTTTAAGGTATAATCACTCTTGTTAGGGTAATAAATAACTAAACTCATGTTAGAATAAAGAATATAGTTTCAGTTTAACACTTTTTGGTAAACCAGGACCAATATGAGGAGGATAAAAAAGAAAAAAGGAAAGGTAATGGTAAGCAAGGAGACAATGTTAAGGAATAAGGTCATGGAAAAAGGATAGTTTTTAATTAGAGAACGAAGATTTAAATAAATCCTCATAATCTTTACAGAGTATACCAGTAGTTGGCTTCAGATTAAGTTTATGGTCATAGACAAGAAGGCTATTCCAATCATGCATATGGTTTTAAAATTACATTTTCTGTCCTCCTTTTTTTCTTATGGACCAAAATAGATTTTTTAGCCCACTCTTTAAGATGGTAGGATGGTAAGATATAGCCTGATGCCATGGGAAAGGTTTACACCTTGGCGCTGAAACACAGAAATTGTCTGTCTAATTCGTCCTTAGAAATGGTCATATTACAGATGAGGAGTTAGTGGCACAGAGAGTTTAAATGGCACAGGTTCTAACCTGTGTCTTTACTGCCCAAGATCGCATCAGATGGATAGGTTCCTACGTAAGTCAGAGTAAGGTAGGCAGTCTTATCGACTAGTGTTGTCTCCACTCCCGTTGCATGTGGATGACTCTTAATCTCCATCTTCCTACCTACTTTACTCCACTGTAAATTTAAAAGTTTTCCTCCCAAATCACTTCTTTTCTCTTCCTGAATTTTCTATTATTTTTTCATGGTAGGTAACACATTCATCAAATCATCATGCTTAAACCTCTGAGTACGTATTCATGTTTGCATTTACTTACACCTGCTCTATGCCAGGCTTTTGGGGTATGGGAGTGAACGAAATAGACAAATCCCTTACCTTCATGAAGCTTACATCCAGTAGAGGTAAACACAGTAAATTAACAGTGATAATATTTCAGGTATGAGAAGAACTACGATAAAAATAAAACAGAGTGAGTGGACAGAGAATGATGAGGGAAAGGAGATGGGAACAGTTCAGTTAGGGTGATCAGAAGACACATTTCTGATTAGATAGCATTTGAGCAGAGTCCTAAGGAAGTTGGGAGTCAGATCGTGCTGATATCTGGGGCCGGAGCATCTCAGGCAGATGGAGCAGTGAGTGCAAAAGTCTTGAGGTAGGACTAGTTTGACCTTTTCCAGGAACTACAGTGGAAGCCAGAATGGCTTTCCTGATCCAGGGGAGTGTGGTCAGAGATGAGGTAAGATAAGTAACTGGGGCCAAGGTCGTTGAGGGTTTCATGTGTCATGTAAAACTATCGTTGTTGTTCTAAAGAAAGATAGGAAACTACTGGAGGGTTTTAAGCAGAGGAGTGACATAATCTGATTTAGGTTTTCAAAAGACCCACTCTAGCTGCTACGTGGAGAATAAACTGTGAAAGAATAAAAGTAGGGAGCCCATGTGGGAGGCTCTGGGAATAGCCCACTTAAAAGATAATTGTGGATTACCATCAAGAGTGAATGGATAAACAATATGTGGTATCTAAGTACAATGGAGTGTGATTCAGCTGTAAAAAAAGAATGAAGTATTAACACATGCCATATAGCTAGCATGAGCCTCAAAAATATTATGCTGAGTGAAAGAAGCCAGGCACCAAAAGTCACACATTGCATGCTTCCATTTATATGAAATATTCAGAATAGGTAAGGCCATAGAGACAGAAGACATACTGGGGGTTGCCGTGGGCTAGAGGGAGGGAAGAATGGGGAGTGACTGCTTAATGGGTATAGGGTTTTCATTTGGGGTAGTGAGAATGCTTTGCAGCTAGATAGGGATGGTGGTTGCACAACAGTGTGAGTGTACTAAATGCCACTGAATTGTACGCTTTAAAATGGTTAATTTTGTGTAAATTTCACCTCAGTTAAAAAAAGGTAAAAGTGGTTTAGCCTAGTGATGGACAGAGTGAAAAGTGGTCATATTCATCAAAGAGAACTTGAGATAGAATTATCATTTTCTATGACAGGGAGCTTCAGAAGAGGACCAGGCTGACTTCTTTCTGGTTCTCTCATATCCAATTAGTTCTGAATCCTCTTGATATTTCTTTTATGTATTTCTCATATCTAACACTTCCTCTAGGTCTTTACCACCCACCGTACTAGTTCAGTATACTGAACTAGTCCTTCTTGTGTCAGATTCTTCCACCTTCCTCTCTAATTGATCCTGCAGACTATACCTCATCATGTGCGTAGTTCAAGACCCTTTCATGAGAATTGCCCATAGGATGAGCTCCCATCTTCCTATCCACAGGTTTGTCCCACCCTAACTCCAGACTGTTGTTGTTATTCCCCTCCCTGACACCTGTCTAGCAAAAGAAGTTTACTCCTCATTTAGCCAAACCTTTGGTCATTCATTTCTGGTGTCAACTTCCTCTTTTCACAATGAGCGTCTGCTTTTCTTTTAATTCATGCTTTACATCCTATATATTCATTCAATGAATCTTTCTTGAACAACATAGCTAGAAATAATCACTCAAGCACTCTCTGTACTATTTGTTGAATATATCATTTAGTTAATACGCTGTATATAGAATCACTTGAATTCTTATTCTATATAGCATATAGGCTGCTTCAATGCAAGTTAATCTTTTATACTCTATCCTCATCTGCATCACTGCCATGATTGTTGGAAAACTGATGCAGTAACTAGAAAAGTTTAGAAGCACAGATGTAAGTAATTTAGTCTACACTAAAAACATGGCAAGAGTAGGATGAAAAGAAAGGTTAACTCTCTGAATTAATAATGGAAAATAAGGCTGGTTTTTTTTTCTATCTTTATTCAGCACCTCCTGTTCCTTCTGAAGACATAGATAAACACCGCAGGAGGTTTAACATGCGAATGCTGGTTCCTGGAAGACCTGTAAAGGATGCTACCCCACCACCAGTGCCTGCAGAAAGACCATCTTACAAAGAAAAGTTTATTCCTCCTGAACTCAGTATGTGGGATTATTTTGTTGCAAAGGTAAGGGGCATGAGGAATGAAAGCTTTATGTGTGTCTGTTTTATTAACTCTTTCATTAACTCTTATGTTTGCATCACATTGGAATGACGGGGCAGCTTCTGGGTTGAATCATCATAGTTTAGACATTAATCTCTCTACTCCAGAAGCTGAATAATCATTCAGGAATGATCAGATACTTGAAATGGACCAGACAAATTAAAATCATATGGGACTTAGGTATAAACCAGAAGTTAGTTTATTAACATATAATCAACATCATCCTTTTCTAGGGACTGGAATACCTGTATCTACCATCTAACTTCCCTTCTTCTGATTATCACTAGTTCCCTTGGTCAGCATGAAATTAGAGCAGAAGGAGACGGATGGGTACTTGAGGGTTCCATGAGGCCCCATGACATATCTCTGTTTCTCCAAAGAAGAGAAAACTTCTCTGGGGATCAGAATACTCATGGTGACTAGATCCAACATAGTCCCATTTCTTACCGTGTTGGGTGTGTGCTTTTCTGCACTTTGTTTTTTCAAGCACATCACCTTCTATTGATAGGTTGATAGCATTATCTATTATTCTATTGATAGCATTATCACACACACACACCACACACACCATACACACCACACAATTCCTTAATATCATTAAGTATCCAGAGAGTATTCACATTTTTCCCCATTATACCTTGTTTTTGAACAGTTGGTTTGTTAAATCAGGGTCCAAAATAAGATTCACACATTGCAATTGGTTGATATGTCTTAAGTTTCTTTTAATCTATAGGTTCTACCTCCATCTCTCTTTGTTAAATTTACCCCCCCACCATTTTTTGCCCCCAAATTTGTCCTTTAAAATTTCTCAGTGGCTTTTGCTGATGGCATCCCCATGTTTGGTCTTCTGACCATGTTCCCCTGATATCTGTTTTTCTGTAAAGTGAAAGTTAAACTTAGAGGCTTTATCAGATTCCATTCTGATTGGATAGGGAAAGGGGAGTACAGGATTACTGCATGGGTGGTTTTGTGTATTTCCATCAGGAAACTCTCTTTTTGAGATGTTAGTTGATGATCTTTGCCTAAGTCCATTATTTTAAATTTAGGGGAGTTTTAAAGTTATGATAATGATATCTTCTCATTTAGTCTTCATTTATTGCTGGAATACTTTCTTCCATCATCCTATTTGGTTATCCTGAATTACATTTTGAAAGAGAAAGACAGGATAAGTGCTTTATTCTTTGCTTCTTGTGCCAGTTTTCAAAGTGATGAGTTGATTCTCTAGCATCCTTCAGAGGAAGCAGTGAGCTTTGTTTTGTTATTAGTTTTGTTATATTATGGATTTAAACATATTTTATGTATTTTAATCCAGTACAGTTATTATTCTTATGGATGTTTAGATTGTCCCATCTTTGCCAATGAGAGCCTCTTCCAGTTGCCTCCTGAATCTTTTTGAGAACTCTTCCAATAGTCTTTGAGTTTCTTTTCTTTCTAGTTTAAGTCATTCTAGGCTAATTTTGCATATTTCCTGCCCCAGAGTGGGAACAACCTCCAAAGAACCCGGTTCCTTTTTGTGGGAAATTATAATTTAGAAACCGCAAGTGGGTATATGGGTGCTCGTTACTGGGTTTGTCATTGTTTCTAGGTACATATCATTTCTAATGACCAGATAACTATTCAGCTTGATGAGTATACTATAGTTTACATAACCATTTGCCTGTCAGTATTTGCTGTATTTATTTTTTCATTTTTATAAATAATGCTGAGATTAGTATCTTTTTAGATAAGCCTTGTTCACATTCTGATTATTTCAGATATTTATTTATATTTATATATATACATATCTTTCAGATATATATCTTCAGATTACTGATTTATACTCTCTTGAGAATAGTAAGCATGCATCTGACTTTACCCTCATTAAGTATTCCTTTTTCATTTTTGTTAATTTGATTAATTTTTATTTCCTATTAGTGATATCAAAAAATGTTAATGAACCTATTGCCATTAGGTTTTCTACTGTGAGGAATTGACTGTTCATGTTCTGAACAAAATTATCTATTGGAATTGTAATGTTTTTCCTTATTTTTAATGAACTCTATTTATTAAGGATATTAACAATTTATCTTACTTGTGATAACTTTTCCAGATTCCTTGCCTTTTAATTTTGTTTATGCTTTTGAGATACAGAAGTTTTAAAAGTTTATTTAGTCATGTTTATCCATACTTTAAAACATTGATTTATTTGCCTTTTAATTTTATTTATGTTTTTGACATACAGAGGTTTTTAAAAGTTTAGTCATATGTCTGTCCATACTTTTAAAAAATGATTTGTTACATTGTTTTTAAGTAGAGAAAGTCCTTTCCACTAATAAATGTTTACTTTTGTTATCTTCTCCCTTGTTTCCTCCACCTTCTCTTCTACCTCATCCTTTTTTTAAAAAAATAATTAATTAATTTTTGGTTATGTTGGGTGTTTGTTGCTGTGCACAGGCTTTTCTCTAGTTGCTGCAAGTGGTAGCTACTCTTCGTTGCGGTGCACGGGCTTCTCATTGCGGTGGTTTCTCTTGTTGTGGAGCACGGGCTCTAGGTGTGTGGGCTTCAGTAGTTGCAGCACGTGGGCTCAGTAGTTGTGGCTTGCGGCTCTAGAGCACAGGCTCAGTAGTTGTGGCACACGGGTTTAGTTGCTACGCGGCATGTGGGATCTTCCCAGACCAGAGCTTGAACCCGGATTCTTAACCACTGCGCCACCAGGGAAGCCCATCTTCCTCCTAATTCTTTTTAACTTTTAACTCTCTCTTTTTAAAAATTTCTAACTCTCCTGTTGATCTAAAATGAAGATCAGACTTCGGTGCCCTCTTTATCTTCTATTCTCACACTTAAACTAGTTGTCCTTCCTTTCCTCCCAACGACTTAAGATGTTATATTTGTCATATATTAATTTCTTATTTATATACTCTTCTTGGACTATATTTTTCCACTGATCAACTGCTAGACTGCACTTATTTTAATTACTTATTTTAATATCCACTAAGTAATAGTATCTTTTACTTCAGAAAGATTTCTTAGCTAATCTTACCTATTTTTTTCTTCCCTATGAACTTTACAATCATTATCATTTCCAAAAAAAAAGAAATCCCCATGGGGGTTCTTATTGCAATTACCTAAAACCTGTAAATTAAAGAATGATAGTTTTTACATGTTTCAGTCTCCTTATTTAGCTTTTAGAGGGATTTGTAATTTCCTTCACTGTAGCTCTTTCACAGTTTTCATAAAATTTTTCCTTTGGTACTGTTACTTAATGCACCTTTTTTCTTCAGAGTTTTTGAACTAGTTGTTGCTGATATATAAGAAAAAGACCATTGATTAAAAGAAATTTGTGTCGTATCTAGCTACTCAATTATTTTATTGAATCTGAGAGTTTTAACCTGGTTTTCCTGACTTTCCTAGGTCTAGTATCATTTTCAAAAGAAAATTTTAGTTTAGGTTGACACCATTTAAAATGTTCAATATTAAGTTAGGATAAAAATAACCCAATTATACATTTAAAAATAACTTCACATTTTATTGCAGCCATTTCTCCCTTTGTCTGATAGTGGAGTTATATATGATTCTGATGAAAGCATTCATAGTGATGAAGAAGAAGATGATGCTTTTTTTTCAGATACACAGATACAGGAACACCAAGACCCTAACTCCTATAGGTAAATAAAGCTTTCCTTTTTCCTTTTTGTCTTCTCTTTTGTAGAAGTTCCTGATGTTACTAGTTTTAAGCAACATTACTATCATGAATTTATACAAGAACTGACCTATGTTTTCAGGTTAGGAACTCTGTACCTTTGAGGTACATTGCTAGATAGTAGAGTATTTCACATCCAGTTTCAAAGAATAGCTGGCACAAACATTTTTAGTGAGAAAAAATACATAATTTATTGATATGCTATTAAATTCCATGTAGCTGTGTGGTAAATCTCTTTTCCATTAGGTATTTCAGATGGTGCAAGTGTAATACATTGTTGCATATCTTTTATTTTCAGAGACTACAAAGGTACTCTTTTTTAATAGTAAGTTGTTAGAAAAAAACAGCTTTTTTTCTGGGCTGGAGATTTGGCCAAACAGTTGACAGGGATCATTACTATAGTCTCATGATTTTATTTTTCAGTTAAGGAGATTTTTTTTTTCCCATTTGAACAGCTGGGCTCTTCTACATTTGACAATGGTTAAGCTAGTACTTCACAATGTCAAGAATTTCTTTCCCATTGCTGGACTGGAATTCTCTGGTAAGTTTGGAATTTGAAAATTAATGTTATTAAATACAACAAATTATCATCAAGTTTCTCTTTACAAAATCCATATAAAAGAATATTTGGTACTAAAAAAATAACAACATTGGAGATTTTATGAGGTCTTATTTATCTTAGGCTCCAGTCTGTGGTTTTAATTCATATGGCAAGAATCACTGACTACCTAGAAGGTTGGAAGAAAAACCAGGAAACGAGCGTGGAGAAGCTAAACATTTTCTTAGCTCATTTTAGAAAGCTGGTCTTCTGTTTTGTTCAAAGCATTAAATATCAAAATGGGGTTAGATTAACATTTTCAGATTTATTTGTATTTTCAGAAGTTTTGGCTCTAAGAATTTGGATCTTGTAAATATGTGGTGATGGTCAACATTTTTAATCAAAATAAAATAATCGTATTCTATTACATTTTAGAGTTGCCTGTAACATCACCATTAGGTATTGCTGTGATTAAAAACTTGGAGAATTGGGAGCAGATCTTGCAAGAGAAAATGGATCAATTTGAAGGTCCTCCCCCCAACTATGTCAACACATATCCAACTGACCTTTCAGTAGGAGCTGGACCAGCTATTCTTCGAAATAAAGCAATGCTAGAACCTGAAAATACTCCATTCAAGTAAGAATTCTCTTACAGTGGTAATGAGAGTGTAGCTTGGTTTAACCTTTTTTGGAAGTCAGTTTGGCAAAATAATATGCCAGTAGCCTTCAAAACACTCATAACTTTGAATTTGCAATCCTATTTCTAGCAGTATATGCCAAGGAAAATATCAGAAATCTGGATAAAAAGTTATTTTTCCCACATTACCTGTACTTCAGTAGACATACTAATTTTATAATCAGGACAAAACCTTTATATTTGTCATCATTTTAGGAACTCTTAACAGAAATGTTTTGGGATAACAATCTACATATTCAAACAAGGTGCTACTGACCTTTTGTCAGTAATTTAATAGTAAACACATTAAGGTTTTTATTGACATTTTGATCTTCTATCTGTCCATCTAGGTCCCTTTTGATAAGCAGCATACTTTTTTTGAGGCAGCCAGCCATGATTTAGAGTATTGCTCATAAGCTTGAAAGAGCAAGGCTTTTTAGCTTGTTAGGCTGTTAAAAATGAAACATGGGACTTTATATTCATTGGTGATATGCTGTAACCAACAGAACCAACCTAAAGTATAATTTAAAAAGAGAATAATAAGAGATTCAATTGACTCTCAGCTCAACCTGTCCATTTAGAGAATCTGTAATTAGAGAATTAATTGCTAGATGAAGGAATGATTTGTAGAACTAAAACTTAAAAGTGAAATAAATTATAAATTATAAAATTTTGTTGAGCTTAATGCTGTATCTTCTTTGCAATAATGGAGGTTTTAAAAAATTATCTGCAAATAATGAAACATTTTCTATAGACTAAAATATAGACTAAAATAGTGTGATATATTGATTTTTTTTTTTTTTTAACTAGATCCCGGGATTCTTCTGCACTTCCAGTCAAACGACTTTGGCATTTCCTTGTTAAACAAGAAGTACTTCAACAGACATTTATTAGATATATTTTCACTAAGAAAAGAAAGCAGAGTGAGGTATTTTAGAAAAAAATATTCTCTCTTGTAATTTTCGTTTGTTTTCTTTAACATTTCTAATGAAGCCAGCTTGATTTATTTGAAATTTACTTTTGGTTGGAACTTATTATCCTTCATACATCATAGATAATAGTTTATCAAACTACAGAGAGGGCTTCCCTGGTGGCGCAGTGGTTGGGAGTCCTCCTGCCGATGCGGGGTAGGCGGGTGCGTGCCGCGGAGCAGCTGGGCCCGTGGGCCGTGGCCGCTGAGCCTGCGTGTCCAGAGCCTTTGCTCCATTGCGGGAGAGGCCGTGGCAGTGCGGGGCCCAAGTACCGCAAAAAAAAAAAAAAAAAAAAAAAAAAAAAAAAAAAATATATATATATATATATATATATATATATATATACATACATACATAAAACTACAGAGAATTTTTTTAAAGATAAAAACGTGCAATTTTTATTTCATAACAATGAAACAACATAGGTCCTTCGAGAAATCCTGTATAATCAGGTGAAGGTGGTTATGTCCTTTATAATATTTTCCATTGGGCCTTTACATGTAATAAACATTGTGAGGGATGGTTTGGGGAATTTAGTATATAAATGAGTATACTCTATGTTATGATTCTCTGAATATCATTTAATTGAAAATATAGCATAACCTTTTAAAAGCGTTTTTATTTATTTAGCATTTAGAAATGAACAGCATAAACTGTAGAATAATTTTGTGAGAGAGATTAAATACAGAAACACCAAATATGAGATGAAGGAAGATTGATTGCATTTACAAAGTGAGGCAGGGATTCTACATTGCATCGTGATTTTTAAGCTAAACATAAGTTAATAATGTAATGCCATACAGGGTTCAAGAAGAATCATGAATTTGAGAGAGTGACACTTTAGAACTTAAAACGATCTCTTCATTATAAAATGAGGGGTACACAGATGTTTTATATATAAGCATTTCAGTCCATTTAGCTGTTTATTGAGGTAATGAGCAGTTTGGAGAGTAGTGTTCAGAGTAGAGTGTCAGATGTGATTAAAGATTTGGCAAGAAAAACTATGAGAAAAGAAAAATGAATTACATTTCACTTAGAAAAGTGAAAACTGAGAGGGACAGTCTATGTGGCTCAATTTCTCAAGGTAGCATATAGAACTGCTTCTCAAATGTTCTCCATACCTGGGGCAGCAGAACCGACCAGATTTGTTCTTTTCTTTCCACTACTCACCCACTTACCTGGATGGTCATTGTGGGCAGCCCTGTGAACAGTCATTTATTTTTTCAGTAGATTTAAAAATTATGTACTTAAGTGAGGAATTAGAGGAATGAACTGTAGAGATTCTTTTGAGTCTTATAAGCTTATTTGATAACGAAAGACCCCAATGGTATTGAAATGATTGATGTAGGGTTTTGTTAGGGGAATCAGAGCCAAAGTCATTTCCTCTTTTGTTTAATCCATTGTTTACTGCATTTCCTATAGTGATACTGAGTTCTATAAAAGAAGATATAGAAATCTAAGAAATAGATTTAAGATAAAAGATTCTTGCTCACTTAGGGCTCTATTATTCACAGAGAGTTCATTGAAGGATCGATTTTCTGAGTTGTTAGTTCTTCAGATTATTAACCACAGTGATATGCTTTAATGATTCATAAGGTTTCTAGCAGTTTTGTTTCTTTGGATTGTCAGAGCCTCAGAGTGCTCTGGAAAGACTGGGTCTAGGTTGCTGGGACCCTCAGACTCTTGTCTTGCTCTTGAGGATCTGTTGTCTCCTTTCTCGTTTCCCTCTTCCTTAACCAAGTTTCTCCCCGATTCTGCCCCTTACCTCCCCTTCTTTATGCCCCTCCATTTCTGTGCTCTTGGGATCAGCAGTCCAAGCTGTGTGTTCTTTTCTATTTTTCTATCAGAAGAGGCTCTCCATGTACAGGGAGGTGGGACAGAGATAAATTGAACATTTCTTAAAATGCTGTGTAAGCGTTGGTTGGCTCCAGTAAGGGAAGTACATGGCTGGGAGTTTGGATGGAAGAATTTTTATCATGTAACCTTTTGTACCTTTGAATTTTAAATTATTGAATGAAATTAATATCTTGTTGCATGCAGCCCAATAGAACTTTCTGTTGATAATGGAAATTTATGTCTGTTCTGTATAGTACAGTAGTCACCAGCCACATGTGGTTATTGAGCACTTGAAGTGGGCTAATGTGACTGAGGAACTGAATTTCTTATTTTGTTTAATTTAAATTTAAAGCCATATGTGTTTAGTGGCTACTGTATTGAATAGCACATATCTGCTGAAAAATGGTTTTCATTTATGAAAAAAATTATGAAAACAATGTGAAAGCTCTTGAAGCAAAGTAAAATTGGTCACTTAGTTCAGAAATATGCAGAATTTATTAAAACTACCCATCTAATGAGAGTGTTTTATCTTTTTAGATTGTTAAATAGGATATTGGTGGTCAATAAATTTGGTAAATTCAGTGAATTGATCAATTAGCAAAACTGGCAAAATAATCCTAAGAATGCTAAAATTGGTTAATTTTTAAAAATTACTTAATAAAAATAAAATTCTGAGAAATGCTGAAATTTTAGGTATATTCAGAAGAAGGTATTTTTACTCACTGAGTATGTTAGAGAAGACTATTCCACAAAACAACTTTTTGTGACATGGATAAATGTGGCAAACTCAGCCACTTGATTAAAGACAAATAGGTTCTTCTGCATTTTGGCTTTTGCTGAGTTGACCTTTGCACACATGTACCATTCCTTCAGTTGCACAAGGCATGGAGAATTGGGTCCTGTTGGCTGAAAGAGAAGCAGGCACTTCAGGAAGTATTGGTAGGCATATATCTCTCTGATCAAACCTTCAGAGGTTTCCACAGCACAGCAGAAATATTATTTCTGATTATAGCCATTCCTAATGTCCCTGTCATCAACCAGGAGCAAGTTATTTGTGTGATTTCTTTCCCATGCCTCATCTCATCAAACATTTACTTATAAGGAGAAAATCATAAGATTATGTATAGTGTAATGGTTGATGTGAATTTTAATCCTTGACTGTCTCTTCATGGATATATTCCTTATGAGTAAGAGTGAAATAATTATCAGTACTTTTAATCTGTGTTTAGAAAAAAATAGTTTTTATTTATTTGAAATAAATCCCTATAGGTTAGGAATCTATGTAGTAGAAGATGCATCTGCTTGTACAAGTAGGTTTTATCTTTAGAGACTACAGTTTAAGTTAGAACTTCCAAGTTACATAACTGACATACAAATAATGAATTTTTATTTTAAAATTGCTTTTATATATATGTAATACATTAATTTTGCCTGTTTTGCTTTGTGTTGTTTTTTCTGATATCACATTTTACTCAGTTTAATTTTTTTCTTGATGTGCTTTTAAATTCATTTTAAAGCTTGCAAATTCATTTTTACCATCTTTAAGTGATGGAGCAACCATTTCAGTTTGAAAACTTTCATTTTTTTGATAATTCCGTTTCATGCATGTGTTTTGTGTTTGTGATGGTGTGGTGTTGTTTAGTCTATAGAAGAACATGTGGAGGAGGTCAAACAAAACTGCATAGCAGAAGATTGCCACATCAAGGTAGTATTCCACGCTCTCGAATTTAGCTCATTCTTTAAAATTCAAGGAGCTAACCCCTCATCTCTGATACTAACCATGACCTGCCCAGCTGGCTAACCAGTCAGAGTGCTTACTGCTCCCACACACCTCACTGGCACAGGGTAGGAGATGCTCCACTGTGTCCAGCTTGATCTTTCTTGCCATTGGTTCTTCTCTTTCTTGCTTCCTTTTCCAACTTCAGTTCTGTCCCTTTTCCTCATCTGTTCTTAAACATGATTGTTTTATCTTGCCTCTTTCTTGATTCTGCCTCTTCTTTTCTTCCCATCGCCTTCAACTCTTAAGTATTACACCTTCCTCTCATCAATCTCTTTCATTACTTCTTTCTCTTTTTTAATTAAAAAATATTTATTTATTTATGGCTGCATTGGGTCTTAGTTGCTGCGTGCGGGCATTCTCTAGTCGTGGTGCGCAGGCTTCTCACCGTGGTGGCTTCTCTTGTTGCGGAGCACGGGCTCTAGGCACGCAGGCTTCAGTAGTTGTGGCTTGCGGGCTCTAGAGCACAGGCTTAGTAGTTGTGGCATATGGACTTAGTTGCTCCACGGCATGTGGGATCTTCCCGAACCGGGGCATGAACCCGTGTCCCCTGCATTGGCAGGTGGATTCTTAACCGCTGCGCCACCAGGGAAGCCCTCCTTCATTACTTTCTAACTGTTCTTGTGTCCAACTTGTTTCTTATTCCTATCTCATCACCCTTATTTAAAAATATTTCGCTTCTTATGTGACTCCTTTGTCTATCTGATTGTATCTTTTTTTCTCACATTCTTACTACTGTATCTTTGTGCACTTTTGGAAGAGATAAGAGACATTACTGTTATAAATACTAATGAAAATTATGTTAGCTATCTTTTGTGACAGTTACTCAGTATCCTGTAATCACAATGGAAATTTTTGTAATTGGGATGATTACAGGGCATCAGAGAATCTAAGCTAATTCCACAGCTAATTTTCAACACATTAAAATTACTGGTACCTTTTTTCTTGCTGCTGCTGCTACTGCTACATTTTCTTCTTGTCCTTCTTTTAAGTTTTGTGGGATGTACATATATCTGTATGGAGCTGTGCTGCAACAACTAAAACTGCTGACAAATGTCTTGTAGGTTGAAGCAGATCTGGGCTATCCAGGAGGAAAGGCAAAAATCATTCATAAGGAGTCAGATATGATCATGGCATTTTCTGTTAATAAGGTAAAATCTTTAGTCATTATAAAGAATGTAGTACTTTGTTTTAGTGAAATTGCTTAAATTATTGACTTTGCGTTTGCTTTATAGGCAAACTGTAATGAAATTGTTTTGGCTTCAACACATGATGTACAAGAACTCGATATTACTTCTCTACTGGCCTGTCAGTCATACATATGGATTGGAGAAGAATATGACAGAGAATCCAAAAGGTTTGCTTGCCTTATGTAATCAATTTTAAATGTAGTTTTCTTCAAAAAGAACCTATTAAGTGGTTATGCACTTGATTTGTTGTCTTGAAAACTATGTATTTCTTTGGTAAGGAGACAAACATAATTGGTTTAGCTGCCAATAAAGGGTTCTGCTTACATCAGTGTACAAATTACTCCTACTTCTTCCATTAGACCCTGAATTATTCATAGTGTTTGAGTCAGAGTAATCCCCAACACCAGAGCCTAATGCTAACAACTGCCACTTTGACGTTTAACCCCAAAGAAATGTCAGAAATTATACAATATTCAGTAAATTCAGCTGATCTGGATAATTACCATAAAAAGCAGAATACACCAATATATTAATTAGACTGATCGATGAGTCACATTTACTGAGTAATTTTCAGTGTTTCTTCTTGATTATCTCTATATAAGCATACCTTTTTTTCAGATAAAAATGTAGCCAACTTTACTTTTCAGTAAAACTATGGACACTGCACCAAGAGTTCAGTAATGCTTTCCTATTTGGGGGTTTCTCCTCTATGTTTTCCCTCCCTCTTGCTTTTCTCCAGACTGTCGGAAATTTTATGTACTGGGAGTGGTGCCATGATAGCCTCTTTCATTTCTGTTTCTATCTTGTTAGTATATAATACAACTAGGTTTCAGTCATACTTCAGAGTAGATGTAAACATGTAGTATGATATGGCCCATCATAAAAATTACTTTAACATTTAATGTGATAATTAGTACCTAAGTTTAAGAAAACTTTTAACTCAAATTTCTTTAAAATGTTTGAATTTTATAAATGGGATCTCTGTACTTGAAGAGAACATACAGTCTTCTTCTATACAGGATAAAAAGAAAATCTGTGTTAAATACTTCAAAACAAACATTTGTTCTAATTTATGCAGCAATAAAATTCTCCCAGACATTAGACTAAACTTATATTTTGCCTAAGGGGAAAAAGTTAACCAGTACTAAAATTCGTGATGATTAGGACTTGTACCTACATTTTTATTATGGATATTGATACTTTTTAAAAAAAATACTGTCCTTCAGATAGATAAAAAGCTCTGTAATTGGAGATTGTGTTGAGAAAATGGAACTGTCACAGTAACACATGAATGTTTTCCACAGTTCAGATGATATTGATTATCGTGGTTCCACTACAACTCTTTATCAACCCAGTGCAACATCCCATTCAGCAAGTCAGGTGCATCCATCTTCATCTCTGCCGTGGCTGGGCAGTGGACAGACTAGCATTGGAGCTAGTGTGGTATGTTATTTACTATTAGGTATGGTTTCTGGATATGGACTCGCTCAAAAATAGGTTGAAATTACTTTGACATAGGAATGATGCTGAAGATCAGAGGCAGTGACCAGTTAGTACACCATAATAATGATAGCTAGCATGCTATGAGTTTCTTTATGTCAGGTGCATGCTTTTTCTTATAACAACCCTAAGTGGTTTTCATTTTATAGATGAGCAAACTGAGAGGCACAAAGTGGTCAAGGAGAGATAGAGAGGAATTCATGTCTACTCTAAGTGTTTGAAAAATGCCATCAGTAACGTTGTTGTTAGCCACTGTAGTTAAAGGGTGTCATTCTCATGTTCTGCTCTGAAGAATCGGGAGATACTCCTGATTGTCCTCACGGAGGGGCACTTGGAGGAGAGTTCCCTTTACCACTAGATGAAGCAGCTTGGTATCCTCACAGTCCACACAGACCAGGGCACGCCAGTAAGTGGTTATGCTTTTCTAGCCTGTTCAGACAAGTGTCATATATTTAGTGGGTCAGAAAATCCACAACAGGGTTTATTTTAATAATAATCCAGTGTAAGAGAATAACTATTATCAGGATTAGAGGTGGCCTGAATCATATCCTTCCTCATTTCTTCTGTGATGCAAAAGAAATTCATTTTTATCTTCTTTTAAAGCTTATGAAAAGGAATCTACATAATGTTAAGAGAATGACCTCACACCCAGTCCATCAGTACTGTAAGTATTTTATTTATGAGCAAAGAACTGTAAGTGATCTCTATTATTTTGAAGTTGGCTTATAGAATGGGAAATGTTGGAACTCTTTCTTCAGCTTTGTTTCTTATTTTTTGCTTTTCCTTTTGCATTTCAGATCTTACAGGTGCTCAGGATGGCAGTGTACGAATGTTTGAATGGACAAGACCTCAGCAGCTTGTCTGTTTCCGCCAAGCTGGCAATGCAAGAGTTACCAGATTATATTTCAATTCACAAGGCAACAAGGTTAGTTCCTAGGGGTTACTGCTAAACTTGTCTGAAAAGAATTGCAGATATTTATGAGTAAATAGCTAGTAAAACTACACTTAAAAACAAATGCAGTCACTCTGGATTTAAGTTGAGCAGGCAGTTTGATGGTGTCTGTTTATATAGCCCCTTGGCTCTCAATAAAAGCATAAATCCACAGAATTTTGTGTGGATTAATTAATCATCTACTTACAGATACTAAATATTCTGTGAGGGTAAAGAATTCTGTTTCTGTTGAGTGTGTTGACGGTGCCTGTGTGCAGAGTCAGGCACCTAAGAGAAACCTTCCAGTTTCTTACTAAGTTCTGCTACAGAAGTTTGGAGGAAAACAGTGAAATAGGCATGGAAAAGCATTTAAAAGGTGGCAGGATATTTACAGTACTTGGACTTTCTTGAGAACTACAGCAGCAGGAGCATAGGTATAGGCAGAATGTTGGTTAAGTGGGGACTGAGTGACTCTCCATTTCATGAATGATTTTACCTTTGATATGGCTACTCAGAAGCTGTATTTAATATTTACGCCATTCTTACAGTGTGGTGTCGCAGACGGAGAGGGTTTTCTGAGTATCTGGCAAGTAAACCAAACTGCATCAAATCCCAAACCTTACATGGTAAGTATCACTCAGCATTCGCAGAGCGCATACAGAGGCCACTTTTTGAAGTGTTTGTTTCAGACAGCGAATCCCATTGGTGGATCTGTTGGGAAAGGGACCACTCTGTCCAGCAGCCACGGCCCAGCACCATCATTGTCCTAGTTTTAGACTGAAATGACTAAAATGCAAAAAACTTGCTTTTCACAGCTTGAAGGGTGACCATTATATTTGAAATTTTTAGGGGCCTTCTGTGTGGTCTTATTCAGGATACATTTTTATTACACTTTTATCTGTTTTGAAATCTCTGACTTCTTGGTGATAGAGTTTTATAGTGATTCATTTTAGGTACTGTATTAAGAACCAGACAGGTTCCATGTATGCCAGTTTGCTCTGGAATGTTTCTTATTAGATTATAAAATAACCAATCCCAATAGGCCACTTCATCTATTAATCCAAATCATGTTAGAACACGTGGTGATGCAGACAAGCATGTCTGTACTTGGAGGGTCGGGGCATGGTGAGGCTGGAACATTAAGTTCATGTACTTGGTGTTTTATTCCTTTGTTACATAATCTAAAAAACATAACCTTTAATTCCATGTTTCTTCCAGCTCTTCCAGTTATAAAAAATTATTGGGTATTAGCCAAGTAACATGCAGATGAAAGCTAATCCTCTTATCACTTATTCTTTATTCTAGATTTTAAAAAGTGTTCTTAGCTCATGCATGTAGTATATGATTAGCAGAGCTGTGTGTGTGTGCTGTACCACATTTTACTGGATTTTGAGATAACATCAGCTGCACTTTGTTCCCATAGAGTTGGCAGTGCCACAGTAAAGCCACAAGTGACTTTGCATTTGTTACCTCTTCAAGTCTAGTTGCCACATCTGGACAGTCCAATGACAATAGGTAGGTTGACAGAGATGCAAAAGAGAAATAAGCATGTTTTAGGCAGAAAGGTATTCTTGCTAGAAAGTATGGATTTCTATTTAGTCAGGTTTTTCCACCTCAGAAATACAAAAACTTTGTTACATAATTCTTTAAGTAGTTTTCCTTACCAAAAAGAGAAAGACCAAAATTACTCCTAATGTAATCTACTAAAAAGTATGTGGAATTTTTATGTTAAAGCTATTTTTTTATTGCCGTTAATACTGTCAAATTTTTGAGGCTCTGTAGCCATCATTCTCAACATTTTCTTTGCCTCAGATTGTTTTCATTGGCAACATGTGCCCATGAATAACACCTCTCATTTCCCTGCAGTGTTTACCCCCAAGGATATAGAAGCATCTCTTCTACTCAGGAAATCATGTCTCATTTTCCGTGGAGTGATAATGGAAAAGAGATAGGGCCGGGGGATGAGATGGAGCAGAGTCAGGTGGGACCATGTGAGACAGACCCTGTAGTTTGAAAAGGATAAACTCTTGGAAGAGATATATCCCCAGTCCCAACCTCTACCCTCATCCTAGTTGAGAATCACTGCTTTATAAATGTGAGTGAACAAAACAACTTAAGATTCAATAAGTAGAAATATTTGATGTAAAGACGCAGTTTATCCCGTTGATGACTTAGAACAATTTGTTTATATGTATTTTTGTTATTGTTTCTTTATTAGAAATGTATGCCTCTGGGACACATTGATATCACCTGGAAACAGCCTCATTCATGGTAAGTGAGCTAAGTCTTTGATTTTCAGTACACTGTGAAAGAAGGCTTTCCTGGTTTTATTTTAACCAGTAAATCCAGTGCGTGTTTATTCACGGGTTAAAAATGGAGAAATGTATAGAGTGAATAAAATTCTAAAAGTTAAGTAGAATATCTGGCTACCTTGCTGAGGTAAATATGTATGGTCACAGAAACCCAGCTAGCCTAGAATAATCTTTGTGTTGTATTTCATTCAGAAAATATGGTATGGAGAGCGCCACTACTAACAAGGCTGCTGAAGAAATCAGTTGCAAAGTATTCCTTGAGCTCAACAGAAATGAGGTCATATTTCAGAGAATTAAATCTGACCATAAACTAAAAGTCAGCCTTATGATTAGAAATCTGAATAATGCCGTTTAAACATTATTCCTTTTAAGACAGTGTTTTCCACATCGCTGTCCTAAAGATCACTCTTTCACATAATGCCACCAAGAGTGCTCAAAGCTCTAGTAAGTTTGGGTTAAACATAGCTAGGTGGACTTTGTTAAAAAAAAAAAAAAAAAAAACAAAAAGATTTGAGTCTTTTACTATGCTGACGTGTATTTTGAAAGGTGTAGTTATTTCCCAGTTGTGATTGCAAAATTCTTTGTTTTGGGCAAATAATTATTAACATCTCATAAAATGGGCTTCCCTGGTGGCGCAGTGGTTGAGAATCCGCCTGCCGATGCAGGAGACACGGGTTCGTGCCCCGGTCCGGGAAGATCCCACGTGCCGCGGAGCAACTAAGCCCGTGAGCCATGGCCGCCAGGCCTGCGCGTCCGGAGCCTGTGCTCCGCAACGGGAGAGGCCACAACAGTGAGAGGCCCGCATACCGCAAAAAAAAAAAAAAAAAAAAACATCTCATAAAGATTTGCCACATATTAGTTTAAGGCATTAATCACATTAGAATGCAGAGTCCTGAGAAGGTTGTTAATCACATTAGAATGCAGAGAGTCCTGGGAAGGTTAACTTCTTAACTTGGGGCTGGTAATTTTCACACTAGTGTAGTTTCAATTACTTAGCTGAGAAGGACTTTTAAAATATATATATTTTATTGAAGTATAGTTGATTTACAATGTTTTGTTAATTTCTGCTTTATAGCAGAGTGATTCAGTTATACATATATTCTTTTTCATATTCTTTTCCATTATGGTTTATCTCAGGATATTAAATATAGTTCCCTGTGCTATAGAGAAGAACTTTTGATGAGGTTTTATGTATGGGCAGGAACTGGGAAAGGGTAAATACTTGTTATTGGTGGCTATTAATGAAGACATTGAGTATCATTGAGAAGCTTATTTTCCTTTGCACTTTTGCTTCTACATTCTTATGAGACAGTATAACTTAGTTTGGGCATAAAGTTTAAACCTCCTGTGTATATGGGTGTGTGTTTTCATACTGAGATTATGTATAAGATGTTTTTTCTGTCATTGCTTGCCATCTTTTTTAATACTTTGATGATGATTATAGAAATTAGAAGGGAAAATGTGACAGTAATTTCTGTATTACTTAAATGTGCGTTTAAATATTACCAGAAGTGCTAAGGTAGACATCATTTGGGAAAGACCCTTGATGTTTTTCTTCAGGTTTCACATGCCATGATCATGGTGCCACAGTACTTCAGTATGCGCCAAAACAGCAACTCCTAATATCTGGAGGCAGGAAAGGCTACATCTGCATTTTTGACATCAGGCAGAGACAGCTAATTCACACATTCCAGGCACATGACTCTGCAATTAAGGCGCTGGCTCTCGATCCCTGTGAGGAATATTTTACTACAGGTTCAGCAGAAGGTAACATAAAGGTGAGTCAGTACAAGAGATTGGAATGTCCTACATATTATTATCTTTACTTGCTGTCAAGATTGATTGGGGAGGGGGAACCAAACCAAAAAACTCACCACGCTCTTCATGCAAATATTGCTTCTTCCCTTACTTCTGTGGGGTTCTTTGTAAATTGTTAGGATCTAGAAACCCAGATAATCAATCTCAGTATACTCTCAGGTCATTAAAAAACTTTAAAGAACTCTGTTTGAGTAAGTGTATGAGTTTAATTAATGCATTGATTTTTTGATGACCTGAGTTTGGTTTCTCACATCATCCCCCTCCCCTCTTCCCACCTCTGCCTCCAGTACCTGACTCTGTTTTGTACAGTTGAGGTCTCCAGAGAAGTGAGGTGGTACTGTTCTTTTATATTGTCCCAGGGCCTAACAGTGTTAGGAATGTGTTTAACTGAATTAACTGAAATATTTAATTGAATTAGAGATGGGGTATATATGGTTAATATGAAACAAGAGGATGTGAAGAGAGGAATTTGAAAGAAGGTACAGGGAAGTGTAAGGATGGTAAATGAGCCCTGTGAATGGTATTATTTCCAATCAGGTAAACTGTTAGGAAAGAGGTAGTGGCCAGGAAAGCTGGGCTTTAATGAGATCAGTTGGGCTGGGAGAACAGGTGAAGGCCATGTTTTTAAACGTTTTTCATCTCTTTCTCTCTTTTTAAAATGACTTACACTTTATGTTTTCACTTTTTCTTTAAACTAGGTTTGGAGGTTGACAGGCCATGGCCTACTTCATTCATTTAAAAATGAACACGCTAAACAGTCCATATTCAGAAACCTTGGGGCTGGAGTCATGCAGATCGACATCACACAGGGCAACCGGATCTTCTCCTGTGGGGCAGATGGGACGCTGAAAACGAGGGTTTTGCCCAGTGCTTTTAACATCCCTCATAGCATTCTTGACATTCTATAGACTTAAAGATTGGGGCTTTATTTTTATAACATTTCAATTAAAAAAAAACACTGCAGAAATTATTAGGCATTTCTGCTTTCCAAGCAGTTGTTAACCCATTGAAAACAATACAGAGGATCTCTGTGTAGAATTTGAATCTGATCCAAGCTGAGTTTTAGGCTGAGTTTTGCGTGTATGGGCTGGTAGAATGACTGTGCATGTGTACCTTTTATCATGCTGACATACTTAAATAAAACAAAACTTAGTATTGTATGAAGGGTAGCTATTCTTTACAGCATTTAGCAAACCTGATTCAGAAAACATTTGAGGTTAGAAGTTAGCATATAAGTAAGTTAGTTATAATAATGACAAGGACCTTTACACCAAATCAAGGAAGAAAATGTTGCTGTTTCAGGTTTTTCTTACCACTGATTGAAGCATGCCTGCAGTCTCCTTTACTGAATGAAGAATAGTCATAAGGAGTTAGAAGCTCCAGGACACCAGAAACACACTGTAAGCAGCGTGTAAGCACACTTTGGAGCAGCGCACAGTGACTAGTTCTCTGCTGTGAGAGGTCGTTCCCATTCTTTCCTGCTGAATATTTTTCCTGTTAACGTTTATACTGATCTAGTACTGTAATTTGCAAATGAGTGCAAATTTAAATGCAGTGTTTTCCTCACAATTTGCACATTCACATTTTTTGGACTGCTAGTTTTTCTATTTAAATATTTGCCTTCATGTTAGGAATGTAATACGTGGACATGACATATTGGTAGTTAACCAAAACATACCAAGTTAGTACTTCTTTTTTAGTCAAGTTTAGTACTTTTTCTTTTCATGTATTCAAGGTTAAAACACCCACAAAATTTTAAGGCTATGTTGAAACTACACCAGTAGAGCATTTCATATCATAATTAAAATGAATGTTAGGCTTTTTGTGGCCAGTTAATAGTTGATGAGATTGGTGATATTATTTATTACCACAGCCTATTGTATAAACTATGCAGAGTTAAATATTATTTGCTTGAAAAATATTAGCCAGGCTTCCCTGGTGGCGCAGTGGTTGAGAGTCCGCCTGCTGATGCAAGGGACACGGGTTCGTGCCCCGGTCTGGGAGGATCCCACATGCCGCGGAGCGGCTGGGCCCCTGAGCCATGGCCGCTGAGCCTGCGCGTCGGGAGCCTGTGCTCCGCAGCGGGAGAGGCCACAACAGTGAGAGGCCCGTGTACCACAAAAAAAAAAAAAAAAAAAAAAAAAAATTAGCCAGTGTTGTCACATTTTGATGTACTTCTTGGTTATGACCAAAAATATGTTCTTGAAATACTGAAACCAATGTCTGTGTTTAAATGTTTACCAGCAAATTGTCTCATCGTGTTAATGAGAATGTTTAATGCCTATGCGGTATATAGTAAAATATAATGGCATAAGAGCACCTTTCTCTGAAGGCAATGTGATGTTTGGGCTGTGAAATACATATGTAAAAGAAAAATAAATGTTATTTGTTAGAGTTTTACCTCAGTTTGGTCTGGCATTCTTTGATAATATTTTTAACAGTTGAGATAATTTTAACTTTGATAAAATGCTTAACTGTGAGAGAATTCTTAAGGTATTAGGCAATTCATTCATTTACTCAAATATTTACTAGTGCCTTCTATATCAGAAGCCCTTCTAGGAAACGGGATACAGCGGTGACCAGACAGACGGCACGCAATGTTGGGATTTAGTTGGGTAAGAACTAACTCCACTCTACCTTCTTGTTTATTGAACTGAGAGTGGATTTTGGCACCCACACTGTGAAGGAGCTGAGCTGGGGATGGTGCTTATGTGGAATGGTGAAGAAAAGAGGAGGAGGGAGGATGCCTGAATACATAGGAACACAAGTTAGACAAAAATTGTAAACGTATACAGACACCACACTTCTGTATACAGTAATTTATATATGTTGCATTCTCTCCATCATTGTATGTATTATACTAAATCAGTACCAGCTGATTTAGAATCTGCAAGATAATAGAATTTTTTTTTAAACTGTAGTTGGTTTACAATATTGTGTTACTTTCAGGTGTACAGAAAAGTGATTCAGTTACATTTTTTTTTTCTGATTCTTTTCCATTATAGGTTATTACAAGATACTGAATATAGTTTCCTGTCATATACAGTATATCCTGTTATCTGTTTTATATATAGTGGTAGGTATCTGTTAATCCCATACTCCTGATTTATCCCCCATGCTACCTTTCCCCTTTGGTAACCATAAGCTTGTTTCTATGTCTGTGGGTCTGTTTCTGTTTTGTAAATAAGTTCATTTGTATTATTTTTTTTAGATTCCACATATAAATGATATCATATATTTGTTTTTCTCTGACTTAGTATGATAATCTTAAGGTCTCTCCATGTTGCTGCAAATGGCAGTATTTCATTCTTTTTAATGGCTGAGTAGTATTCCATTGTGTATATATACCACACCTTCTTTATCCATTCATCTGTTGATGGACACTAAGGGTTGCTTCCATGTCCTGGCTGTTGAAAACAGTGCTACTTTGAACATTGGGGTTCATGTATCTTTTCGAATTAGAGTTTTCATCTTTTCCGGATATATGCCCAGGAGTGGGATTGCAGGATTGTATGATAAATCTATTTTTAGTTTTTTGTAGAACCTCCATGCTGTTCTCCATAGTGGCTGCACCAATTTACATTCCCACCAACAGTGTAAGAAGGTTTCCTTTTCTCCACATCCTCTCCAGCATTTGTTATTCATAGGTTATTTTTATTGGAGTATAGTTGATTTACAACATTGTGTTAGTTTCTGCTATACAGCAAAGTGAATCAGTTATACATATATCCACTCTTTTTTAGATTGTTTTCCCATATAGGCCATTACAGAGTACTGAGTAGAGTTCCCTGTGCTAAACAGTAGGTTCACAGATTTTTAAACGATGGCCATTCAAACAGGTGTAAGTTGATACCTCATGTGGTTTTGATTTGCATTTCTCTAATAATTAGTGATATTGAGTATCTTCTCATGTGTTTGTTGGTCATCTGTATGTCTTCTTTGGTGAAATGTCTATTTAGGTCTTCTGCCCATTTTTTGATTTGGTTTTTTTTTGATATTCAGTTGTATGGGCTGTTCGTATATTATGGAAATTAATACCTTGTGGGTCACATTGTTCGCAAATATTTTCTCCCATTCTGAAGGTTGTCTTTTCATTTTGTCTATGGTTTCCTTTGCTGTGCAAAAGCTTTTAAGTTTCATTAGGTCCTATTTGGTTATTTTTGCTTTTATTTCTTTTGCCTTTGGAGACAGATCTAAGAAAATATTGCTACGATTGTCAGAGAATGTTTTGCCTTGTTCTCATCTAGGATTTTTATGCTGTCATGTCTTGTTTTAAGTCTTTAAGCCATTTGGGTTTTATTTTTGTGTACGTTGTGAGGGTGTGTTCCAACTTCATTGATTTACATGCAGTTGTCCAGCTTTCTCAATACCACTTGCTGAAGAGACTATCTTTTCTCCATTGTATATTCTTGTCTCCTTTGTCGAAGATTAATTGACCATAGGTGTGTGGATTTATTTCTGGACTTCTGTTCCATTGATCCATATGTCTGTTTTTATGCCAGTACCATGGTGTTTTTTTTTTTTTTTTTTTAAATGTGTATGTGTTTTATTATTTTTATTTTTTTTTAACATCTTTATTGGAGTATAATTGTTTTACAATAGTGTGCTAGTTTTTCCTTTACAACAAACTGAATCAGTTATACATATACATATGTTCCCATATCTCTTCCCTCTTGCATCACCCTCTCTCCCACCCTCCCTATCCCACCCCTCTAGGTGGTCACAAAGCACAGAGGTGATCTCCCTGTGCTATGCAGCAGCTTCTCACTAGCTATCTAATTTACATTTGATAGTGTATATATGTCCCTGCCACTCTCTCACTTCGTCACAGCCCACCCTTCCCCCTCCCCATATCCTCAAGTCCATGCTCGAGTAAGTCTGTGTTTTATTCCCGTCCTACCACTAATCTCTTCATGACATTTTTTTCCCTTAGAGTCCATATATATGTGTTAGCATATGGTATTTGTTTTTCTCCTTCTGACTTACTTCACTCTGTATGACAGACTCCAGGTCCATCCACCTCATTATAAATAACTCAGTTTCATTTCTTTTTATGGCTGAGCAATATTCCATTGTATATATGTGCCACATCTTCTTTATCCATTCATCTGTTGATGGACACTTAGGTTGCTTCCATGTCCTGGCTATTGTAAATAGAGCTGCAATGAACATTTTGGTACATGAGTCTTTCTGAATTATGGTTTTCTCAGGGTATATGCCCAGTAGTGGGATTGCTGGGTCGTATGGTAGTTCTATTTGTAGTTTTTTAAGGAATACCATGGTGTTTTGATTACTGTAGCTTTGTCGTATTGTCTGAAGTCTGGGAGCGTTATGCCTCCTGCTTTGTTCTTCTTCCCAGACTGCTTTGGCAAGTCTGGGTCTTTTATGGTTCCATATAAATTTTAGGATTATTTGTTCTAGTTCTGTAAAAAATGTCATGCATAATGTGATAGGGATTGCATTGAATCTGTAGATTTCTTTGGGGAGTATGGCCATTTTTAACAATATTAATTCTTCTAATCCAAGAGCATGGGACATTTTTCCACTTCTTTGAATCATCTTCAGTTTCCTTTATCAATGTTTTGTAACTTTTAGCTTGTAGGTCTTTCATCTCCTTGGTTACGTTTATTCCTAGATTTTTTTTTGATGTGATTTTTAACACATCAGTAAAAAATAAAAAATTTTAAAAATTTAAAAATCACATGTTAAAAATGTGACCTTTAACACATCAGTAAAAAAATTTTTTTAATCCTTTATATTTTACTTTCTCTCTAATAATTCATTGTTAGTGTAAAGAAATATAACAGATTGCTGTATATTAATCTTGTATCCTGCTACCTTGCTGGATTCATTTATTCTAATAGATCTTGTGTGGAGTCTTTATATAGAAAAGCCCTAGAGACAAACCTTAGAGTATCATATCATCTGCATATAATGACAATTTTACCTCTTCCCTTCCAACTTGAATACCTTTTATTTCTTTTACTTTTCTGATTGCTGTGGCTAGGACTTCCAGTACTATGTTGAATAAAAGTGGTGAGAGTGCCATGATCAAGTGGGATTTACCCCAGGGATGCAAGTATTTTTCAATATTCACAAATCAATCAGTGTGATTCACCACATCAACAAATTGAAGAATAAAAACCATATGATCATCTCAATAGATGCAGAAAAAGCTTTTGACAAAATTCAACACCCATTTATGAAAACTCCAGAAAGTGAGCATAGAAGGAACCTACCTCAACGTAATAAAGGCCATATACGACAAACCCACAGCAAACATCATTCTCAATGGTGAAATACTGAAAGCATTTCCTCTAAGATCAGGAATGAGACAAGGATGTCCACTCTCACCACTGTTATTCAACATAGTTTTGGAAATCCTAGCCATGGCAATCAGAGAAGAAAAAGAAATAAAAGGAATCCAAATCGGAAAAGAAGAAGTAAAACTGTCACTGTTTGCAGATGACATGATACTATATATAGGAAATCCTAAAGATGCTACCAGAAAACTGCTAGAGCTCATCAATGCATTCGGTAAGGTTGCAGGATACAAAATTAATGCACAGAAATTTCTTGCATTCCTATACACTAACAATGAAAGATCAGAAAGAGAAATCAAGGAAACAATCCCATTTACCATCACATCAAAAAGAACAAAATACCTAGGAATAAACCTACTTAAGAAGGGAGAAGAACTGTACTCATAAAACTATAAGATACTGATGATAGAAATCAAAGATGACACAAACAGATGGAGAGATATACCATGTTCTTGAATTGGGAGAATCAGTATTGTGAAAATGACTCTACTACCCAAAGCAATCTACCGATTCAATGCAATCCCTATCAAATTACCACTGGCATTTTTCACAGAATTAGAACAAAAAATTTTACAATTTGTATGGAAACACAAAAAGATCCCAAATAGCCATAGCAATCTTGAGAAAGAAAAACGGAGCTGGAGGAATCAGGCTACCTGACTTCAGACTATACTACAAAACTACAGTAACCAAAACAGTGGTATTGGCACAAAAACAAATATAGATCAACGGAGCAGGATACAAAGTCCAGAGATAAACCCACGTACCTATGGTCACCTAATCTATGACAAAGGAGGCAAGAATATACAATGGAGAAAAGACAGTCTCTTCAATAAATAGTGCTAGGAAAACTGGACAGCTACATGTAAAAGAATGAAATTAGAACACTCCCTAATACCTTACACAAAAATAAACTCAAAATGGATTAAAGACCTAAATGTAAGGCTAGACACTATAAAACTCAGAGTACTATAGGCAGAATACTTTTTTACATAAACTGCAGCAAGATCTTTTTTGATCCACCTCCTAGAATTAAAATTTAAAAAATAATAAATGGGACCTAATTAAACTTAAAATGAAAAGACAACCCTCAAAATGGGAGAAAATATTTGCAACCAAAGCAACTGACCAGGGATTAATCTCCAAAATATACAAATAGCTCATGCAGCTCAATATAAAAAAACCCCAACCCAGTCAAAAAAATGGGTGGAAGACCTAAATAGACATTTCACCAAAGAAGACATACAGATGACCAACAAACACATGAAAAGATGCTCGACATCACTAATTATTAGAGAAATGCAAATCAAAACTACAATGAGGTATCATCTCACACTGGTCAGAATGGCCATCATCAAAAAATCTACAAAGAGTAAATGCTGGAGAGGATGTGGAGTAAAGGGAACCCTCCTACACTGTTGGTGGGAATGTAAACTGGTACAGCCACTATGGACAGCCATATGGAGGTTCCTTTAAAAACTAAAAATAGAGCTACTATATGATCTAGCAATCCCACTCCTGGACATATATCAGGAGAAAACCATAACTTGAAAATATACATGCACTCCAATGTTCATTGCAGCACTATTTACAATAACCAGGACATGGAAGCAACCTAAATGTCCACCAACAGAGGAATGGATAAAGATGTGGTACATATATACAGTAGAATATTACTCAGCCTATAAACAAATGAAATAATGCCATTTGCAGCAACATGGATGAACCTAGAGATTGTCATACTGAGGAAGTCAGAGAAAGACATCATAGGATACTGCTTGTATGTGGAATCTAAAAAAAAGGGTAGGGCTTCCCTGGTGGCGCAGCGGTTGAGAATCCGCCTGCCGATGCAGGAGACACGGGTTCGTGCCCTGGTCCGGGAAGATCCCACATGCCGCGGAGCAACTAAGCCCGTGAGCCATGGCCACTAGGCCTGCGCGTCCGGAGCCTGTGCTCCGCAATGGGAGAGGCCACAACAGTGAGAGGCCCGCATACCGCAAAAAAAAAAAATAAATAAAAAAAAATAAAATAAAATAAAATTAAAAAAGGGTACAAATGAACTTATTTACAAAACAGAACTAGAGTTACAGATGTAGAAACAAACTTATGGTTACTGTGGCAGGGGGAGGTGGTGGTGGTGGTAGGGATAAACTGGAAAGTTGGGATTGGTATATAGACGCACTACTATATATAAAATATATAGCCAACAAGGACCTACTGTATAGCACAGGGAACTCTACTCAATACTCTGTAATGGCCTATATGGGAAAAGAATCTAAAAAAGAGTGGATGTATGTATAACTGATTCACTTTGCTGCACACCTGAAACCAACACAACATTGTAAACCAACTATACTCCAATTTTAAAAAAAAAGCGGTCAGAGTGGGTATCCTCATCTTCCAGAATTAGCAGGAAGGCTTTCAACTTTTCACAGTTCACCATTCAGGATTAGTATTAAGTATTAGTGGACAGTGCTTTGTCATAGATGGCTTTTATTGTGCTCAGATGTTTCCTCTATACCCACTTTGATGAGAGTTTTCTTATTATGAATGGATGTTGAATTTTATCCAATGCTTTTTCCGCATCTGTTGAGATGATCATGTGGTTTTGTCTTTTCTTTTGTTAATGTTGTGTATCACATTGATAGATTTGCATATGTTGAACCATCCTTGTGACCCTGGAATGAATCCAACTTGATCATGGTGTATGATCCTTTATATGTGTTGTTGGATTCGGTTTGCTAATATTTTGTTGAGGATTTCTGCATCTATATCACCAAAGATACTGGCATGTAATTGTTATTGTGGTAGTGTCTTTGTCTGATTTTGGTATCAGAGTGATGGTGGCTTCACAGAATGACTTTGGGAGTATTCCCTCCTCTTCAATCTTTTGGAAGAATTTGAGAAGGATCAGTATAAGCTCTTTGTATGATCAGTGGAATTCTCCATTGAAGCCATCTGCTCCTGGACTTCTGTTTACAGGGAGGTTTTGTTTTTTGGTTTTTTTTTTAACAGATTCTATTTCACTTCTAGTGATTGGTCTGTTTAAATTTTCTGTTTCATCATGACTCACTTTTGGCAGGCTGTATATTTCTAGAAACCTGTCCATTTCTTCTACGTTGTCCCATTTATTGGAGCATAACTGCATATTGCCCACCAGGGGCTGTTCACTGGGACGTGTGACTCTGTGAAGCCACCCGCCACTTGGTGTGCATGCTCACAAAGTCCACTGCCCTTGGATCAGACCTCTCTGCAGAGTGCTCACAATCAGCTCGGACGTCAGACCCACCTCAGGCGTGAATGTACTCCCAAAGCCCCTGAGGCTGGAGCTGCGTTTCACCATGAACATGCTGACAAGTGACTCTCCTGTGGCAGATCCACACCCCCCATTTGCACTCTGATAACAGGGCTCCTGTGGCAGACATGTGCTTTGGCCTGCGTGTACCCCCCGTGATGCCCCAGACCATACTCCAGGCCTTTCGGGTTGTCCCCACGCAGCCGTATATACTGAGTCCTCTTCCCAGGTCTATCTGCTGAAGCCCAGGTTTTATCACCTAGCTGCTGTGAAAGAGGTTTCCAGGAGAGAACCTTTCCTATTTCACAGCTGTATTCCAGGGATGCAGGTCCCATCCCGTTTCCTTTTTTTTTCTTTTTTCTTTTCTCCTTTTGTGCTACCCGGTTACATGGGGATATTTCTTGCAGCTTTGGTTGTATAATAGATCTTCTGCCAGCTTTCAGTTGGAATTCTGTGATAATTGTTCCACATGTAGATGTATTTTTGATGTGTTTGTGAGGGGGAGGTGAGCTCCTCATTCTTCTACTCCACCATCTTGATCTCACCAAGATAATAGAATTTTGAAGCTGAAATTCAAAGGCGTTATGATAGCTGCCAACTGCTTTGAGCTATTGTTTTATAGCAGTCTGCCATGTATCACGCTAAATTTGTGTGTTTTATAGCAGTCTGCCGTGTGTCACACTAAATTGTATGGTTTTTAAAAGTTAATAGACTTTATAAGAACAAGTTTAGGTTTACAAAAAAAATTGAGCCAATACTACAGTTTCCATTTACCCCCCCCCCCCCAGTTTCCCTTAACATTTTGCACTAGTGTGATATATTTGTTACAGTTAATGAACCAGTATTGATGCATTATTAACTGAAGTCCATGAATTATATTAAGCTTCACCCGTGGTGTTGTACACTTCTGTGGGTTTTGACAAGTGTATAATATCATGTATCCACCATTACAGAGTCATACAGAATAGTCTCATTTCCATGAAAGTTCCCTGTGTACTATTAAGGTACTTGTTTCTTCTTTTGTGAGTTTTGGTACATCATATCTTTTAAGGAATTGGTCCATTTCATTTAAGTTATGAATTTGTGAGTATAGGTTATTCACAATATTCCTTTTTATCTTCTTTTGGGGGGGGTATGGTTGTTTTACAATGTTTTGTTAGTTTCTGCTGTACAGTGAAGTAGAGTTTCCTGTGCTATACAGCAGGTTCTCATTAGTTATCTATTATACATATTAGTGTATATGTCAATCCCAATCTCCCAATTCATCCCTCCCCCCCTTCCCCCACTTGGTGTCCATGTTTGTTCTCTACATCTGTGTCTTTATTTATACCTTGCAAACCAGTTCATCTGTACCATTTTTCTAGATTCCACATATATGCATTAATATACGATATTTGTTTTTCTCCTTCTGATTTACTTCACTGTGTGTGACAGTCTCTAGGTTAGGAAGAACACTCTTTGACATAAATCACAGCAAGATCTTTTTTGACCCACCTCCTAGAGTAATGGAAATAAAAACAAAAATAAACAAATGGGACCTAATGAAACTTAAAAGCTTTTGCACAGCAATGGAAACCATAAACAAGACAAAAAGACAACCCTCAGAATGGGAGAAAATATTTGCAAACGAATCAATGGACAAAGGATTAATCTTCAAAATATACAAACAGCTCATGCAGCTCAATATCAAAAAAAGACAACCAACCAACCAAATCAACAAGTGTGTGGAAGACCTAAATAGACATTTCTCCAAAGAAGACATACAGATGGCCAAGAGGCACATGAAAAGATGTGCAACATCACTATTAGAGAAGTGCAAACCTTTTTATCCTTTTAATGTACATAAGATCAGCAGTGATGACACCTCTTTCATTTCCAATATTACTGCTTTGTGTTTTCTTCTATTTTGTTGGTTAGCCTGGCTACAGGTTTATCAATTTCATTGATCTTCTCCCAAGCACCAGCTTTTGGTTTTGTTTATTTTTCTCTATTGATTTCTTTTTATAAAATTTCATTAATTTATGCTCTAATTTTTCTTTCTTTTCTTCTACTTTTGACTTGCTCCTCTTTTTGTAGTTTCCTAAGGTGGAAACTTAGATAATTGATTTTAGATCTTCTTTTCTAATATAGGAAAATTCATAGTACTGAATGCACATAAGTACTGCTTTTGCTGCATCCTACAAGTTGATAGATTGTATTTCATTTAGTTGAAAATATTTTTAACTTTCTCCTGACACTTCTTTAACTCGTGTTATTTCAAAGTGTGTTGTTTAATTTCAAATATTTTAGAACTTTCCAACTATCTATCTTTCTGTTATTGATTTTAGTTTAATTCTGTTTTGGCCTGAGAACATACTTTGTATGATCTCTATACTTTAAAATTTATTAAGGCATGCCTTATGGCCCAGAATTTGGGTCTATTTTGGTAAATATCCCTTATGAGCTTGAGGAGAATGTGTATTCTGCTGTTGATATTTATAGAATATGTCATCTAACAATTAGATCCAGTTGATTGATGGTGCTAAGTTCAGTTATATCCTTACTGATTTTCTGTCAATTACTGATAAAGGGGTGTTGAAGTCTCCAACTATAGTATTTGCTTTATCAGTTTCTCCTTGCACTTCTATTAGTTTTTGCCTCATGTATTTTGATGCTCTGCTGTTGGGTGCATACATGTTAAGGATTGTATGTCTTTTTGGAGAATTGACTCCTTTATCATGTAATGCTCCTTTTTATCCCTCATCATTTTACTTGTTATGAAGTCTGCTTTATCTGAAATTAATATAGCTACTTTAGTTTTCTGTTGATTTGTGTTAGCATAGTTTATCTTTCTCCATTTCTTTACTTTAATCTGTGTCTAGATTTAAAGTAGGTGTTGGGTCTTGGGTTTTGTTTTGTTTTTTAATCCTAGTTGACTGTCTCTTTTGCTGGTGTATTTAGACCATTTACATTTGAAGTGATTATTGATACAAACATGGTATATATTAATACAACTGTAACTGTTTTCTCTTTATTGCACTTTAAAAAATCTTCCTCTTTTTCTGCCTTCTCTGGTTTTAGCTGAGAATTTTATGATTCAACTTTATCTTTTCTTACTAAATCTATTATACTTCTTTAAAAGGAGTTTAAGTGACTGCTTTAGAGTTTGCCTTATACATTTACAACCAATTTAAGTTACTTTCAGATAATATTATACTGCTTCATAGGTAGTACAGGTACACTATAAGTGTTCCCAGTTCCTCCCTGCCATCCTATAACATTGCTGTCATTCATTTCCCTTATCCATCATCTCAATACATTGCCCCTATTATTACCTTGAACAGTTGCATATGGAAATCAATTATGAATAAAAAGTAAGATTTTACCTGCATTTATTTCTTCTCTAATTCTCTTCCATTCTTTATGTAGATCTGAATTTCTGACCCATATCATTTTCTATCTCTTGAAGAACTTTCAACATTTCTTGCAAGGCAGGCCTGCTAGTGAAAGATTCCTACAGTTTTGGCTTGTCTGAGAAAGTCTTCATTTCCTCTTTAGTTTTAGAGGCTAATTTCATTGGATACAGAATTCTAGGTTGGTGTGTTTTTCCTTTCAATACTAAATATTTCACACCACTCTCTTTTTCTAGCATGGTGCCTGAAAGAAAAAAAAAAGTCCAGTATAATTCTTTTTTTTTTTTTTTTTTCTGTACTGCATGGCTTGTGGGATCTGAGTTCCCTGACCAGGGCTTGAACCTGGGCCACAGCAGTGAAAGCATTGAGTCCTAACCACTGGACCACTAGGGAATTCCCTTATTTTTGTTTCTTATCATGAGAACTGAGAACTTGGTGGAACTTCTGGGGGTAAGCCCCACAAAAGTCCCCTAAGATTGGGCCATAATAGTTTTTAACTCTCAAGCTGGTCCACACTCAGTCTCCAATAATTTGTCAATTACTCGTATTCCCACCAGTGACTGGCTGTAGCAGCTTCTACTCCCAGTAAGCTGTGATTCTATTTGCCTGTCTCTTCAGTTTTTGGAGGGGCAGTTTTCCCTGTAATTTCAGTTCTCTGGTTGAGCTAAGAAAAACTGTTGATTTTCATTTTGTTCAGGTTTTTTTCTTATGGCAAAGACAGGAATGATGATTTCCAAGCTCTTTACAAGTTGGGGCTGAAACCAGAAATTCTACTTCGTGATCATATAAACATTATAAACTATATAATTAAAATTTTATTGTGACTGATGGTATAACTTATATAAAGTTAAATTTGCATGAGTCAATATTATATACCTTGAATATGTACATACTTAGGCTCCACTGAAAATACTGGATGAGACTGAGATGGAATTATGATGCTGTTTCCTCCAGGAAAATGATGATGCATGGTGGTGATCATTTATTGAATACTTACTGCATACTAGCCCTGGGCTAAGCAATTTACATAGATTATCTCACTTAACTCCCCAAAATAGACCTATGAGGTATGGTTTCTATTTTTAGAGATAAATAGATTTCAAAATCCCTATTTTAGGGCTTCCCTGGTGGTGCAGTGGTTGAGAGTCCACCTGTCGATGCAGGGGACACAGGTTCGTGCCCCAGTCCGGGAAGATCCCACATGCCACATAGCAGCTAGGCCTGTGAGCCAAGGCTGCTGAGCCTGCGCGTCTGGAGCCTGTGCTCCGCAACAGGAGAGGCCACAACAGTGAGAGGCCTGCATACCGCCAAAAAAAAAAAAAAAAAAAAAAAAAAAAATCCCTATTTTATAGGTAAAAAAAGTTGAGAGAGAAAAAGTATAACTCAGTAGTGTAAGGATTTAAATTAGTTTGACTCCTGAGTTCACCCCCACATAGCCCTACATTGAATTGTAAATATTGCTCTACAGAGATTTAAATCCTGTTCACAGATTCCCATGAAGTCTCTCAGAAATATATGGTAGGCATATATTATTAGGTAGATCTTTGGACTTCCTGGTGGATGATTTAACTTAAGCTATATATACACACCTATTGCTCTGAAGTAACGGAGGTCAGAGTATGCACACTGGCAAGAAGAGCCAGAGGAAATAAGCTGTGAGAAACTTTATTATCCCAGTCCCTAAAGAAAAATTGCCCTCAAACTACCCATCTAGGACAGGATACTTTAAGCCTAAATGCTCAGAGGGAGTGAGAGCTTTCAAATGGAGAGAGAAAACTTCCTCTGTCAGGTAAAAGCAGTAAGAGGATCTAGATTTACCCTCTTGCTTGCAACAACTAAAAAGAAAAATAGACAAAATACATAATACAGTGGTTCAAGACACTGGATATCAGGCATTGAAGGACAGTGATCCCTGAGAGGCATTATTATTGTCCCAACTTATCACCTGAGGGTCTGGCTTCCAATCAGCCTGAATCTAGGTGCTGACTGAGATTCTCCCCTTTGGGGCACTGATAGTTCTTGGCACACTGTCAGCTACTGGGAACTGCTAAAAATAAAACAGGCTACTTGGAGAATCACAGTGGTTTGAGAGACCACCAAGAGCTAGGCAGGGTTGAACCATAATTTTCATCTCCTACATGAGGCTACTCCTTCAAGAATAGAAGAGGTGGCTGTTTTACTTAATGCATAGAAACCAACACAGAGAGTCAAGCAAAGTGAGAAACAGAGGAATAGGCTCCAAATGAAAGTATGAGCTAAAACCTCAGAAAAAGTCCTTAATGAAATGTAGATGAGTGATTTACCTGATAAAGAATTCAAAACGGTTATAAAGATGTTCACTGAACTCGGGAGAAGAATGAAATGAACACAGAAAGAGATAGAAAATATTTAAAAGTACCAAACAAGTCACAGAGCTGAATAATACAATAACTGAGTTGAAAAGTACACTAGAAGGGTTCAATAGCAGACTAAATAAAGCAGAAGAAAGGACCAATGAACTCAAACAGAGCAGTTGAACTCACTCAATTAGAGCAAAAAAGAAAAATGGGAAAAAACGTGAAAATGGCTTATGGAACTTATGGGACAACATCAGCAGATCAACATTTGCATTATAGGGATCCCACATAAAGAGAAAGGGGCAGAAACCCTATCTGAAGAAATAATGGCTGAAAACTCCCCTAACCTGAAGAAGGAAACAGATATCCAATCCAGGAAGCCTGAAATTTCTAAATTAGATGAGTCCAAAGAGAGTTAAAACAAGACACATTATAATTAAAATGTCAAAAGCTAAATACAAGAAGAGAATCTTAAAAGCATTAAGAGAAAAAACCAACTTATTATATACAAGGGAACCCCCATAATACTAAGAGAAGGTTTTTCAGCAGGAATTCTGCTGGCCAGAAGTGAGAGGCAGAATATATTCAAAGTTCTGAAGGAAATAACATTGCTTGGTAGAGCATTCGTGGTTGGAAGTTATCATTCAGAAGTGAAGGAAAGATAGTTTTCCATATAAGCAAATGCTAACAGAGCTCATCACCAAAGACTGGCCTTATAAGAAATGTTGAAGGAACTTCTTTAAGGTGAAAGAAAATGGTGCTAATTAGTAACACGAAAGTGTAAATCTCACTGGTAAAGTTTAATATATAGTAAAATTCAGAATATAGTAATATTGCAAAAGTGGTAGATATAAGATCACTTATAAAGCTTGAAGGTAAAAAAAACAAGTAGCAAAACTATAACTAAAATAATTAGTTAAGGGATACAAAGATAAAAAGATATAAAATGTGATGTCAAAAACAAAATGTTGGGGGAGAGAGTAAAAAAATCTAGAACTTAAGAATACATTCAAACTTAAGTTGTTATCAGTGTAAAATAGACTATTATAAATATTAGTTGTTATATGTAAGCCTCATTGTAACCAAAAAACCTATAGTAAATACACAAAAGAGAAAGGAATCTAAACATATTACTACAGAATTCATCAAAGCACAAAGGAAAAGAGCAACAGAAGAAGAAATGAACAGAGGAAATATAAAATGGCCAGAAAACAATGAACAAAATGGCAATATGTACCTACCTATCAATAATTACTTTAGGAACTTCCCTGGTGGTCTAGGGGCTAAGACTCCATGCTCCCAAAGCAGGAAGCCCAGGTTCAATCCCTGGTCAGAAAACGAGATCCTACATGCCACAACTAAGAGTTCACATGTTGCAACTAAAGATCCCGCACGCAGCAACGAAGATCCCGCATGCCGCAACTAAGACCTGGTGCAGAAAAATTAATAAATATTTCTTTAAAAATTATTTAAAAAATAATTACTTTAAATGTAAATGGCCTAAAGTTTCCATTCAGAAGACACAGAGTGACTGAATGAATAAAAAACCAAAAAACCATCTATATTCTGCCTGTAAGAGCCTCATTTCAGATATAAGGACATACATAGACTGAAAGTAAAGGGGTGGAAAAAGATATTCCATGCAAGTGGAAACCAAATGAAAGCTAGGATAGCTATACTTACATCAGACAAAATAGATGTTAAAATAAAGATGGTAGTAAGAGACAAAGGGGCATTGCATAATGATAAACAAGTTAATTCAACAAGAGGATATAACATTTGTATGTGTGTATACATATATAAATCTCCAACATAGGAGTACCTAAATATATAAAGCAAATATTAACAGACCTAAAGGGAGAAATAGACAGCAATACTATAACAGTAGGGGACTTTAATACCCCACTTGCTTCAATGGATAGATCATCTAGACAGAAAATCAATATAAAAACATTAGCCTTAAAACACATGTTAAACCAGATGGACTTACAGATATATAAAGAAAATTCCATCCCAAAGCAACAGAATACACATTTTTTCAAGTGCACATGAAATATTCTCTAGGATAGAGCCTATGTTAGGCTACAATACAAGTCTTAATAAATTTAAGAAAATTAAAGTCATTAAATGTATTTTTTACCACAATTATATGGAACTAGAAATTACAGAAGAAAACTGGAAAATTCACAAATATGTGGAGATTACACAACATGGTACTGAACAACCAAGGGTTAACAAAGAAATCAAATTAGAAATAAAAAAATACCTTGAGACAAATGAAAATGAAAAGACAACCTACAAAAAAGGGGTATAGCAAAAGCATTTCTAAGAATTTCATAGCAATAAATGCTACATCAAGAAGCAAACAAACAAATCTCAAACAACCTAACTTTACACCTTAAGAAAGTAGAAAAAAAAGAACAAATGAAGCCTCAAGTTAATAGAAGAAAGAAGAAATAATCAGAAGAGAAATTGTTGAAATTGAGACTAAAAAGACAGTAGAGAAGATCAATGAAACTAAAAGCTGGTTCTTTCAAAAGATAAATAAAATACGACAAAACTTTACCTACACTCATCAGGAAAAAAAAGTCTCAAAATCAGAAATAAAAGAGAAGTTACAACTGATACCACAGAATTACAAAGGAACAAAAGAGACCACTAAGAAAAATTAGCCTAGAAGAAATGGAGAAATTCCTAGAAACATTCAACCTACAAAGACTGAATTATGATGAAATAGGAAATGTGAACAAACCAATTACAAGAAACGAGGTTGAATCAATTATCAAAAACCTCACAACAAACCAGAACCCATGGCTAGATGGCTTCACTGGTGAATTCCACCAAATATCCAAGGAAGAATTAATAGCAATTTCTTAAACTCTTGCAAAAAAATGAAGAAGGAACTCTCCCAAACTCATTTTATGAGGCCAGCATTATTACTCTGATACCAAAACCAGACAAGGATGTCAAAGAAAAAGAAAATTAAAGGGATATTAAAAGGTCAATATCCCTAATGAACTTACTTGCAAAAATCCTCAACAAAATATTAGCAAACTGAATTCAACAATACATTAAAGGATCATACAACGTGATCAGGTAGGATCTACTCCAGGAATGCAAGGATTGTTCAACGTCCACAAATCAGTCAATGTGATATACCACACTGACAAAATAAAGGATAAAAACCATATAATCATCTCAATAGATACAGAAAAATCATTTAACAAAATTCAACATCCATTGATGATAAAAACTCCCAACATAGTGGGTATGAAGGAAATTAACCTCAACATAATAAAGGCCGTATATGAAGAATACTCAGTGACTCCTCTCCCAGCATGAGCACTGTGATCCCACCTACCTTATACCGCAGCTCAGAAATGGATCTGGGGGCATCTACTCCAACAACTAGGGGGCAGACCCTGCTCCAGACAGGGCCGTGATAACCACAGAGGAAAGAGGAGTCCTTGCTCAATAGCCAGTGCAGTCTCTGGTCATCACAACAGCAGTCTCACCCACTACCAAGGGGATAACAGCCAGCACACACTGAGGAAAGACATGGCAGGCATCCATACTAAAAACAGCCCTCACACCAAAAATATTAAACTCACACAGGCTACACAGGAATGCTCCCACAAAAAACAGCCCTTCAAGACTACAGTAGTTAACTTTCTCCTAAACTCATAGAGTCAGAGAAATAGATACAAAATGAAGAAGCAGAGGGGGAGCGAGAAGATGCTGGAAGAGTAAGACACGGGGATCACCTTTCTCCTCACAGATACATCAGAAATACATCTAGATGTGGAACTTGTCCTATAGAACACCCACCAAACGCTGGCAGAAGACCTCAGACCTCCCCAAAGGCAAGAAACTCCCCATGTACCTGGGTAGGGCAAAAGAAAAAAGAATAAACAGAGACAAAAGAATAGGGACGGGACCTGCACCAGTGGGAGGGAGCCGTGAAGGAGGAAAGGTTCCCACACACTAGAAGCCCCTTCGCAGGCGGAGACTGCGGGTGGCGGAGGGGGGAAGCTTCAGAGCCGCGGAGGAGAGCGCAGCAACAGGGTGCGGAGGGCAAAGCGGAGAGATTCCGCAGAGGATCGGTGCCGACCAGCACTCACCAGCCCGAGAGGCTTGTCTGCTCACCCGCCGGGGCGGGCGGGGCTGGGAGCTGAGCCTCGGGCTTCAGTAGGATCCCAGGGAAAGGTCTGGAGTTGGCAGAGTGAAAACAGCCTGAAGGGGTTAGTGCACCACGGTTAGCCGGGAGGGAGTCCAGTTGAAGTCTGGAGCTGCGGAAGAGGCAAGAGACCTTTTCTTCCCTCTTTGCCTCCTGATGCGTGAGGAGAGGGGTTTAAGCGCGCCACTTAAAGGAGCTCCAGAAACGGGCGCGGAGCTACCGAAGAGACAAGAGACTTTTTCTTGCCTCTTCGCTTCCTGGGGCGCGAGGAAAGGGGATTAAGGGCACCGCACCCAGAAATGGGCGCGAGCCGCGGCTGTCGGCACGGACAACAGAGATGGGTATGGGACGCTAGGGTTGCTTCTGCCGCCACCAAGAGGCCTGTGTGCGAGCGCAGGTCACTCTCCACACCGCCCCTCCCGGGAGCCTGTGCAGCCCGCCACTGCCGGGGTCCTGGGATCCAGGGAGAGCTTCCCCGGGAAAACACACGGTGCGCCTCAGGCCGGTGCAGTGTCATGCCGGCCTCTGACGTCGCAGGCTCGCCCTGCATCCATGCCCCTCCCTCCCCGCCCCCGGCCTGTGCCAGAGCCCTCGAATCAGCTGCTCCTTTAACCCCGTCCTGTCTGAACGAAGGGCAGACGCCCTCTGACGACCTACACGCAGAGGCGGGGCCAAGTCCAAAGCTGAACCCCAGGAGCTGTGCGAACAAAGAGGAGACGGGGAGGTCTCTCCCAGCAGCCTCAGAAGCAGTGGATTAAAGCTCCACAGTCAACTTGAAGTGCCCTGCATCTGTGGAAAACCTGAATAGACAGCGAAATATCCCAAGTTGAGGAGGTGGACTTTGGGAGAAAGATATACTATTATTTTCCCCTTTTTTCTTTTTGTGAGTGTGTATGTGTGTGCTGCTGTGTGAGATTTTGTCTGTATAGCTTTGTTTTCACCATTTGTCCTAGGGTTAGACCGACCCGATTTTTTAGTTTTTGTTTTTTTTTCTTTAATAGAAATTTTTTTTCTTAATAATTATTTTTTATTTTAATAACTATATTGTATCCTACTTTATTCTGTCTTCTCCCTTTCTTTCTTCCTTTCTTCCCTCCTTTCTCTCCTTCTTCCCTCCTTTCTTCCTTCCTTCCTCCCTTCCTTCCTTTCTTCCTTCCTTCCTTTCTTCCTTCCTCCCTTCCTTTCTTCCTCCCTCCCTTCCTTTCGTCCTTCCTTCCTTCCTTTCTGTCCTTTCTATTTTTTTCTCCCTTTTATTTTGAGCCGTGTGGATTAAAGGCTCTTGACACTCCAGCCAGGTGTCAAGGCTGTGTCTCTGAGGTGGGAGAACCAACCTCAGGACACTGGTCCACAAGAGACCACCCAACTCCACATAATATCAAATGGCAAAAATCTCCCAGAGATCTCCATCTCAACACCAAGACCCAGCTTCACTCAAGGACCAGCAACGAACAGTGCTGGACACCCTATGCCCAACAAAGAGCAAGACAGGTCTACAGCCCCATCCATTAGCAGAGAGGCCACCTAAAATCATAATAAGGCTACCAACATCCCCATACACACCACCAGACGTGGACCTGCCCATCAGAAAGACAAGATCCAGCCTCATCCACCAGAACAGAGGCACTAGTCCCCGCAACCAGGAAACCTGCTCAACCCACTGAACCAACCTCAACTACTGGGGACAGCCACCAAAAACAGAGGGAACTATGAGAACCTGCAGCCTGCAAAAAGGAGACCCCAAACACAGTAAGATAAGCAAAATGAGAAGACAGAAAAACACACAGCAGATGAAGGAGCAAGATAAAAACACACCAGACCTAACAACTGAAGAGGTAATAGCCAGTCTACCTGAAAAAGAATTCAGAATAATGATAGTAAAGATGATTCAAAATCTTGGAAATAGAATAGACAAATTGCAAGAAACAGTTAACAAGGACCTAGAAGAACTAAAGAGGAAGCACGTAACAATAAGCAACACAATAAATGAAATGAAAAATACTCTAGATGGGATCAATAGCAGAATAACTGAGGCAGAAGGACGGATAAGTGACCTGGAAGATAAAATAGTGGAAATAACTACTGCAGAGCAGAATAAAGAAAAAAGAATGAAAAGAACTGAGGACAGTCTCAGAGACCTCTGGGACAACATTAAACGCACCAACATTTGAATTATAGGGGTCCCAAAAGAAGAAGAGAAAAACAAAGAGACTGAGAAAATATTTGAAGAGATTATAGTTGAAAACTTCCCTAATATAGGAAAGGAAATAGTCAATCAAGTCCAGGAAGCACAGAGAGTCCCATACAGGATAAATCCAAGGAGAAACATGCCAAGACACATAATAATCAAACTGTCAAAAATTAAATACAAAGAAAACATATTAAAAGCAGCAAGGGTAAAACAACAAATAACACACAAGGGAATCCCCATAAGGTTAACATCTGATCTTTCAGCAGAAACTCTACAAGCCAGAAGGGAGTGGCAGGACATATTTAAAGTGATGAAGGAAAAAAACCTACAGCCAAGATTACTCTACCCAGCAAGGATCTCATTCAAATTTGATGGAGAAATTAAAACCTTCACAGACAAGCAAAAGCTGAGAGAGTTCAGCACCACCAAACCAGTTTTGCAACAAATGCTAAAGGAACTTCTCTAGGCAAGAAACACAAGAGAAGGAAAAGACCTACAAGAACAACCCGAAACAATTAAGTAAATGGTAATAGGAACACACATATCAATAATTACCTTAAATGTAAATGGATTAAATGCTCCCACCAAAAGACACAGACTGGCTGAATGGATACAAAAACAGGACCCATATATATGCTGTCTACAAGAGACCCACTTCAGACCTAG
Source organism: Kogia breviceps (assembly GCF_026419965.1). Classification (NCBI taxonomy): domain Eukaryota; kingdom Metazoa; phylum Chordata; class Mammalia; order Artiodactyla; family Physeteridae; genus Kogia; species Kogia breviceps. Next base: position 149,414,047 of record NC_081312.1, read on the forward strand.
GGACACTTACAGACTGAAAGTGAGGGGATGGAAAAAGATATTCCATGCAAATGGAAATCAGAAGAAAGCTGGAGTAGCAATTCTCATATCAGACAAAATAGACTTTAAACTAAAAACGATTACAAGAGACAAAGAAGGACCGTACATAATGATCAAGGGATTGATCCATGAAGAAGATATAACAATTGTAAATATTTATGCACCCAACATAGGAGCACCTCAATACATAAGGCAAATACTAACAGCCATAAAAGGGGAAATCGACAGTAACACAACCATAGTAGGGGACTTTAACACCCCACTGTCACCAATGGACAGATCATCCAAAATGAAAATAAATAAGGAAACACAAGCTTTAAATGATACATTACACAAGATGGATTTACTTGATATTTATAGGACATTCCATCCCAAAACAACAGAATACACATTTTCCTCAAGTGCTCATGGAACATTCTTCAGTATAGATCATATCTTGGATCACAAATCTAGCCTTGGTAAAATTAAGAAAATTGAAATCGTATCAAGTATCTTTTCTGACCACAATGCTATGGGACTAGATATCAATCACAGGAAAAGATCTGTAAAAAATATAAACACATGGAGGCTAAACAATACACTACTTAATAATGAAGTGATCAGATCACTGAAGAAATCGAAGAGGAAATCAAAAAGTACTTAGAAACAAATGACAATGGAGACACGACGACCCAAAACCTATGGGATGCAGCAAAAGCAGTTCTAAGAGGGAAGTTTATAGCAATACAATCATACCTTAAGAAACAGGAAACATCTCGAATAAACAACCTAACTTTGCACCTAAAGCAATTAGAGAAGGAAGAACAAAAAACCCCCAAATTTAGCAGAAGGAAAGAAATCATAAAGATCAGATCAGAAATAAATGAAAAAGAAATGAAGGAAACAATAGCAAAGACCAATAAAAGTAAAAGCTGGTTCTTTGAGAAGATAAATAAAATTGATAAACCATTAGCCAGACTCATCAAGAAAAAAAGGGAGAAGACTCAAATCAATAGAATTAGAAATGAAAAAGGAGATGTAACAACTGACACTGCAGAAATACAAAAGATTATTAGAGATTACTACAAGCAACTGTATGCCAATAAAATGGACAACCTGGAAGAAATGGACAAATTCTTAGAAATGCACAAGCTGCCAATACTGAACCAGGAAGAAACAGAAAATATGAATAGACCAATCACAAGCACTGAAATTGAAACTGTGATTAAAAATCTTCCAACAAACAAAAGCCCAGGACCAGATGGCTTCACAGGCGAATTCTATCAAACATTTAGAGAAGAGCTAAAACCTATCCTTCTCAAACTCTTCCAAAAGATAGCAGAGGGAGGAACACTCCCAAACTCATTCTACCAGGCCACCATCACCCTGATACCAAAACCAGACAAAGACGTCACAAAGAAAGAAAACTACAGGCCAATATCACTGATGAACATAGATGCAAAAATCCTCAACAAAATACTAGCAAACAGAATCCAACAGCACATTAAAAGGATCATACAACATGATCAAGTGGGGTTTATTCCAGGAATGCAAGGATTCTTCAATATACGCAAATCAATCAACATGATACACCATATCAACAAACTGAAGGAGAAAAACCATATGATCATCTCAACAGATGCAGAGAAAGCTTTTGACAAAATTCAACACCCATTTATGATAAAAACGCTGCAGAAAGTAGGCATAGAGGGAACTTTCCTCAACATAATAAAGGCCATATATGACAAACCCACAGCCAGCATTGTTCTCAATGGTAAAAAACTGAAACCATTTCCACTAAGATCAGGAACAAGCCAAGGTTGCCCATTCTCACCACTCTTATTCAACCTAGTTTTAGAAATTCTAGCAACAGCAATCAGAGATAAAAAAAGAAATTAAAGGAATCCAAATAGGAAAAGAGGAAGTAAAGCTGTCACTGTTTGCAGATGACATGATACTATACATAGAGAATACTAAGGATGCTACCAGAAAACTACTAGAGCTAATCAATGAATTTGGGAAAGTTGCAGGATACAAAATTAATGTACACAAATCTCTGGCATTCTTATACACTAATGATGAAAAATCTGAGAGTGAAATTAAGAAAACACTCCCATTTACCATTGCAACAAAAAGAATAAAATATCTAGGAATAAACCTACCTAAGGAGACAAAAGACTTGTATGCAGAAAACTATAAGACACTGATGAAAGAAATTAAAGATGATACAAATAGGTGGAGAAATATACCATGTTCTTGGATTGGAAGAATCAACATTGTGAAATTGACTCTACTACCCAAAGCAATCTACAGATTCAATGCAATCCCTATCAAATTACCACTGGCATATTTCACAGAACTAGAACAAAAAATTTCACAATTTGTATGGAAACACAAAAGACCCCGAATAGCCAAAGCAATCTTGAGAATGAAAAATGGAGCTGGAGGAATCAGGCTCCCTGACCTCAGACTATATTACAAGGCTACAGTAATCAAGACAGTATGGTACTGGCACAAAAACAGAAATATAGATCAATGGAACAGGATAGAAAGCCCAGAGATAAACCCACACACATATGGTCACCTTATCTTTGATAAAGGAGGGAAGGATATACAGTGGAGAAAAGACAGCCTCTTCAATAAGTGGTGCTGGGAAAACTGGACAGCTACCTGTAAAAGTATGAAATTAGAACACTCCCTAACACCACACACAGAAATAAACTCAAAATGTGTTAAAGACCTAAATGTAAGGCCAGACACTATCAAACTCTTAGAGGAAAACATAGGCAGAACACTCTATGACATAAATTACAGCAAGATCATTTTGACCCACCTCCTAGAGAAATGGAAATAAAAACAAAAATAAACAAATGGGACCTAATGAAACTTAAAAGCTTTTGCACAGCAAAGGATACCATAAACAAGACCAAAAGACAACCCTCAGAATGGGAGAAAATATTTGCAAATGAACCAACTGACAAAGGATTAATCTCCAAAATTTATAAGCAATTCATGCAGCTCCATAACAAAAAACAAACAACCCAATCCAAAAATGGGCAGAAGAAATAAATAGACATTTCTCCAAAGAAGATATACAGATTGCTAACAGACACATGAAAGAATGCTCAACATCATTAATCATTAGAGAAATGCAAATCAAAACTACAATGAGATATCATCTCACACCGGTCAGATTGGCCATCATCAACAACTCTAGAAACAATAAATGCTGGAGAGGGTGTGGAGAAAAGGGAACACTCTTGCACTGCTGGTGGGAATCTAAAATGATACAGCCACTATGGAGAGCAGTATGGAGGTTCCTTAAAAAACTAAAAATAGAACTACCATACGACCCAGCAATCCCACTACTGGGCATATACCCTGAGAAAACCATAATTCAAAAAGAGTCATGTACCAAAATGTTCATTGCAGCTCTATTTATGATAGCCAGGACATGGAAACAACCTAAGTGTCCATCAACAGATGAATGGATAAGGAAGATGTGGCACATATATACAATGGAATATTGCTCAGCCATAAAAAGAAATGAAACTGAGTTATTTGTAATGAGGTGGATAGACCTGGAGTCTGTCATACAGAGTGAAGTAAGTCAGAAAGAGAAAAACAAGTATCGTATGCTAACAGATATATATGGACTCTAAGAAAAAAAATGTCATGAAGAGCTTAGTGATAGGACGGGAATAAAACACAGGCCTACTAGAGCATGGACTTGAGGATATGGGGAGGGGGAAGGGTAAGCTGTGATGAAGTGAGAGAGGGGCAGGGACACATATACACTACCAAATGTAAATTAGATAGCTAGTGGGAAGCTGCCGCATAGCACAGGGAGATCACCTCTGTGCTTTGTGACCACCTAGAAGGGTGGGATAGGGAGGGTGGGAGAGAGGGTGATGCAAGAGGGAAGAGATATGGGAACATATGTATATGTATAACTGACTCACTTTGTTGTAAAGGAGAAACTAGCACACTATTGTAAAACAGTTATACTCCAATAAAGATGTTAAAAAAAAAAAAAAGCAGGGGGTGTATGAGGAAGAGGGTGTATGAGGGACAAAGGTGTCTGAGGTGCAGATGAGCCAGGACCTGACCAGCTGCCTTTTGAGTCCTCGGGTCCCATCTCTTGGCCTGTGCCTCATCTGCATCATCACTGTCCCCGCTGGCACCCCTGGGGTGTTGTAGTCTGAGTGAGATTCCTCTGGTGCCCTTGCTCTCCTCCCCTCCTCCTGCTGGTGGGGATGGAACTGCTTGCTGTGTGGTCTCTACTCCTGAGGCACGAAGGACCCTGTAGCATGGACCGGCAGAGTGTGTGGTGTGGTCCCCAGAGCATGGGGCCCACATAGGACACAGCATTGGGGCGTGACAAGTGCTAGGGCTGCCTCATCTCTCACAGGGAATGTTGCTAAGATGCTGCTTGGGAGGACGTGGTAGGTGGCCTGGGACCGTACAGGCCCCATCCCTATCCTGGAGCTTGGAGAGTGCATCCCCGTGGGCTCCAGATTCACCCCATATCTCAGCCATATATCTCTGTCCTGTCTTTGAACTCAGGAAAATGAGCTCTCTTGTCCACAGCATAGGCTTGGTCCTGTTGGTATTAGGATTCTTTAATTTAGGCGTCCTGGGATAGCAGCTCTATTTAGGCCTGAGAAGGAACAGCTCAGGAGCGTGCAACAATTTCAGATGAAACTAATATTCAGTGACTATCTCTAACTCCGCGGTTGTTGACTTCTTTTAGTTATTATTCTCCTGGTTTTAGCTCTGATGTGGGGATTACAGAGGAGCCAACATTTAAATCTTCATAATCTGTAGCTTCAGTATCATTACTGACCCATAGATTTTTATGGTTTGGGAAGAGTTATTGATTTCATGTATCATGTAAAGGTTTCACAATGATGATAGAGCACCTAAGATTACAATAATAGCTACTAAATTGTTCATATTTTCTCTACCTGTGCATCTATTTTATGTATATTAGTTAGTTTAGATGTCAATATTAGTGAAATAATATAGAGGACTAGAGAACTTATTTTAAAAATCACTATTAATGTGTGTGATGAAACTGTAAAAGTTCTCCCATAATTGGTGATGTTGTATCTTGAGAGCCTAGATGAACTTGATATGCCATAGTGATATATAGGATTTTAGCCTATGGTTTAACTTTGACAAAGCTACATCACTTTTTACTTTTATCTCATTTATTGAGAAAGACATAATTGTTATGGTGTTGCTTGAAACTGGTTGAAAAAGACTTGAGACCTTCCTTATTTTACATTTACATAGGTAGAATCTTCAAACACAGGATATGGTGGAGGGCATTCATGTAACCATTCTAGGTTAGGAGTAGCAGGTTCCACTGCTAAGACTTCTGGTTTAGATGCAAATGCTTTACAAAGTATGAAAATTATTAGCATTATTGCTGCTACTGACATGAACTACCCTAAAGATATCATATTTCATGTTGTGTGTGCCTCAGGGTACTCAGACTAACATAGTGACATACCTGAGAGGCCAAGAAAGTGCTGCAGGAAGTCATATTTACTACTACAAATATACTTGTGAAGTGAATTTTTGCTCATGCTGAGTTAACTGTATAACCTGAGAATAGTGGGAATCAGTGTAGGAAGCCTCCTATAATAGTGAAGACTGCTCCCATGGGCACTACGTCATGTAAGTGTGCTGCTACATAGTATGTATCCTGGAGGACAATGTCTGGGGATGAGTTGGGTAAGATGATTCTTGTCAAACCACCTACTGTAAAAAGAAAAATTACAGCCTAAAACTCATAACATAGTGGGAGGACATAGAATATTACCTCCGTGAACAGTTGCTAACCAGGGACTTCCCTGGTGACGCAGTGGTTAAGAATTCGCCTGCCAATGCTGGGGACACGGGTTCGAGCTCTCGTCTGGGAAGATTCCACATGTCACGGAGTAAAAAGCCAGTGTGCCACAACTACTGAGCCTGCCCTCTAGAGCGCACAAGCCAGAACTACGGAGCCCACGTGCCAGAGCCCATGCTCTGCCACAAGAGAAGCCACTGCAATGAAAAGGCCATGTAACACAAAGAAGAGTAGCTGTTGCTCACCGCAACCAGAGAAAGCCCACGTCCAGCAACCAAGACCCAACGAAGCCAAAAAAAAAAAAAAGAAAAAAAAGAAAAATTAAAGAAAGAGATGCTAATCAGCTAGATACTTTTACTCCTGTAAGGATAGAAGTAATTACGGTAGCTTTTGCAAGGTATGCTCCTGAGTGGACAGCTATCCCTATGGTAAACATATGATGGGTCCACAAGAGAAATCCTAAAAAGACAGTGGATATGACTCATACTATTCCCAAATAGATGAAAGGCACTTTTTGTCCTAAATAGTATGTAATGATATGTGAGTTTATAACAAACTCTGGTAGGCCATGAATACAGACTTCAGGGTGACCAAAGAATCAAAATAGGTGTTGGTATAGGATTCGGTCTTCTCCCGCAGGGTCAAAGAAAGTAGTGTTGAGATTTCTTTCTCTTAACAGTATGACAATTCTAGCTGCTCAGACTGACATTGGTAATTATAGCAATATGGCTATAGTTGGGGAAGATTAAACAAATAACTGTGTTTGGTATTGGGGTATGACTGCTGGTTTTGTATGAAAGACTATATTAATAAAATTAATAATACCAAGAATTGAAGAGACACCTGCTAAATGTAAGGAGGAAATGGTTAGGTCAACAGAGGCTCCTGTGTGGGCCAGATTGCAGGCTAGAGCTGAATACACGGTCCACTGGTACCAGAACCAGCTTCTACTATTGGTGATACGAGTAGGAGTAAGTATGATGGGGGAAGTAGTCAAAAGTTTACATGATTTATTTGGGGAAATGCTACCTCAGGTGTCCAAGTTATTAGTAGCCTAAGTGAGTTTTCAAACCCTGCAATATAATGGGTACAACTATAACGAAAATTATTACAAGTGCAGGGACTGTTATGACCACGTTACAGATTTGGGCATCTCCAAGTAGTGCTCCAGATTAGCATAGATCAGCCCGCATTAATATACTTAAGG